>NC_141791.1:4359992-4693636 GCF_054643075.1 Acanthaster planci | reverse complement strand
CTCTAGACTATTGTTACCTAACACACACCCCCTAGAAGTCTGTAAAGAATTCCTGAGATTCCGATCAAACAATGACCAACACAAAGGCGGGGGGGGGGTTCTCTCCGTCCATATCTTGCTTCGAATGGCTGTACGCGGTGGATCGTAGATGTCCCACCGGCGGCTGTTTCCTGACAGCAGGACAGAACGTTGGCTGGGGGTGGGCTCACAAACGTCAGGCCTACTACGTGAACGATCCTCAAAGGCAACTTGACGGCACGTACGGGACAGTTAACAATATGAGGCATAGGTTGCGCGAACAAAATAAGTGAATAACTTGTTATTTATACCAGCGTGGAAATAGTATTGGGAATAGGAATATTGAGAATAGTATTTGGGGTTCTCGCAGCCTTCGTATAAGTGGCCCAAACGAATTGAAATTTATAATATGACGAATGTAAGACTACCCTCTAAATTGTACTTCTAACTTTAACCTGTGCCGTTACTTATGATTGGACTGAGAGTGGTGTTAGGATTTTTTTATTGAATGCAAAAATTGGTTGCTGGCTGTTGCGATTGAAATATTGTATGTACATGTAAATATTGTATTAAGCAGTGCACACTGATTTGATTTAGCCATTGACATTGAGCTGACTTCATTTTTATATTAAAATACTGAGTACAAGGCGGACCAAAATGTGAATAAAATAAGCTCTCGTCCTTCCTATAAAGAAAAATAACTTTCTTCTAGGGGTCGTTTGATCCACTGGGTCATTCTGACACATATATCGAATCATAAAAAACCTAAAAATGGTCCACATCCGGCAATCTTTGCATCATCGGAAGGCTCACATAATGATGTAAGTTTTATATCCATGTTTGATGTAGTTTAGAAGATATTGTTAAAAGTATTTTAAAATTTTACTGTACCTCTTTCGATTTCACGGCAGTTCTGCCATGTCCTACCCTCGCTAGCAAACTTCCTGTAATAGATTGTTCCATACATCCAATCATAAAAAACCTAAATATGGTCCCAATGCAGCAATCTTTGCATCATCAGCAAGTCTCACATCTTCCTCTATCCAATGATGTAAGTTTTCATATCCATATTTGCTGTAGTTTAAAAGATATTTCGAAAGATGTACTGCCTGTGGTTGGCATTTTTTGCAGGTCTGCCATGTAAACAATTGCCTTCAAGCTTTGTTTGTGGCTCCCTATATCCAATCATAGAAACCTGAAAATTGTCCATCGGAAAGCTCACATCTTGCTCTATCCAATGATGTAAGTTTCATTCCCATATTTGCTGTAGGTAGAAAGATATTGTTGAAGAAGTTGAAACTTTTTACCGTACCTCTTTCAATTTCGCTGCAGGACTTCCGTGTCCACAAATTGCCTTCTCGAGCTTCCTGTTTTGGTGGCTCTATATATCCCATCACAAAAGACCTGGAAGTAATCAAAACCCATCCATCGTTACATCATTGCAAAGTTCACATGTTTCTATATCCCATGTTGTACGTTTCATATCCATATTTGCTGTTTTTGAGAAGATTGTTGAAAGAAGTGGAACGTTTTAACCCTACTACTTCCGAATTCGATGCAGTTCTGCCAAATCCTATCCTTGCTAGCAAACTTTCGAGTGCTAGATTGTTCCATGTATCCAGTCATAAAAAAATGAAAGTTGGTCCAAATACGGCAATCTTCGCATCATTGGAAAGTTCACATGTTCCTCAATCCAATGGTGTACTTTTCATATCCATATATGCCGTTTGTTGAATGTTTTAACCGTAGTACTTCCAAATTCGATGCACTTCTGGCAAATCCTATCCTTTGTAGCAAACTTCCCGTGCAAGATTGTTCCATATATCCAACCACAAAAAGGATGACAATGGTCCAATCCCCTCAATCTTTGCATCATTGGAAGGTTCACATGCCAATCTATCCAATGATGTAAGTTTATTACCAATATTTGCTGGGTTTGGGGGGATATTGTTGAAATAAGTTGAAGGCTCTAACCCTACTACTTCAAAACCCTGGCAGTTCTCCAAATCTTAACCTTGCTAGCAAACTTCCCGTGCTAGATTGTTCCAAATATCAAATCATAAGAAACCTGAAACTGTGCAAATGCAGCAATCTTTGCATCATCGGGAAATTCCCATGTTCCTCTATCCAATGATGTAAGTTTCATATCCATATTTGCTGTTGTTAGAAGTTTGAAGTTTTTACCCTACGTCTTCCAATTTCGCCGCACTACTTCCGTGTCCACACCTTAGCTACATACTTCTTCTGCTTGGATCCTCCATATATCCTGTCATAAAAGACCTGAAAATGGTCCAAATCCGCCAATCCTAACATCATCGGAAAGTTGACATTTTCCTCTATCCAGCGGTGTAAGTTTATATACACATTTGGTTTACTTAGAGAGATATTTCTAAAAGAAGTTTGAAGTTTTTACCCTACTTCTTCCAAATTTCGCAAGTACGGACGTGTCCACACCACTTTAAACATCCAGTGCATGGTTGCTCCATATATCCCGTCATAAAAGATCTGAAAATGGTCCAATTCCGGCAATCTTTGCATCTTTACAGTTCACATGATTCTCTATCCAAAGATGTGATCTTCATATTCATATTTGCTGTAGTTAAAGAGATTTTCTCGAAAGAAGTTCAACTTTTTAAACTAATGCGTCTGATTTCGTTGCAGTACTGCCATATCCACACCTTGCTGGCAAACCTCCCCTGCTTGGTTGCTCCATTATATCCAATAATAAAAATACTGGAATCTTCAAAATCAGGTATTCTTTGCATCATCGGAAAGTTCACATATTCCTATCCTCTATCCAATGTTTTAAGTTTCATATCCATATTTGCTGTAGTTAAAGGTATGTTCTCGAAAGAAGTTTGAGCTTTTTATCCAAATGGCATACGTTTTCATATCCACTAATCGTATTTTAATTTCCTTACCTCAAAAGAGAATTTCAAAGAGATATATCCGCGAATGATTGTCAAATAATTCAAAGAGGTTGAGAAAACATCTCAGAATGAAGGTGAGAGTTTGCTTCAGCCAAGCTCGCTGTTTTTACGTTTCCATTTTGTATTCTCAGTTTAGTTGGTTCCAGTCTTTTTTACGCAGATGTGTCATGTATCCGACTTTTAAAAGCCTTAAATAAGTCCAGACTGGTCCATTTTCTGTCTTTCGAAAGAGCATAGTTCTATGTTTCCGTATCCAGTGGTGTTTCCATATTTAGAGATTTAGAGAAAAATCAGTAAAGTTTAGGGAGTGCACATTTCCACCAAACTGTTGGATTTCTGCGCGAGCTCATTAATATTATGTGATCCCTACAGGGTTTTTACAACAAGACCACCTTAATCAGGAGAGATCATAGAGATATTTCTATAAATCTCGAATTTGGGAATGGTAGAGTTTCCAGTTCGGGGTATTTCTTTCACAAAAAGCCCAAACCTGCTGGCCTATTTTGGATAAAGGCGGGTGGCTACATTCAGAGCTGAGCGTACAGTTTTACTACTATCTTGGGGGTATCTTCGGGGAAAGGCGAATAAAAAAACATTGCATGTCTACAACTATAAATTGAAACGAAAGTGAACTTCTTGTCTTGAATTTCCAGTGACAAAATGGAGGCCAACCTCTTCCCAAGAGTCAACAGGCGGCGCTACATTTTTGTCTGATTTTACACTGTTTTCTTTGGCCACGTGAGCGCAACAAATCAGTGGAGTGCAACCATGCAACACGCTCCTCCGAACTTTAAAATAGCGCCCTCGATATTCTCCGTGGCACCCGGGCAACTTCTAATGCGCTAATGTGGGCCGGAATGTGTCAAGTCTATCGATTGAAACCAGTGAAGGGAGGAAAAATAACAAGATTCGATTTCGGAGCACATTTGGCACGCCGCGCCGCGCGGAATTTGTGCCAGTGCAGGATTTGCACGTTTGCACACGCTGCGTATCCATCAGTCGTAACTTTGAGTGTTACGTTTAAAAAAGACTAAGTGAATATGCTAGTAAGTAGATTATTTACAGTAAAGCTGAAGTAGTTCAGTGTATTTTAATTTCCAGGAGTTCTAAATAAAAATTTACTGATGTGTACATAGGCACTTCGACATAAGCCGGCCTCAGGCTCCGGGCATACCATTTTAAGTTGTAACTCAGGCAAGCCTACACTGTATAAGTACACATAGCATATGCACTGTAGTTGGCGTAGTGCAGATGAGTGGCTCGTTTACCCGGGTTTTAGTCCGGCTCAGAGATTGTTAACTTCCTTCTGCTAAGAAATACGATGCACTTCTGAGCTGCAGCTGATGTAAGATGCCATGCTTGCTTCCTTCTCTGGGAATGCTATCAATGAATGATGGCCTCAAGAACTGTAGCTAAAAAGAAAGGTTTATTCCAAGGCATGCGAAAGCGATCAGCAAGTTTCGCACACCCAGGACGGACAGATGCTGAGGAATGCTCCCCAGATTTCCAAGCATACATCAAGGCGGTAGTGCAGGCCGAAGCTACACACGATCCAGGGACACCTCCCCACAGTGAGAACAATGTGGAACAACAGCCACAAAGTCGCCTTCGGTCGTACTCCGATTCCGCAGCAACTCTGTCAAGCTACAAAGCAACTCCCGTCTTGAAGACCATTCCAGAAACTACTTCTTCCTCTAAGTCTAACGTCAGGACCCGCCGTGCCTCTGTGGCACAGAGTCAAAATCTCCTGGCCAGCGATTTCACATTTTTCGAAGATGAGGAGGACGGAAGGGACATCTGGAGCTCTGTGGAGAGCTTTGACTCAGGAGATGTGGAGATCTACAGTAACTCACCCCCAGTTGGGAGGGGACAGCTCTGTAGCAAGAATGTGCAGTTTGGAGCTGTTCAGACCAGATGGGACCCAGGTTTGAATCCAGGAATTCAGGTCTTCACATGGCTTCCAAATGGAAATCGTGTAACTGTAAGTAGCCTATACCTTCAACAACAATAAACTTAAAAACTGATACTTTGGGCCCAAAAAGTGTTGCTCCCTGTTTCCTGTGCTAACCTACATGTATTTTGATGGCACAACTGTCAATTTTTTTTTAGGGGGAGAATATTTTTGGAAAATGTGAAATTTTGTGAATGTTCCTACAAAAAAGCACTGACCAGCAAATGAGAGCCACACAAAACCTCTTAATTTTAGTTTGAATGTGGTGCTAAAAGGTTTGTTGGACTTACTTAAGTACTCTTCTATGCTATTTTTTACCAGTAGGTGAAATTTTATAAGAGTTTTTTTAAATACCAAAAGCCACCACCCCCCAATTTGTTGTTTTCTACATGTATGCACATGTATACCTGGTACTGTGCACCTACCCAGTTTTTCAGATTTACATGATGTACGGTACAATCAGAAGCAAAACTACTGGGAGGGGGGCTTATTACACAATCTTCGACATACAGAGTAGCTTCCCTTAAAAATTAGTTCTATCTTTGCCATTATTAGCACTGAGAAAATTTAAAACCATTTTATAGAAAAAAAAACCATGGTGTTCGGATGGATCACAAAGCTGCACTTTACATGGAGGTTTGCATACTCTAAAAAGAAGTTACAAGAATTTACACATGTAGTGTAGTTGTTTCACATTTACTATATCTGCAGCATGTCCTTTAAAATGTTGATAAATGAATACCAGAAATTAAGGGTTTTATCCCAGTGCAATGTGCTTCTTAAACAGGAAGCAGACTCATATATTTGTTCAACTACAATAGTTTTAATCCTACCGCACTTAAGAATTAAGGGAAAAGAGTTGAATACCATATACATGTACATACATGCATATACACATAGCTTCCAGCCCATTCTTTCTTTCCATCAACAAGTTGTATGCATCTCCCTAAGTAGCCTACATCTTAAAAATTCAGTCTCCATGGCTAAAATTGGCTTCTCTATCAGTGCCAAACTAATGAGAAGATTATGAACGTTCTTTTTGCTCCACATTGATCCCCCAGTTTCACTTTGAGGTGAAGGTTAGGTAACCATTTGTTCTCTGCAGTTCCAGTTGCCTATCAAATACAAAGCCGTTTTTCTTTTTCACTCCTTCATTGATTTTCCTTTTTTTTTCTCTGACCCATCACTCTGTACCTTGGGAATTAGACTTGAAATGGATAAGCTACAAACACCCTAGGATCTTGCTCCATTTCATTAATAGTTAATGAGAAAGGAGCAAGATCCACTTTAATATCCTGCACAGAGCCGTGGCTTCTGTTTACTGCTGCACTGGTTACTTTGAAGACTGTTGCTTCATGTATGATGTTTTTGTACGTGTGCAACTTTGGAAGAAAATTAAATTCAAGGAAAAAATTCAATTACAATGTAGTACACTGAAAGTTTGAACAAAGTACATCGGAGGACATCCAGTCAAGGATTAGAGTTCTTTCAAATACCACTCCCTGAGAATACAGTGCCTTTTAGTTTTACTGAACACTTTGCGTTTATCTAGAAAACATTGTTTTTAAATTGACAAAACATCTTCCCTTACATGTAGTCAGCAGAACATTTAGAAAAGAAACACTGGAAAGTAAACTCAAAAGTAACCTCGCATTCCATTGGCAGTGTCAACAATCCAAACAATACCAAAAAATATATTATCAAAAGGCCACCTTGAATCAGAGTCCTTTCTTGGTAAACACCAAATGAGGGTCCAGACAGTCTGTCAGGAGACTTTGAAATAAAACCCTTGGCCAACTTGACTGATAAGCTGGTGATAACCCAATTAAGGTTAACCATTATGTACACAGGGGCTGAGTTGAAGTTGTTGAGTTATAACATGGAACAAATAGTTTTGACTTGTTCCTACTTCAGAGGTTTAATATAGGACTCGTACTGTATACCGGTATGTAGTATGGTACATGTACAAAGATCAGAACCTGAAAAGAACTTGTGCGGGACTTGTGAGTTCTGCTCTAATTTTTCATTGTACATACCCGCACATTGCTGCTTGATAATAGGTTTGGATTTTGCAAATTGGGGCTAAATGGGTCTAACAAATTTAAGAGCATCAATCATAACTTTTGCTGCAGCGACGTTTGCACATGGAGGTACGCACATGTACATGTAGAAAGGACTCAATGCTGTTTTGTACAGGAATTAATAGAGATTTGTAAATTTCTCCTAGATTCTGTATTCTGAAAAAGTACATACGTGTACAGTATATGTGCAAATTATGAGTGTACGTATGCATTGCTTATTCGCATTTTCTGAATCTGTTCTTACTGGCATCTGCACCTACACATGTACACCTCACTCAAAGTACATGTACAAAAAAATGCATGCCCAATTCTTTACCAGTATGTCATCTGAACAAAATTTTCAGCTGAGCTACTCATTGTGATTGTACATGTAGCTGCACCATACCTCATAAGCAAAGCCCCATGAAAAACCAATCTCTTATCAAAACTGCCATTCCCTTTGGCAAAAGCCCAGTGTAACAAAGAGGTGAGGGGTACCGATTCAACCTTTACTCTCAAGAAAAATGAGGGATTTGTAGGACACATATGGTACGGTACATGTAGTTCCATCCCCCCCCCTTCCAAGTTCACCGACAAACTTTATAGTTTCCATCCTGGTATCATACATGTATGTATGTACTTACTGTACTTACACAGGTTGGATTTAATAGCCCTGTGAGCCTGAGGCAAGTTCTTAAGGCAAATGTGATACCTGTACAATCATGCCATTGTGTGTGTACAGTGTATTTTTGCAACCATCTCGCAGAACCCTTCCGCTGCATCATGCACCGTACTCCTTCGTTTTCACCTTTTTTTTTTTTTTTTTACTTTTTTGGCATTTACATTGGTAACATTATTTGTAAGATAATCTAGGGAAGCTGGATGAGGTAAAAGTGTTTTCTTTTCCTTGCTCTGTGGACTACATGTACATGTTCATGTACATGTACATGTACGTGCAATGTACATGTACAGTACATGTAAGTACATGTAAGAGTGCAACTAAAGGCCTACAGGTTCTTACCGTGTCTGCTAAATCCAAAGAACATTTTTAATCATGCACTCAAAGTGAATATAAGGCATTTGAAAAAGTATTATTGTCCTTTGTTGCCAGATTGTTCTCACAGAAACAGAAGGAACAAAGTTTAACAGTTCTAGAATGACGCATGTTTTGTGATTTCTATTCAGATGATGAGGAGTCATGCCAGATGACATCTTTGTATGTGTACAGGCCGGGTAGTACATTGTACAATGTGTTTAATTTCTTACAGTGTATGATTCAACATGTCCTATATTATCTGGAGGCTGTTGTTAAGCCTTTTTTGTCCATTATGTGTGCACTACAAAGAATCCAAAAGTTTATTATTTTTGCTCTTTTTAGTTTGAATAGATTCCTTAGTTGACATGATCTGCTGAATAGATATTGTCCCTGTTGGGCAGTCATAGTTGACATCAACTTTGACACGCCAGTGTTTAGATTACCTTGTCGAAGGAGCCCCTGAAAGTGATCCCAAATAAAACGAAACTGAATCATCAGAAGTGATTTTTCATATTTGGGGCAACAGACAAGCTGGAAACTCCCAAGATTTTACCTTCAGGAATGATTGCGCAGTTGTAACCAAAACGCTCCAACACTCAGAAAGTTTGTGTCTGTACCAAGAAATAAAGTTGCTGGGGACTGAGAATTCTGAGTTCATTTTCTTGAGTTGCTGACTTCAGGGGTTCATCAACCATCAGAGAAATTGGGACACTCTTTAAATCAGTCCTGCGAGGGCCATTTTGTCAGTGAGAGGTGGTTTCACTGTTTCCAACCACCACATCTGGGAGTGCACTCCAAGGATTTTACGGGCCAAGAATAGAACAAATTTCTTGAATTGTGTGGATGTCTCCAGTGGATATGGTCACCCAACCTGCTATGGTCCTGAGTTGTCTTTATAAAATTTGGAGCAGGGTCATCTGAGCTCATAGTCATAGGAGCAACCAGCAGCTGTGCCATCAGCACTCTAATTCAGACTTTTCAGAGCTCTTTTTAGTACCTGCGGCGTATACGTTGATACCTCTCTACATGTACATGCAATTATCTCCGGATACCAGTTACTTTTAAGGCTGTTTTCTATCATGGCTGCCCATTAAAGGTAAGGAATTAAATGTAGTATTGTATTTTCTTTCCTCCATCCCCAAGTTTTCACTAGTGTGTACCTGTAACTTAGCCGTGGCTTGTCCAGGTTTCATCAATGAGGATTTAGAAAACCATTTTCTGTATTGTCAGACATACATGTACCGGTACATGTAGTAAAGTGAATTTCCACCAATAGTAGCATGTGCTTCATGGTGATGTCCATGTACCGGTAGCTGTTTCAAATTACATTTAATGCAGATGACTCAAAGTACATGTACATGTAAGTTTATGTTCCAGCTTCACTGCTCCTTTGTACAGTTAATTTTCTGCATTAGCCAAATTTCCAGTTGGGGGACTGGGATGGTAATTTTCTTTAGGCGAAACAAAAAATTAGAACTGTGTTTCCTATTACACTGACAAATAATTTAGGGAGGTTGGTTGGCTAAAATACTTTTTTTACTGTAAATGTTCATAGCCCCAAAAATTAGGGTCGGATGATGGTCTGCATTTTTTGTTTGGGAGAGGGCACATGTATTTGTACCACATGTAACTCAGCTTCGGATTAATTCTGTACATGTGCACATCAATATTACATATCAGCACCATGCTTGAGTAGTAAAATTCAGACACGCAAGAGCCGTCCATCTCATGCAATCAAAATTAAAACAATGCAATGTACCTGGACAATTAGGCTCAGGGTAAGGCACCATAAGTTTTATATTTTATTGATTTGTCAAGTAAAAAGATGTACATGTAGGTTTCACATGTTTTTCTAGGTTGGGTTGGGTAACCAGAAACACAGCTATTTTTTTTGTTTGGCCTTATTTTTTGGGGGGGAGGTGTGCCCCACCCCACAGGGCTACACTTGTCAAACATATTTTGGCACTGTACATGTACACTGTAGGGCCCACTAAATTTCGGAGGAGTAGTGTAGATCTTTCCCTAGTGACTGAGGCACATTTATTTGGAATGTACTGTACACTTTCACCAGTGTCCAACACTGTAAATGTATGTTCTTTGTAATCTGAACTCACAAGTTTCAAATCAATTGTCAAAGCATGATCACTGTGTTTTTGGCACCCAGAATCCTGTATGGGCCTATAGATGGGATGTGTCCCTCAGTGTTTCGATAAACTGTGAACCTGGCTTCTGAGGCACCTACTAATGAAAAGAAAAATCTGCTGCTGGCTGTAAGAAAAATGACATCATCCCGATTACGCTACTGGCAATCATCCCTACTATGCCACTGGCAGTCGTCTCGACTTCACTACTGGCAATGTTTCTTCCTAAATAAGGCAAAACTGCAATCAGTTAATCCAGCCAGTACCATTTCAAAACAAAATAAACTTACCCAAGGGAAAAATCAAGATTACCACACCTGTCCACATTCCGAGCCCCCAGCAAAAATGAATTGTGCACCTGTTGATTATCAACCTCATTGTCTTGCTTTTGTGTTGGGCTATTGTTCAGACAAGTGCTATTTTTCCAGAGAGAGGAAATGTCCACATCCCGCTATTCACCCCCCCTCCTTAGAGGTCTGTTGAATTGTGGACCCACCATATTTGGAACCCCTCTCTGAGTCTTTAACTTGTTCAGCAAACATTTTGTGTGTAAATGTATCTTGAGAATGTTTTGTCTGTATTGGCACCTGAGCTGACTAAAGAAGATTCGGGTTAGGTTTCACAATGATTTTACACACCCTGATAATGGTACTCGTCATACCCCTGTAACACATGTTTTAATGCTTCAAACTTCGAGATGCTTCATACACGTACATGTACATGTGTTCCCTGTTGATTTATTTCCTAAACCTTTCTAGTTGTCGATTCATTAAAGGAATATCCTGACTACCAGTGCATACATACATGTATATTTTGTTTAGCACTGAGTAAATATTGGAAGGAAAAATGTTGGTTCTGCCATGTACAGTTTGAGAGGCAATTTTTACATGTTTGTTAAAAGCAGTTACATGTACATACAGTAGTTGTTCCAAGTGGATCGTTAACATACCGTACATGTACCTACGCTCCAGATTGGATGTCATTTATCTTGTACACAATTTCAAGGAAGATCCATGATAATAGTAAAGCTTTTTTTTAATATAAGAAAAGAGGATTGTACTGATGCAAATGAAATAGTTAAAGAGAGCGTGAGACAAGTCTGTTATACCATGGTACAGATAGTCATAATTGAGTTAGAGGTTAGAACTCAATTTTGTTGCATGGAGGTACATGTACCCTGTATGGAACATGTACAGCTTACATGTACATACATTTAATATTTGAAAAGAAAAGAAAAGTTCACTTGAGCACCTGTAACAACCCCTTCTTTGGCAAAGGATAACCCTTCAACGAATACAGTGACACTGTGAAGTGAATTTCCAACATGTTCCAAAATTGTGTAGAATGCTATCCCAAATAGTATAGTGGTAGCAGTAAGGTTTATTATCTTTGTGACCAAGGGCCGAATGGTGAAAGATTTAAAAAAGTATTACGGTACATCAAAAGCATATACATGTACACAGTATGCTCTACAGGAAGATGACGGAGGAAAAGGAATACTAATACATGCAGAAAAGGGGATAGACGGAGCACTGAGGAAAGAGAATTGGAGAGAGAGAGAGAGAGAGAAAAGGGGGTAGTGGGCACGTCTTGTAGAGATTATAAAGCGCAGAATGAAATATGTGTATTATTATGATATGCCATATATGAAAGCTAAAAAACAATATGTTGCACTTAAAGTTTTTTAAAATCTAGGGTAATTGTGTCCAGTACAGCAGTAAAACCCTGAATGTTAAGGAGCAGTTGGGTGAAACAAAAAAGGATTACCAACCATCAATCAAGTGCCGGTACTACTGTCAGATTTATTCGGGTGATGTCAAAGGTCGGCCATTTTTCAAAGTAGATTCCCTTTACGTTTGCCTGACGCTGGCAAGTTTTCCCCCTCAGTGGTGGAATAACAAATTCAGCTGATTTTCTCCTGGGGCACCTTGTTGCATGTGTACTATACATGTATATTTTTGAAGAAAATGTGGTTAATTTTGGAAGTTTTCTCCCGGGTTTCAAAAAGGAGTATTAAGGGGGTCAATCTAATTTTACAAAATTTCAAAAATAATCTGATCCTGCTTTTTTCTGACTCAAGTGCAGGCTCCTACAGTCATGATTGACTTCCACATCTGGAATTGTTTTTTGATTGATTTATCTGTCTTTTTTTCTATTGTACTAGTAGTTTCTAAGTTTTACACACGTATATACACATACACGTACTGCATTCTTTTCACATGTAAATTTAGGTGGGTATGATAATAGAGAAGAGAGAAGTAGCAGTCTCTCTTGAGGAAAAAGTTTGATGAAAATGTTACAGCATTGGTTTATCATCTACACCTATGTCTTAGACGTTTTGATTAAGATTTTGTAATTCTTTTGCATTTTGAGAAAGCCATGTTTTCCCAGAGAGGTGTTTGATTCAGTGGGAAAGTACATGTACATGTACAAGTTTACCGTACCACTACCGACACCTCACATTTGAATAGGCAGGGGAAACCCTGGTAACGGTACATGTACATGTATACATGTAAATGCATACATGTACATGTCTTTTCATACCTGTTTGTAAAAATGAATTGTATACTGATTGAAACAATGTCTCCAGAAACTTGTGTTGACAGTACCAGTACATTTTTTTTTTCTGTGGAAGGACCGTGGACATACTGTACCATACAATGTATCAGGCTACATTTACCCTGTAAACCTGGGAAACTTTTCATGCAGTTTTAAAGACCGTGATTTTAGGAGCTACATGTACTGGTATGTCCTCTTTCCCATTCAAGCAGCAAAACTTTTGTTGGTGATGGCATTGGGATGACAGTACAACTGGGTGCATGTGCAATCTCCTTCTGGTGTTCGTCTCAGTACTTACATGTAAGTTTTGGAATAAAGGAAGCACAACTTCAATTCTTCAAGCTTTGCAAACTGTTCATTTTGAAGGCCAGCATTTCTATGCATGCAGACATTCTCTCGTTAATTCAAGCTCCTTTTTCTGCAAAGGGAATAGGAAATCTAACATTTCAATTACCGTACATGTACATGTAAATCTCCTCATCCTTGTCTCTAGGTTAAGTGGGTGCAGAATTTGTGCATGGTATTTTATCTAACAATGCTTGCAATTGTCAATAATGACAGCTTGAAGCTTTTTTTCGGTAGGTTAGGTTTTAACCCCCTCCCCTTTTATTATCTGTATTTTAAGCCCTGTAACCAACCACCATATTGTCCATACAGAATGGGATTTGCTCTGCTGAGCAGAGTCTTAAGGCCTTTGCAAAAGTACATGTAGGCCTTGGATTCTTTGAATGTTTGTGTAACAAATTTCACATAGACATAAATGTAATATTGTTGACTACACTAAGAATGCTAAGATGTAGGTACGTTGTACATGTACATGTAGTATACCTTACAACTTCTTATGAGGGTTAGATCTCAGAAAATAAAGCTGTGAATGTTTTCACTGGTTGATTTGTCTGGACAGTGCTTACATACTTTTGTGCCAGCAATTTCAAGAATTTGGACAGAGTTACTCAACAGGAAGATAGCAGTTACAATCATTTAACAAAACCAGAAGGGAGACCGTATTTGGGGGAAAACATTGGGGTCATTATTATGTACCAAAGTTCTGACCCCCCTCCATACTTTATATTTCACCTGTTACCGACTCCCATTGTGCCCCCCTATTCAGACCTCTCATTGGCCTGGCATTGATCCCTCCCAGCTTTGTGCCCTGTCCCTCATTGATCAATTCTCCAAACAGCCTTTTGCATCCAGGGTTGATCTCTTCTTTGTTCCGTTGCGCCTGTCCCATTGTGCTGCTCCCTGAAATCCCGTAATTTGGAATTAACACACTCCAGTGACAAACATGTTTGTGGCTCTGTGGGGTTAATATACTGGGATAAAATGGATCTTTTTATCTTCTTTTTTCAATTTTAACCTCTTAATTTACATGTAAACAACCACAATTTTGTCTCTGTTTAATTACCAAGTGCTAAATGGTAGAGCTCACAGAGATGGACTTGGATTATTTAACCAATTTTTAAAATGCAATGCAGCCATATGTACCTATACATCTGCCAGTAGGTGCTCCTAAAAGTGGTTCCATGTAACGCTGATCAACATACATGTATAATAAAGTATGGATAAGAAAGAAATCACTTGACAGACACTGTGTGGATACGAAGCCTTGGAAGGTGACCAAGTTAACTGGAACTACATATACAGGTGCATGTTAGGTACTAGTACATGTACAGAATGGATAGTCTGTAATGTTGCATAATTCCTATGCCACAGGTGCACCACAGAAACTTTTGCAGTAATGTTCATGTGTCCAAAAATTGCCGTGACACTAATCCAAAAGTGTGTCAGGTCAATGAGCTACATGCTCTATGCTACACTCTATTTATAGAGTGGCATGCATGTTGTTAAATTTTATGGAGTCAGTAGCGAATTCAAATGCTGTCCCATTAGGACATATGCCTATGGAAGTGGTGGCAGTAAGGCCTCCTATTCTGTGTGGGACACAAAAGGGATAATCCTGGACATGCCAAGTAATTTTCAAACCTTTATGACGTAATTGAAGTATTGTCTTAAACCACTGTGTACAGTAGTTTCAAGTATGCACTGGTACCGGTACACTGATGTACACATGTACATGAACCGGTACCTACATACATGTACATGCACATGTACATGTAGGCCTACATGTACATGTACATGTACGTACATGTATGGTACACTGTACATGTACGGGTACAGTACACAGTACTTCATGTACAGTACATGTGCAGGTACATGTACTGTACATGTACATGCCATCATCTCATGTGGTAATCATTTACCAGTAACAAAGCCTCCCTACTTTTGTTTCATCATTTTGCCATACCGGTACATATGTACATGTATACCGGTTAAAACCATGTAGACACCATGCTACAGTACTGCCGTGCCGAACTTAATTAAAATTAGTCCAGCAGTAGCAAGACAGTAGCAGAACTTGCCTTAAACATCAAACTTTAGTGGAACAGTACAGTGTCATGCCACTGCCAAGAATGATAATATCATGGCATACCCTGTCGAGCTAGAGGGCTAGAGTTCACTAAACATTGTGCTATTGCCATGCTGCACATTAAAAAATTGAATTATTTGATTTCTAATTACAGGATTTTTAAATTACATGTACAGGTATGTATGAGTTCTGCCAAGCAGTAGTGCAGCGTATGGGCCCCGAGCTGGACCAAGGGGGGCACTGTTTTCTTAGCAATGGAGGCTCCTTTGGTTGGCTCCTTCTCTGGTTCACAATTGTCACAGTCGCTTCGCTACCAGTATACACATGGCAGGTTTCCTAATAATGTGGACCGTAAATAATGTTCAACTTAGGGGGTTCATTTTTCCGAAAGAGAGCAGCAGTTAATTAATTCCCAATGTCTGATGTAATGAGGGAAGTCATGGCTGATATCTGGAACAATGATGACTGTGTCCATCTTTCAACTTAATTGGAGTTTAGTTAATCAAAGTCTTGAACGTCGGCATTTTTGACAGACGTGAACAACCTGTTGAAGTCCAGGCCAATAAAATTTACCAAAGATTGATAATCCCAACGGTTATTTTACACAGATTTACCGGTATATGTGGTGAAAGGTGATAATATTTACACATATTAAAACCATAATTGTGAAATTAAAAATAACTCTCACAATTAATCGGGAGTCGCGAGCGTCATTCGATTTTGTCACTACTGCCAAAAAAAGCTAGTATAATCCAAAATGGTGTACAATGCAAGCTTTAAAAAAGAGTGCAAAAAAGCACCCCCAAACCACCATCATTTTACGACTGGACCAATCACATTTCCTTCAAGTACGTTTCTGAAAACTGCAGTCCAAAATACCCCTTGTGGCAATTTTACGGCTCCCGTCATTATCTCGTGGTAACGTTAGGGAAACGTTTCGCTACATCGTTGCCTGTTTGACCTTTGACATCAACACAGATAGGGCACCTTCTTTTTCATTCGATATTCATGAGCCCCTCCATTAGAATGGCAACGTTCCAGGATATTTCTCTTCAGACCAAGGTTTTTCGAGAGAAAATTGGTCATACTGAATGACATTTGAAAGAAAATGACGTCCGAGACATAAAATAGGATTCATGATGAAAATCTAATACGCAGAGTTAATAATTTTAATGTAATTTTCTGCTGGGATATCTCCAAAATAAATGGCGAAATGAACGTTGTGCATGGAATTTTCAAGCACTACATAAAGCATTTTCGGCATTCTTGAACGTCATGCATTTTTTTGTCAAGATTCTCGAATGTCATCAAAATTCTGTCAAATATGACTTTTGCAACAAACATACTGTACTCAATGTACATTTTTGATGCAGCCAAACTTAAAGATAATTTTCGGTGGTTGAAAGGTAATGTATTAGATGGCATATATGCTGGTATAGTGAGAGCAGTTACAAACAGTAAGAGAATGAAGAGAGCCAAACGTTTCTCATCATTTCCTGTCAATTTTGTACTCTTTTTTTCATGGCTTATATTTTTTAAAATATAAACTTACTTGATTTCTTATGTGCTTTAAAATACATCTGTTGAAAAATATCTGAATTCTCCTTCCTGTTGAGAGAAGTTTTAAAATCAAGTCCTCTGATGTAAACACTTTGACGTAAAACTTTAAATGAATTCAACTCCATTTGATTTGCACTGGTAGCCAACCAAATGTCCACAAAATGTACAAAGTATGCCTAAATTATCCCCAAATAATCATTTTTATACATTTGAAGGTGCTAATTTGTATTTTACATGATCAAAGTCACTCTTTTAGAAGTTTTGACATGCGGAGTGGCATTTTGGTCCATTTTATGAAGAACATGTCACATACGTGTAGCGGGCCTACCCTGTACCAGTATATACTGGTATCAACAAATTAAAGATATCCAACCCACATGGCTCTTTTCAACCAATAAGGGGATGTTTCTGCCCACCTCCAGGTCAGTGCCCTTCGCAAATCAATAAAAACAAGAAAGCCCAGGAGGTTGTTTTTCACTTGGCTGGCTGTAAGATGTGCTTGGTCCTTGGAGTGAAAGGCGATGAAGGAAAAATAACATGCATCCAGGCTCCAGTAGGATTATAAGATCCAGCTAAAAATAGACCCTCCCCTGTCCATCTAGTGCTAGGGACAGTGATTAATTAGTGCCACATGTAGGTACTGTACAATGTATGTACATGTACTAGTACCAGTGTTTAAAAGACATAGGACCATGTCTGCTGACTGATTCTAAAACATGTTCTAAATAGGTGTAGATTGACTTGAGTCGAGATCATTAGGCTCTGAAGCAAAGATGAGGTGTTAACCAGAAATGAGAAGTGATCTTGAAGAAAAAAGATTTTTCTTGAAAATTATATCTCACAAGGGAGGGGAGGAACAATACAGGAGAAGATTTGATACAGGGAGCAACAATCAACCCTAAGAGTCCTCAATCCTTCAACTGTTGGAGGACTCAGGAAAGCTAGGTTAATCAGTTCATGCTAGAGGACGTGTTGACCTCCAGTAATTTTCTGTAACAGTTACATTATATACTCAGTTCCTATATTATAACGGAAACTCTGTTATCGCGGTATTGGAAACTTTGAATTTTACGTTGCCACT
Source organism: Acanthaster planci (assembly GCF_054643075.1). NCBI lineage: Eukaryota > Metazoa > Echinodermata > Asteroidea > Valvatida > Acanthasteridae > Acanthaster > Acanthaster planci. Next base: position 4,675,869 of record NC_141791.1, on the reverse strand, counting down.
GAGATCCCAATTGGCAATATTCTCCCAGGTAATCAATGAATTATGGCCTTGGGATAAGTTTTACCGAAACAGAGTGAAAAATTATGCATGTTTCCGTAAGTTTTGATAATTTGTAAATAAAGAATGTAGGATATTTTTCCGAAATTCGTAAATTTTCCTTCACCGTGTTTGTCACTAGGTACCATCTATCTCTTTAATAGTTATGTCTAATACCACCCGGCCCCTGGATATCAGTTGCTGGGTTCCCTTACTGGTACCGTATGTCAATTCGGAAATGGCCAAAGGTGTCTAAAGGCAGATTGTGACCGCAAAAGTGCCCATTTTTTTTGAGTCAAAATAAGAACTTCTCATGAGGCAAATTTCTCTTTTAAAAATCTGGCCCTCTCTGCAACCAGGATTCCATTGTTAATCTTTACCCCAGGGAAGGTGTCCTTAGCTATATGTACCAGTACTATCAATGACGCCATCCATCAACACACCTGGGGTGGCCAGTCCAACCTTCTGCCAGATCTACTTTTCCACAACTACCATGTGCCACCAACATGTGGACTGTCTAATATTAGCGATCCTCCCAGTCAACATTGTGCATGGTGTGTGTGCACTATAGTTGGGTTTACATGTACAGGTACATGCATTTACTCCAGAGCAATGCACAGTACATTGAGTATGTGTACTCGGTACTGGTCTGAAAGCAATATATTTTTATGTATCTTGCTGGGGAAACTTGACCAGAAAAATATGATAATCGTGGCTTTAATTAAAGCATTATTCAAAGGAATCTTCCGTTGAGTTTGAAGTGTAGTGTCCTCTCATAGAAAAGTACATATTGATTGAATGGAATGATTTGAAAACAAAAGACACAAAAAGCTAGAAGGCCAACTAATGGAGGCCATTTTTATAAGCTGGTGCACAGATTATAAAGAACAAATTACCAGACTTTTACAAATTAAAAAAATATTCATCCATTTTCAAATCTGAAAGGTCAACTGATCTGAGTACCAACTTTTAAAAAACACTTTCCCTTAACCCAGGACCAATCACCCTGACCCTGGTTCCTCATAATGTATGGCATTAGGGGCGCTTGTAAAGTCTGGGACCCAACAGACGGGAAGTATCGTCTACTGATGAGTTAAAGTATTCCCTCCCGATGATCATTATGTGAGCAAATTTGGTCAAAAGGGGTTATGTTGAACCGACAGATAAGTGGCTGCAGACTTGAAGATTGATAATGCATGTCAGCGGGAATGAAAATCAAAATAAAACGTAGGCCTTTTAAAACAAAATTGATTGCTTTGTTTGTGGACTTTACAAGGTGTCCGTGGGTGATTACACAGCAGCTCAAATAATAAATAAAATAAAAACAGTATTGCTTTATAGAGCTACATGTACATGTAAAATAAGCTACCAAAGTTTCTTAGTATCGTTTGTGTCCAACAACTTGTGAAAACTCACAAAGGCATTTAATGTGTATGAAATAGACCATGGAGGAATGTTTTTCTTCCTCCATGAATAGACAAAACATCGATACGATTGTCTGAAAGATAGCGGTATTTTGGAGTAATATCTGTAGAGATCATTTTGTTCAATGAAGAAGCGTTCTGACTGCAAAATTTAGTGCATACATGTACCTTTATCTGCCTTCTCAATTATGGAGCAGAACTCTGACGGCGAAGTTTAGTGTACCCTTTGATCTGCTCTCCCAATAAGGGGCAGAATTTCAACAATGAAGTTCCTGTATGTACTTTCATCCTTCACGTACCCAATGTATTTGGCAATGTCAGCACCATCTACACTGTATGTTCGCAAGAAAATATACATGTAGTCCAACTTTAACTTCGTGATCAATTACCTATGAGATTCGTTGAGGATTTGTGAACGATTTAAGTCAGAGTATGAACACAGGCAATTAAGCATCACTTTTTTCGCATACCGGTACATGTAATTCAGTTTCATTTTATGATATATCGCATGAAACACCTTCTTCCATATGGCATAGTGTTATTCATGCACTTGCCAGGTTGTTTTCATGCATGCGTGCTGAGTAAGTTGTGGCCCACACAAACGACTCCACAACTCAAAGTTTTAATGTAACTCTGGCAATTGAGCACCAATTTGATGGATCAAAGGGGGAAAATGTGGTTTTCTAATTGGTCAAAATGGAATGCTACACTAGTTTTGAGTGCTAGTATGAAACTGGATGTGTTTTAAGAAAACTATAGGCAAAGCCCACTTGCCACCCGGTCAAGCCAAGGTCAAAACCATCAGCGGTTTTGTGCCAAACTTGTAAATCCCCTGAGGGCCACAACAGTAGCTGATAAGAGATCCTCAGAATCCTGGTTCGACCTGCCAGAAAACCTGAGTTCATGCTGTTATAAACCTGAGTTCAAGCTAGTAAATGAGAATTCTCGGCATGTGCGCTGGGAAAACTTTTGCGAGTGTAAAGCGCACCCCAAATTTCCATTACAGTAGAGCGGTATCGATCATTCTTTGAGCCTTCGGGGCAATTGATAGGGAATAATTGTGTTGGCATTACTGTCTCAATTTTTTGGCTCTTCTTACACAGCTGGAAGAATTTTTCAGTGGACGTTAAAAGTTTTAACATTAATTTTAATTTAAATAGTTTAGGTCCAATGATGTGGTCCGGCAATTGAAACTCAGACAGCAGACACTTTTAATGATTGTTTCAGACATCCATAAAAGAATGAGTCCACTAAGAAAACGAAATTTGTGATACCCAAATATTTATTATTCCTTCAGCAAACACCAATTTAAGCAATAAAATGAATGTCAAAGTTGTTGCTACATTTAAGATTGGGGTAAAAAAGTTCTGGTGAACAAAACTGAATTGTGCATGAAAACATTTAAACCAGTTAAACAGTGTCTGCCTGGCTTTACATCACACCAACAGTGCCCTCACCTGTCTTGAAAAGCTTGGTCAAAAGTGCACTTTATCCCACTTAACTCCAGAAAGATTTCAAGCAGATTTCATACATTTCAGAAGAGTTTAATCATGCACAAAAAAGTCATTCAAGGAAAACTTCTGACTATGTACTGTGGTAGTAACAGCAAGAGGTGTTGTACTGGTGAAACCGTCATGGCAGTATGTGTCCAGCTCTGGCTGGATATTAAGCCGCAGTCAAAGTTTCCATTTGATCGGTGGCAGAGCTTAGTAGCCTATTTTGTCACTTTTTTCATATTAAAATACTGGTAGTTCTATGGTATTCAACTTGATACAACTGAGAAAATGGTCGTATGGTTGAGTCATTATTAGGTTTCCCTGAGAACCAGCATGTTCTTTTCAATAAAACCTGAAATTGTAGGGATCAAATGCAGTGATGTTATTTCTGACCACAAAACTACAATTGAAAATCCACCCTCTCGACTTCGAGTGGGACATATCATTGAAAGGCATGGGGCAAATGTACATGTATGTCACGTTCTTCTTGAGTGGGTCGCACATGTCCCAAGCATTTGGTATATCTGTAGAGATGATGAAGCCACTGATGAGTAGTTTATCTGTGCTTCTATTTGATGTTTTACAAGCATTCAGTTCATGACACAAGAATGTTTTAAAGCCTGCTGGAAATCCCTGAAACTGTGGCCTTTATTTAGTTATTGGCTTGTCAGTTGATAAGTGTGAATAATCTGACTTGATCAGACTTTTATTCAGTGACTGTTGATTGCACCAGCTCCTCTGCTGAAGAGACCTTGGGAAAGCAATTAAGCATAATATCAGATCTTGATAAGACACTTGGGAAGTTTTACTACCTTTTCTCAACTACTGTGGAAGACCGGTCAGTATTTGACTCCTCTCAGCACAAAGTTAAGGTGATGAATATCCCCATTGCCCATCAGAAACCCTTCTGTACTGAAGAGGATCCTACTGGTATACATGTACATGCATCATTGAGAGAAATCAGTTGAAAACGATTCTCTGAGGCTAAGTTTTCACTGCACAAACACCGATAAGCCTTACACCATCTTTGCTGTAGTGAAATGTTACACTCCCCAGCAGGCACATGTGCATTTGTTTGGACATAACCTCGCCAACATGCCAAGCGTACACTACTTTCCAAAATTTCAATTATCCTCAAATGCCAGCAACTGAGAAACCTTATAGATCTTGACAATTCAACTGTGTACCCGTAGCAAATTGGCAATTGCTAGCTTTTTTTGGGGGGGGGGAATTCTTTTAACTTCAAAAGCAATTAGCCATCTGAGAAGTTGAAAATGCCCGGTCTTCAAGTAAGCCAATCTCAGTTGAGGACACTAGCCTGATCTAGACAACACTGATTTCTTTGGATTTGACTCAACATTTATTTGGGGTTTCTGTATCAGGATAAGCGAAGCCCTTTGATCACGTCAAATCTTCTTGCCCCAGTGACTCCAAATAATTGAGATGGAATGCCTAATTCTTGACTTTATGACTGCTTCCCCTTTTGGGGATTGAAGCCTAATCAGTAGACTAAAACAGACATAATCAGAGTTACTCTCAGTCGAGCAGTCAGGATTCACATGTCACAGCATGTGTCGCCCACTACGCGCTGTCAGCCACTAGTATTGCAGCCATCTGACTTTCTTTGGGGTACACTTTGGGAAAGGTTTTTGATGTGGACCTGCTGAAAGAGTTTGTTGGTTTTTATTTTGACAACATGGAAAGGAAAACCCGGGTTTTGTGGTTAGTTTGACTTTCTTCTGGAGGCATTGCTAAGGAAGAGGATGCAGGATATGGCAAGAGTGGGGTTTAGACGGGTAAGATCTATGCGATGTTGGCACAGAACTCGTCAAAGAAAGGTAAGTCAATCTATCCAAGATTGCCATCGACTACTACTGTGTACGTACTAGTAACTAGAAATTTAAAGTTCCATGCGAGTTTGCAACCCCGTGGGAAGTTGAGGTTTGGGTGCATCTTAGGTAAACCTCTTGTGACCGATTGCATAATCCCACTGCTGTGTTGAGTGAATGATCTTGAGTGTGTGTGAGGGCAGAGACCCTGGTTATAAATGTCTGAATTCAATCTTTCTTGGCTGAAATGACAGCATCTGGTAGTGTATAGTACTTCCCTGGGGGTCTGAGATGATCTGTTGACTGGATTAAGAAGTTGACGTGGTGATGTTTCGTGCCTTGGGTGCCTGTGTTCATAGTTTGTAGGTATGTCCAACTCACTATGGCTTGCTAAAAAAATAGTAAAAATGGTCTTCATGGGTTATTGGTACTGGGAGCTCTGGGCTGTATAAAAAGACCAAGAACCATTAGACTGACTAGTTCTGTGCACAGAGGAATTAGCTACATGTACAGTCTGTGATCAAGAATGAAGTCCCAAATCTGTTAATGCCCAATAACTCGCTCAGATGTACTGTATGTTCTGCGTGTCGGACATTGCTTTTTCGTGTAGTTAAGGAAATGCAATGAAAATACTCAGTCTTTCTGTTGCTGTGAACACTCTTTGAACTTGGATTTTTGTTGATGGGTTCCCTTGACTACCGGTATTTCTCTTCCTACGGTAACCCTAATCCCAAAACATGGTACCGGTAGATGTGCGTGTACCAGCACATACAACAGTTGTCCAGCGACGATATAACCTCATGTAGACCAGGCTATAGTCCCCTGTGACAAGGTTCCCATAACCTGCATCTAGTTGTCCTCTTTAGTACACAGGACTGCCCTACCTTTACTGGTATGCACTGGCAAGGGTGGCTTACATCATCATACAGATGCCATTTGTACTGGCACCAGTACCCCCCCTCCTACATCAAGTCTCTAATTTGTGGACCTTGACTGATTGCAGACTGAAACTAATGTACACAACCTGGTCACCATTGTTCGATTGTTCATGCATCCTTGGCTGGTGTTTGTGGTGGATAAATAGTCCACTGCAGAGAACCACATATATGTACGAGTGCCCTGTATACTGTCCCCACCGTATCTTTCCTCTTAGAGAGGACCAGGTGTACAACAGGTGCATGTACCTGTATGATCGTGCGAGTAATTCTGTTTTGCTTTGTTTTGGGGCATTGCCCCTCCTTTTATCTTTTATTATTTTTATTTAATTTGTCTTTGTTTCGATTCACGTTTTCTTTAGGAAATTGGAACATTTGAATCAAGATTTCAAAAAAAAAAGCTGGACATGATGCCACCATTTGTATTGGATGATTTGAATTCTTCCTTTACGTACGGTACCTCTGCTCCTCCCATGCCCAGCTTCCCCACTTGCTCAGTTCCCCATAACCAAACTCATGCCTGTTATCTAAAAAGTATTGTCCCTAAACCTGTTGGTTAGAACCTGCTCCTGCCAAAAAGCAAACAGTAGCAAACCTCAAGCACTCTCCAGTTCCTCATGGGTAACCAGATTAGGGAACACTGCAACCCCCAGGGTTCGGCCTGTGTCGCACTAGGGTGCCGACCCTTCACAAATGTTGACCGTGGTTGTAACAACCCAACAAAAAAATCCTTATTTATGTTTGATGCATAAAGAGGATCGGAAGCTACTGGTTCTTACCCCCTGGCTAGCAATATATCACTCATTAAAGCCAATATGTTGGAGTTTTCCTTGCCCAAATGTCAGTTATGTTTACTTAGACCAAAAAAATCACTTCAAATTGTTTTTAAGTCTTGCCATAAATTTAAAGTAGAAGTGCACAGGTTTCACCAATAATGCACAAAAATAGGACATAAAAGTGTGGACTTCTGAAAAACTTTCTTTAAAATCTTTCCTGATTAAGAGGAACTTTGTTCACAATCTTGTTCCATTATTATTGTTTTTACTCATAAAGCTCTACAGTTTTGTATTTCATGTTATTTCACTTTTTCTGGATGCAGAAAGATATTGTAAATGGTGAACAATACCAATTAAATTTCCTAAAGATTTCACCATGAAGTTTGGAAAATAACTGCAAAAATAATCTAAGGCCTCATAGACAAAATAATCTAAGGCCTCATCTGTACTTTTGTCCTGAACTTGGAAAGCTGATCAAGAGAGTGAGGTCCAGGGAAAAATTTATACTTGTACTACATGTACATTGTAATTCTTGATCTCTGTGTTACTGCAGTTGACTGGCCAGCCTGGCATGAAGATCAAAGACCTAGTCGCTGACATCACCATGGAGCATCAGATACCAAGACACAGGCTCCGGAGGGCGTCCACCTTGGGTATCATCCGTGACGATGCCAGGGTGTCCTCCCTGGCTAGACAGGAGATTATCATTGAATCACACTGCATGGAGGAAACAGAGGAAGGTTGGAAAAAATGAGGGAATTCGGCTCAATAAAAAGATACACTAGTTTCCTTTTGGGTTAAATTGTCATGTTTTTTTTACTTTCCATTTGTCTTACACAACATATGTATGTGGTGGAAGTTTCAAGCCTAAAATGGCTAAAAGTTCTTTAAGTTTGACACAAAGGTGTTACAGGAGTGTCTAGAAAATCAAATCAATCCAGCTCAGGAAAAAAATGATGTGGTAAAAACTACAAGTACATGTATATTAAAAAAGAACACCAGCTCCATTAAAAAGAAACAGAAGAGGAAACTATTGTTTTTACTCAGCCCTACATAAAATAGTGCAGATTGGGTGATACATGTAGTTAAGTAGTGGGAAGCTTTCTTTTATTTTTCAGACTTGGTTCAGTAACAAGATGTCCAGCTGGAAAGTCAGAAGATAATTTTTCCTTTCTGGTGGATCAATTAATCATAAATATCATTAATTTTTTTACACCAAGATGGTGGTTGTTTAATACTGTCACTTTGATTTGGTTCACATGTTTTGTGTATTAAATTTTGGGGACTGAGAGTCTTGATCTGAATTAGTTTGACTCAGTTTGACCTACATGTATCTGTCATATTGTGTTGGGTAATTTGTAGAGAATGTTTGCTTTTTTTGCTGCTAGATGCTGACAAGCGATTGGCTGTTTTGAATGAAATCATTTCTTCAGAGCGAGGCTACTGTAATTTACTGCAGTCCATCTTCACAACCTACAAGGAACCTTTGAGGTACATCCCTTCAACAGCAACATTGAATTTGGACAAAACCCAAAGCAATAAGGCTTGACACTAATTAAAATGACAACTACAGGTGTATAGAGTCCTTTCACTTCTGCAGAATTTTGTCAGTGCTATTTCAAATGCCAGGTTTCCCGCGCCTGGAAAAGTCATGAAAAAGTCATGGAAATTTATTTTGGTTTTCCAGGCCTGGAAAAGTCATGGAATTGTCTAAATATGACTCAAGTCATGGAAGAGTCATGGAATTTGTCATTTCTATCATCAGAAATAAGTGCATAAAATGCGTGATTGTATTCGCAAATTTCAAAGTGTGAATAGTCCAAGAAATTGCATTATTGGGTCATGGATTTTTCATACATTGGTCGTGGAAAAGTCATTGAATTTAATTGTCCTTTAGGTGCAGGAACCCTGAATGCCGTCATTCTGTTATCCGGTCACAGCCTGTGCTGAAAGGAAGCTGGATTGCATTGGCTTAGTCCAGATAAAGTGAATAGCGCCCTCTGTTGATCTTTTGAGCACCAGAACCTTTGAGGGATATTGAGCCATCAGTCTCTTCATGTACATGCAAAGGAATCTGTTGAGCACTTGAAGGTGTACACTGCAAATAAATTCCCATAGACAGCAATAATAAATCCCCACACTTCACAATTATTTTAAAAATACAACTCTCACAGGTGTTCAGGCTGCACAGAAAAATGATAATCGACATGTCCCCTTTTTCGGGGGTTGACCAATGAATTTTTGAGAAATTTTCACCAGAAGCAGACCACCCCTAAAATGAAGAAAATGTACCTACCCAGAAAAGTAGCCATTTTGATAAACCATCTCTCCACAAAACGGCTAAAAAGTACCACTTTCAGACCCGACTGCGCCCAAATCAGTCAGCCTTGAAGCCCAAATATCCGGGCCAGAGATTCAGTGCCATATTTCTCCAATTCCTCAATTTCATGGCTCTCAGGACTCTCTGATATAGAATATTGTTGCACACCCGCAAATCTTGGAATTCTAGCGCCCCCTAGTTTTACTCGTTCTTGGTCCTTGCATTTCTCAGGCTCTCTTATTTAGCTCAGCTATGCATTATGGACATGTAGCAGAGACGCTAATTTTGTATTAAGATATTCATACTGTACTCTGGCATGATCGCGTGTTCCTTCACTCCTTTATCCTTGTGTTTTCTCTGCTCAGTTTTGGCATGTCGAAATTCCCCTCCACGTGGCTGCGTGGTTGGGCGTGGTAAGGTTCCCCGAAATGCTAATGTTCAGAAACTGCAGACTTTGTAACTGTCAATCATTCGCCACAGATGACCGCGTAAGCACTTTCATGCACCCGGCTCTACACTTTGTACACGAGACTTCTTATTCTGTATTTTACCTTTTTACACACGACACTTAGATTCTTGCACACGACTCTAGCAGGAAGTCATGTGACCCTTTGAGATTGAAGATTTTCATTGGTTGAGCTGTTCAGCGATGCTCATATTTTATTATCCCTAAGCCTCTAGAATCCTGTAAGTAGAGCAGATTTTCCCTAGCTCGTTGGTCAGGTGCGGCGGACCAAAGCCTAGTTGCAAGAGCGGAACCTAACGTAGTACGGCGGTTGGACCCTTTCCGAGAGAAGTGCGATAGTAACCATTCTTATGGCAAAGAAATGTAACCATATGAATGACCAGCTAGCTTAGCTTGGACCGATGCGAGAGCGGCACGAATTAGCCCAGGGTGCTAGTGAGAGTCGTAGCAGTCCGCCACCACTACGTCCGAACCGATTGCCGGGCGAGACACCCCCGGGTCCCTCACCACCCTTGTCCTGCTAACTAGCCCAGTCCTCCTTGTCTCTACACTGAGCCAATGGTACACAGTGCGGCGATCTTATCATTGCGCTCAACACATTGCAGTCTGAACGGCAGTGTGGTTGGTACATACCAGCGCTGGCCCCGTCCAGCCGCGGCTAGTCACCGTGGTGGTCTGGGACAGCTCCCACCACGGCCCGGCCCGATGAGTGTAGCCTAGTTGTGCGATGCTACACACACGTACCGTAACCCACTCCGTCTGACTTATATTTCCAATAGTCCTGCCAAACTGTGGTTTAGTTACACTCGTATACAACTTTGCCTCTCTATAACTTTGCCTTTTGTGTGTTGTATGGTGTTAAGCTACGCCTTCTTTAAACCTACATTGAACTTTGATGAAGAGAAGTGAGAGCAATAAACTAACCATACAGTTTGACTGTCACCCAAACCCCTTGTTTCACGTCCACCTTTTAATAAATTGTTGACCCCAAATATCACATCCCGTAGACACTAATAAAGTCCATGCTACCATCGACTTGATATTTAGGGAACGCAACAATATTTGGAGTGTATAACTTTTATTAATGAACTTGGCGGACATATTTTGGGCCATTTTGCAAGGGTGCACCCTTGAGGCTTAAGCATTTGAGCGTAATGAAGGCCGGCCAAAAACCAGAGGTTCAGATTTGACACGAGTATAGTCTGTCTCAGCGCCAAATCAACAGTTACATGGTAACCGTTGTACCAGTGCCATACATACCGTACATGTACATGTATAGCAGGTTTTAGAAATCTTAACAAACGCAACTGAAACAAATTTAAAACATTACCGGTATCCAATAACTGTAACTAATTGGGTAATTCTATGCAAAACAGTCACACTGTTTCTGACTACAGTGTAGTTCATGAACAAAAAGTGCAAGTCGAAGAAATTAATTGTAATACTTATTCTTTTCCTCTTCATTTCTGAAAAAGGTGCTTTGTGCTCATGAATAATAATGAGGTTGGTACATGTACATGTAACATGGTGAAACAAGTTTTTATTGGTATGGGATTTCCCTATTTGCTCGTAATCAGTTCTGATGAAATTATGTGTATTCTGAATTGTAATTTATGTTTTGTTTGCCCATAGAAAGTCACCTTCGATGCCCAAATCTGACCACACTCGTATATTTTCCAGTGTGAAGCAAATGGTGACTGTGAGTGCCACATTTCTGACTAAGGTAAGTAAAGGATTTCTGCTGAAGTCATCTTAAAGTTTATTCTGAAAAGCTTTGATTGTACCAGATGAGAAAAATGAAGTCAAACAATATCTTTGTAAAATCAGGATTCATGACTCTAGTTCAAAAGCCTTTCATTGTGTAGCAATATACTGGTAGTTGATATCAAGCTTTTGTAAAAATCACACTCAATATGTTGATAACATTAATATACGTGTACTCTTTGATTGAAAATGTCCAAAGGACTCCTTATTCTGATAGCCTTGGAAATCCATCATTACTTTTATTTATAATACATGTACTTTCCTGTAAAAGTTCTGCATGCACATGTGGGTGATTTAACAACACTCCCCCCACCGACCCCCATTGAACTAAAAGCTTGGAGGGGGGAGAAATAGCAAAAGGTTGCACGCGACCAGAATCCCTTCCATGATCTGTTGACTTTACTCAGTTTTAAAACTCAGTCCCCTAATCCTCAGATTTTAACAATGAGCTACAACTTACAAGCATTCCAAAAAATTGACAAGCCTGGCTGCGTGCCACCTACAATTACTCAGTCTGCCACTCCGGAAAAGAAACTGCACTCTGTTCAGACCAGAATTTTTAGTTTGCTCTGCAACCGTGAAAGCAAGAAGTGAGTTTTGTCGCTGAGAAATAGTCAAAGAAAACCCATTTTTGTAAGTTTGACAACATGACTGATGTTTCACGTGTCACAGCGTCTGACTGAATAGGAAAAATTTTTTTTTTTTTACATATGAAAGCAAGCGATGTCAAAGAAGCCTGGGTCCAATCTTTCACCCAAATCATCTCATCTACTTTTAATGTGGAATCACCAGAGATTTAGGAGTGTTCTAGATTTGTCAGACACAGTAATATGCAGGTAACCAGCCTCTAACTTCCACACATGCATGTACACATCAAATTTCATACGGTAGCAGTTTTACACAAAATTCACAGGTTACTTCATGGCAAGAAATATACTTGCTTGCATGGCTGTGAAGCTTGCAGTTACATTTACATGTACATGTACAATGTGCATGTATGATGTAGAGGATACCGGTAGGTACCAGTATAACGCATTTTGACTTCCCCAATGTCTTTTTACATGCAATTTTGAACAACAAACAACACATTATTTCTCCAAATGAGAGATACACTGTAGTAAAGGTTACTGTGCTACACATGTACACTGTACTTACAACATGAACATGCGCTGTACATGTACCTCTACACTACATGTACATGTACATGCTCTATTGTGTACTTTAATCTGTGCAGTTAAGTGCAAAGAAAATAAACATAACTGGCAGTAGTGTGGTTGGACAGTGCATCACTGAAAGTGACCAGTATTGCTCTGTGTTTTCAAACCTTTGGAAAAAGATACGGACTGCACAAGAGTTGTAAGATGACGCAAACATTTTGGAGAACATCTTAACCACGATGAAAGTTACATTACTCGGTAAAGGATTGTTCAGCTTCAGGGCACTAGTTTGTACGTATGTACCTTGGGCACAATTTTTTTTTTCTCAGTTGTAATTCCATCTTACCAAAGCCCAGGAGTAAATGTAGCCAATCTCATGCATCCCTGCAGTTACAGTGACCCCTGGAGGAGGACAACCATCATTCCTTTGCAAGTCACTCCCATAATTCACCCGACCCCTTGCAATACTAGTGAGTTTTCATCCCTAGATGAAAAGGGCTGGTGAACAGTATCATACTTTGTGAACAGTTTGTACTTCAGGTATATATATACCAGCATATTAAATGCTTTTAAGACCTGTAGTAGCATGCATGACTAACATGGAAAGCAATTATATTTTACCATCCATAAAAGCTTCATTGTATTCAACAGTATTTCAGTGCCGCAAAAGACATCACTTCCCTCAAATTCTGTCCGCTCCGAGCAGGTGTGTTTTGAAATAAAATTGACAGTCCTTTGGAGGCTTTGGCTAGGTACGCATTCACGGCATACCGTAGGCACGCAAGTTTATGCGCATTTGGCACAGAGGAATGCTGAGTGCGCGCAGTGAATTTAGTCTGAAATGTATGGGTCTTTGCGTGCACGCTGAACACGTGCAAGAACCCAGTTGGAAAACTTTGTACCATCTGTCTTTCTTTCGCCAGTGAGGGTGCACTTCAGCTCATGGCGGATTGGACAAACTTTAACTAATGCCCAGCTTGCTCTAACTTTGAAAAAATCCTAGGGTTACATTTATTGTCCCAGGGTTTCATTTCTTGTTCCTGCATTCCATCTACATCTGTCCAAAGTTGTTCTCTGGAGATCTGTCTCACTCCTGTACTTTAAAATCTCATCATTGTGGCAAGGGGTGGCCTGGCTGTTATTTTTAGAAATCTCTGGCCACTTTTTGATGTGACCTGTATGTACATATTTCTTGATTCTTGGAGATGTCCCAAGGGTTGATAATTTTTTCTATAATATTTGGCCTGGGTCATGGGGGGGGGTCAAAGATAAGTATTTGAGAGTTAACACTGACAAGTAGTGTTGACTTCATCTGTAGTGTATGTCTAAAACAATGAGGTAAAAGATTAGCTGCATGTACATGTAACTGGGGTAGGGAGAATCATTCCCTCTTTGTGTGGCAACACTCAAGCCCGAGGTTCGCATAGGCTTTATGCATATTCACTTTACAACAAAGAGCATTGGCAAGCAGTTGTACCCTCTGCCACACTCCACTGTTTCCTGTCATTTTGCCGTGGTGGCCCTCAGTGAGAAAGTCTTTCAAACTGCAAAAATCTTGTGGGTAAAAACCAGCCGAAGGGTATACAAAATCGTTAAGATGAGTGTGTGTCCCCACAGCTGCGGACCAAATGTGAGTGTGAATGTACATGTCCAGTGTGTCTTTCTGTGCCACAAACATGCATCTTTCTGCCAGTGAAAATGAGTAATGAGAAAAATTAAGTTGAACATGCCATCAGTCACCAGACCTAAAACATCACGCCTTGTTTAAATATTGTAGCGTGTCCTACTGATCGGGCTCTGACGCAGTCACAGAAGCACACAGTCCACCACAAATCGCTGTTCCGGGCAAGAAACCTCTGTTTATTTTTCCCGATGTCAGTAAAATTGTTTTTCATACCCAAGCTCTAGACACGAGGCGTCTAGGCGGAGACTGCGCAGGTGCGAGGCAGGAAAACCGCGGGCCATTTGCAGACCAGCAGGGGCAGCCAGCTGGCTCCATGTGGGTCCCAGCGGGCGCCTCCACCGGCCGGACCCACCCGCGCTACAATATGCACTTTCAAGTACACATGTAGGAGCTTAGTGGATCATGTCCTACATATAACTCAATGCTATAGTAAAGTGCACCTGTAAACAAAGCTTGACATACACTGTACATGTACATGTATGTCATGTATGCCCCTGCATTATGCCTTGTACTGGTACATATAGTTTATATCTGGAAAAACAACCTGTACATGTAGGTGACTGTAACAGAGCCAAGAGAATGCTCCTTTCCTGAGTGTGTACAGTCTGTCCCTTCCAGCCTCTACTTGTGAACGACAGGACTGAATCTCAAACCTGAGATACGCAGAGGTTGACCCCAGTTCTGTCCAAAGTTCAAGTACATTGTTCACCTGAAAGAGGTGATGGCAACTTGAACCTCCCTTAAGTTGTGCAAGCACAGACTTTGTGTTATTTGTTTGACAGTAAAAGTTAAACCAGCCATCACAACCAGAAGTCAAAATTGCAACAGACATTCCAGGAGTGACGTGAACGACCCCAAACATCTCTGTCCCTTGGCAAATTCTCACACTCTCCCTCTTGGAGGCTGAGGAACGTTGATACAAATTGTTTGTAGAAGTCTTGCAAAGCTGTGGGTGAGGGTGTGAAGTGGTACAAATTTGATCAGTGCTAAACCCCTAGATCCCCTAATGGGTAGGCTGCTGAGTGACCCTGCCCCAACAGGAGTCAGTGAGAGAATTAAACTGTTTGTCTCTGTTTCTTAATTTCAGTGCTAACTGGGAATATTGTCCAATGTGTAAACTTACATTACCTAAAATTGAGATCAGAAAGTGACCCAAACCTTACAAAATGAATCACATGTTGCCAGAACCGCTTTTGAGTTGAAGGCCTTTCCCAACATTGTTCACCAACATAATGCCCAGTTTCATCTTGATGTCAAACTGAATAACAAGAAGCTCCATTTGCTCTTTTTACTACAGACTAATAAAACCATGTTAGTGAAGAATGACCTAATCAAACTCACTTTGTGGGATTTGGTAACAAATGATAGTCTGTAGCTGTCAGTGTATGTCTGCTGTTACATGTACTGCACATGTAGGTTGCCCTGTGGCTGTGAACACATATGAGGCTTCGTAGGATCAAAGAAAATTCACAGAAAATATCCTGGAAAAAAGTTGTCCTGGAGAGTCATTGGTAAGTCCCGAAAAATTTGCAAAACTAGGGAAATGTTTATTACAAAAGACTAATTTGGAAAACTACGGAAATGTTTATTACAAAAGACTAATTTGGAAAACTAGGGAAATGTTTATTACAAAAGGCTCATTTGGATTGATTGTACCATATTTGTGCAAGGGTACACTTGAGTATATTTGTTGGGGGGGGCTTTCTTGCCCCATTTATTGGACAAAGGCGTTATACTGGTACATGTAGATATACGGAGTACAATGCATATGCAAAGTTCTTAGCAGCATAACAAGAGCCTCAAAAAGTTAAATGTACAAGTTAAGTTTTCAGAATCCAGCATGCTCAGATGCAAAACATCGGGGGGAAAAAAGGATACCAGTTTTCCATATCACCTCACTTCCTACCCCTCTATACATACAGGTAATCCCATGTACATGTACCGGTATGTAAACCTGTCTGTATGTGCAGACATGAGGAAAAACACAGAGAGCAAACACCAATTTGAAAGTGTATACATTTGAACAAAGTGTAGTGCTGGGAGTTTTGGTGTGCCCACTCTTGTAACTGGAAGGGAATGTTGACACACCTTTTCAATGTACTTTTTCCCCCTGAAGAGGTGTTTGACGTACATGTACACTTTGAAAGTTTTCATTCACCAGCTTTGTGAAATCTGCACCCTGATGGTGATGCCAAGTTCATTGACATCAACACAGACATGTATGTACATGGTGATACCTAACTTGCTGTCATGTCTGTGGGTAAACAGTGTGGCTTGTCTTAATGCACTTTTGATCAGTATTGTGGACAGATTGGTTCAAGTGCAAGTCAAATAATAACAGGATGTTTTAGTACATGTACATGTACAATGCTTTCATTCACAAAATGCAAGGTCACCTTCGAGGTAATAATTTACTGGACATGTACACTGACTTGGTCCTTAAAAATCTGGATGAAAAGTTCACAGAGGCAAATGTACAGTACTGTATCAATACATTGTGTAGTCTGTTGCAGCTTGCAAAAATTAAACGTCTTGATTTTTTTTTATTTAAAATATATGGAAATTCTACACATACTGTTAAATCTCAGTGGAAAAATGTTGCCTCTTTACAGAAAATGTAAATGTTGCATGACCTCATAAATTGTGACAGTTAACTGTTGAAATTTTATATTCAACATCAAATTTAAATGTGGAGGGAACACATTACAGTGTCGTCAAAGATGATGCACTGAATCAAAAAAGGTACTTATTTAACCCTCACAGTCCTGAACTCTCTAACTTTTGGAGGATCGTAGAGGACATCACAGGGGTTTAGTTGGTACAAAATATCTAAACATGTTTATCAGGTTTGCGTTTCTTTTTTTCTCCAGTTGGAAGAGGTCGCAAGTAGTTGGAATCCTCACACGTCCACAATCGGTGAGTTCAACTAAAATCACACCTATATTGCTCAATTGCTTTGGTTTGTTTTGTCATTTTCCCTTATTTCAATGGCCCTCATAATTTGTTATCAGATGGATTATTAATAACACTTCCCCACTTGACTTTGTGGTAATTGTTTTCTGTACATGTATGTTAACACCATAAACTTCATCTTTTTTTTCAACTAAAGAGAAGGACATTACCACTAAGCTGTGGTTCAAAAGTGTGTTACAGGAAACAATTCGATTTTCTTTAATTTTTTTCTTATACCCCAAACTTTCTTGACTTTGGTTTAGTTTCAGATTAAGAGATTTCTGTTTTCTACATGAAGTGTATCTGTCCATAGATCGAGATATGATGATATCAATATATATACTGGTACATTAGTTTAATTATCATTAAACTTTTTTGTATCAAAAATTAGGTTCTCTCTTCGATGATGACTTCTTGGAGGAATACAAGGAATACTATGCCCACTTTAGGGTCATACGCCTGTAAGTAACATTTACAAGATCATGAAGATATGTGTAGCTTGTCAACCCTGGTTATGGCACTCCCCTTGGCAGGTGTCAAGCAAATGCGCTTCATATTGGTTGTTGCTGAAGTTGTTTGTGTTCTGATCATTGAACCAAAAGATAAACTTCACGAAGTCAGAAAAAAGATGTTTAGAGTGGACACTGAACGTGACTGTCCTTAAAACTGTCAAGATGGTATAACTTAAAGTCCCCCCTCCCACAAACTACCCAATTGCACAAGGTCGTATTTGGTAATTGACTCTTCCAAGTGGTAATCCAAAATGTCAGCAGGCTTCAGGGTGCAATGTATGGAATCAATTGTCTGAAGAGGACAACATACTCTGCAGGGTGTTTTCCTGAGAACCTGCTTCATTATTTTGAGACTTCACCACCAGCTGTTGCGTTGTTCTCTGGTTGTCACGGCAACAGCAGCATCTCTTCCATTGAAAGCTAGGATGAGAAGGATGTGATATTGTAGGAAACAGTATGCTTCCCAAATTTAGTCCTAAGACATGAATTCTTTGAAGATTATGGTGCTATTAATACATCTCAGTCACTGTTGAAGTTTCTATGGTGTGAACAAAATGCAATGTACATCAAAAGGGGGCCAGTCAAGTTAGTAATCCCCCTCCCCAAAAATGTACACCCATGTAAAAATTTAAATTGTTCAGGGAAACACTAAAAAGTGACTGTAACGCACTGGTCAGCTTTACCACGTTTCATGTCATCACATGTGGCTTTTTGAAGGTGAAAACAATTTGACTACCCATCGAATACAAATTTTTATGCAGGGTGAGAAGTTTGTTTGTCAGTGTTTTCTCTGTGTTCAGTCTACTTACTGGTATGGGCTCAACATCAGGGAAAAACCAACAATCAATCATTATCCTTGGACCACGTCTGGTTTTTCTTGAATGAAGAGAGGATAGCAGAGAGGATAATGCACACATTATTGATTCCAGTGGTAAGGAGCGGGAGGGAAGAGGGACTGCCCAGCTGGGGATTTTGTGGGGGCTGGGAAGCGCATCTTTGCTGCAGCTGTAAAGGTCTCAATGCTTGTTGATGGGATTTCAAGCTATTCATGGTGACAGACGACTAAGATGGAAAGCTTGCGGTAAGCACCATGCAATATCTCTTTTTGAGTCTGTGTGGTTCTGATAAGAACCGGAGAGGCTCAACGTTTCGGACAGTGTGCTCTGTCCTCTGTGCAGTCTCCTGACGACGGACAGAGCACACTGTCCGAAACGTTGAGCCTCTCGGGTTCTTATCAGAACCACACAGACTCAAAAAGAGATATTGCATGGTGCTTGTACCGCAAGCTTTCCATCTTAGTCTCAATGCTTCCTCAGTAGCTCCCAGAAGCCCTGCTGATCCCTGCTAAAGCAGCGAGGGAAGGTGTTGCATCCGATGGCCAGTACATGTACTGTGTCCATCCACAGCACCACACCCATCCGTAGCATTGGCAGTGACATTGGAAGGGTATAAGCAGGTGTGACTGTTTCTAATAGAGATGAGTATCCTTTCAACCAATTTCAAAGATGAGAACAAACTTCTCTTGATAATTTGGGAACTTCTCGGAAAGGGTGCATTCCATCTCCACAAACAGGCAATTCACACAAAAGCCAGCACTGATAGTAAACAACAAAGCAAAGAACCAAAAGCTTACTGGTAGGTGAAAATAATTTACCTAGTAGTTTGATCAGTCTAGTTAAAAAAAAACACAATCAGAAAAAAAAAATAAGTCATAGCCTTTTCTTTTTAGAAATGATGTTACATGTAAGTGTGTTGCTTTTGTTCTGCTTTTGCTTGGTGTTGTTTTACAAAGGTTGGGTGGAATGTGTTGAGGGGTTTGTGCTTCTCTACGTGTCAAAATTGTATTCACTTTTTCGAATATTGCAAGCTACATGCATATTTGTTTACATGCATGGAAATTTCATACCTGTAGAAAAACACAAACACAGTATGCATTTGAAAGGCAAGTTAGAAACACATTTTATTCATAAACACTGATAGGCCTATTGCTCTTTATGGGGGAATGACCATTTACTAAATAAAGTCAGCAACAAAGTTCAAACAAGGAGCCACACAAACGAATCATCCAAACCAACCATGAACCAACAGAAACATACCACTGTGTGCATGGTCAATAAAATCAGTTGCCTGCAGTGGAACTAAGGAATTCAGTTCACACATGAATGCCTGTAGTCCCAGGCTCTGGGTTTTAATTGGTCTGGGGACATTGGAACTGATGACATTTTTCCTGGCCTCAAGATCACTTTTTTTCTGCACATTCCTGGTCTAAGTGGTTTCTTGCGTCACTGGAGCGAGAGTAACAAGTTCCTGTTGGAAAACTGCCAAAGTACACCACAAGGAGGCTCTGATGGTGATTCCACTCATTCAGCAGGGTGTGTTAACCTACATGTACCGGTACTTGTACCCATGTCCAGTGTACATACATGTACATGTATGGGTTGATGTGTAGTCACTGGAAGAGGGGAGAGGCTACATATGAACAGCTAAAATCTTTCTTCAGCCAGTCTCATGTTATTGGTATATTGTGGGAAATTAACCTGGGAAAGAGTTCTATACAGGGACAACACTTGAGGCCCTGTGCACAAAGTATGGGACTTGTTTGAAAAAACCTAAAGTGTCTTCTAAGTAAATGCTTCTGAATTTTCTTAGCTGAATTTCACTTTTTAGGCCATTTTATCACTTTCTGATGTACACGTAACATTTTAAGGGAAAATTAGTGTTGTCTGTACATGTATATGGAACTCTTTCCTTAACCTGAGTTAAGGCAATGACAAATCCACGATTTTAGATACTCTGTTACCCCTGTGTAATGGATGTTTCACCCTCAGCTTTTGATGGATTTCACTGTTCTGAATTCTAATGCTGGGTATCTGGATGGGGGAAGCCAGCAAGAATTTCTACCCAGTTTGTCTCTGTGATGATTGCAAACTTAAAGAAAACGTGAAAAGGGTCACCTTTCACAGACTTGTCTCCCTTGGTGTTTGGCAGTGGCTTGTCCAGTCTTTAGAAGTATCTAGATTGGCTTAGATTATGACCAGAAAAAGCACATGAGCCTATGGGAAACAGACACAAAGCCACCAGGTTTTACAGATGTTTTATACTCCCAGCTGCAGTCACATAATACAGATGCAGCCTGACGAAAGAGCCGGCTAACAAGTGAATAACTCAGACACCCAGACTGCCAGTAGTTTCCAACATCTCGTTTTGAAGTCTATTGAAAACCATTTTCTTTTGGATGAAAAAAATAAAAATAATAACAACAGAAACACTGCTTGCACAAATGATACGCACAAGTGTAATTCCAATCCACAGCTTGACTGCTCTGTAGCCCCCCTCTGGAGTTTGCTCATATCGTAGTTCAAGTCCATGTACCGTACATACGTTATAAATTTCATCTTGGGGTCATGCTTTGGCCTGCGTTTCTCTCTAAACTCACATCCTGTTTGGAGATCTTTCTTTCCACTAACACCTGCCAAGCCCTCTCCTCCTAAACCATCTGTCAGTTGCAAGCTTACCCAATCCGTCATCCTCCTCCCTTAAGATGGTATCCTCTGAAACCCTACCATCACTCTTCCAGCCCCCCCCCAACACCTCTGCTAATCGCAGGTAGACTCTGCCATCCATCATGGCCCTCACAAGCCCACTCCATCCTCAGGAAACTGAATCCAGTGCCAGTAGAGAAATTATTGCTCAAACAAACTAGGTGATACTCCTGTAAATCATTACAAGAAAATCTAATACTGAGAAAGTGACCTTTCTTGCTTTGTAATTGAGCACTTTGACTTTGCCAAGTTTCAGCTGGTTCACCATTTTAGTGCAAGGGCAAATTGGTGAGGCATTAGTAGTTACTTGTAGGCCTACTTGTACAGTAGGTATCTGCCATCACTATACACATGCAGCATGACAACAGCTATCTTTGTTGCATATATGACAAGTAAACACAGTACATGAAGGTTGTCTTGGCTCTATGGTCATTAACTCAATGATGGGGGGGGTAATTAAGGACTGCCTTAGTAGTTGCTTGGGTATTCTTTGCTTTTAGTTGTAAAGGGGAAGGGATGGCTGCATTAACAGGACCCCAAACTGTTGCTAATTCATTCCAACTCCCCCCCCCTGTCTTTTCACCAGATTTTCCTTTTTTAGAAAAAGAGAGACATACACAGTTTGGGGGGAGTTTTACAAGTGTTGTGCAGCTAAGCAAACCGCCAGTTTGTGCATCAAGAGCAAGCAGGCCTACCAGTATGCTGTTACAGGGCAGTATATCTCATTGAGAGGTACATGTACAGGAGTATAATTTAGCCAGGCGCACTGCGTCAGTCGCAGTTCAGTTCAAACAGTGTCTGGTCACAGCAAATAAGAGCAATTATCTGGTAAGGAGTGATTGTTTGAATGCATTGTTGGGCTGGACCGCATTTACCTAGGACATGTACATGTACTGTACCTTCCACTGGCAGTTTCCTTTTGTAAATGCTGCCAAAGAAAGACTAGCTATGTTTATTTACCTCCTGGCCAAGGCCTGAGGCAGCCAGGTGTATAGTGTGTACCCAGTATCATTTGCTGTGTCTGGCTCCAGTGAATCAAGAAATGAAATCCAATTAGCAGTGCCCTGCCAGTCAGCCAGTTTGGTCAGGAATTTGCCAGCAGGCTCAGTTGAGCGCCCTCTACTGGATGCCACCAGTCACTGGCAGGCAAAAAATGCATGATGTCTTTACACAGACCAACAATGGAATGGGAAAGGAAGTGTATCAGTCAAAAATGTCAACATTTTTAGTGGCATCATTTTTTTTTAAAGGCCTACAGAAAGGGGTGGGAAAAAATCAAATGATTGACCTCGTTTTGCCCTTAAATCATCTTAAATTATGTTGGACAGTACATGGCATTCTGTGCACAGTACAGTGCTCCAGCAAGAGGTTGTCACAGAGAGACCATTGTTCAAGTTTACTGTTGGCAGAAACATGGCTGATTTGCAGCAATTTGTATTTTTGTGCATGTCAGTAAGACAACTTGAAATGGGGGAAAGAGAAGAGATTTGTAAGGTAGAGTTGACAGAAAATGCAATTTTAGCTTTCTGTCTGCATCAGAAACTTTGGGAACAATTCAAATTCCCCCATATTTGTCAATCGTTTCCATGGCAACTTCTAGGTGGCACACTGTGAATTGTATGTGTTGGTTGCAATGCAGTGTGCACTAGTACCTTGACATTGCTGCATTTGCTATTGTCTGAGTGGTTGGTACCAGTACTGGTAGGTCTTTTTCACTTTACATGTATGCATATTTACATGAACACACACTCACAAAACGATACTGTACTTATGACAAAATATGAATTACAGAAGTTGACACCACATCAGACATCAAAAGCCGGTGATTGGCTAGCTGTCTTCTGACTCTGTATCCAATTATGGGAGCCAACTCGGAGGCGAACAGCATTAACAAGTCACACCAAAGTGTACTGCACTTTCTGTTTTTAGAGGGGGGTTTGGTTCCGTTTTGTCCAGCCCTCATTGCTGTCATTTCTGTTCTCTTTGCACACAGGCTGTTGGTCTTCCTGAGGAACAACAACAAGGACTTTGTGCATCTGTGTCATGAGAAGAGAGGATCGTCATGGCACACCCTGGACTCACTGTTACTGCTGCCTGTGAGTCATGTGATTTCTTGCAGTAATAATTTGTGCAGTCTATTAACGTAAAAATTCCAGTTTTATATTATTGAGTGATCGATAGTAGCACTGCTGATATTCAAATGCTGGAAAGGTGTAGATGAGGAGGTGTGTTTCCACCGGGCAAAACTGAACCTTGCGCCTTCCTGACATGCCTGATATTTGGCCAATTCCCCCAGGACTTGTTAGTACCCCCTCCCAGCCACACCTTCCCCTCTGTCCTTTCCATTGCTCAGAAAAAGGCTGCACCACTGTTGTGTCTGCCAGGAGACTTTATGGTGGGACTGTGAGCCAGTATTTCCTCCAGAGAATCGTTTAGGAAAGAGACAGCAGACAGGAAAATTGCATTATTATTGAACCCTCAAACTGTTTACACTCAAATCCGTAAATGGCAAATTAGCATTGGCTAGACAAGGTGCCAACGAAGGAAGGCTTCCAACTAGCAGAGTGCCCTGTTAACATGGCATTGATCTCTCCTTCAATGGCCATAAATCAGCAATTTACAGAAAGCCGGCATGGCAGGTTGACCAACCAGAAAATTATTAAGCTTTTGACATTGTTTAGTGGGCTTGTAAATCACCATCATGGGACACAGTGCTGGCCCTGCTTCAACTGCGAAGCTACAAGGATCTACAAGTGTTGGCAGGGTTTGTAAACTTATAAACTTTAGGGGTAAATTCTGTGCCTGCTGTGCCTTGGTATGATCATGGAGCTCCATGGTACGCTGTACAATTATTGCTGTGCCTAATTTTATACTGATATTGTGCTCTCCTGTCCGAGTTCAAGGCCAATTACAGTACGTGCTAATGGTTTGACTGGCATAGGACTTTACTTAGAAGTTTGCCAAGGTTTGAAGGAAAATTGGTTATCCTTCTGTAAAGTTCAGTTTGTGGCTTGTTGGAGGGACAGTTACTGCTGTTTGCTGAACCACAAAAGTTAACTGTACCTATCATTTAGTTGTACCGGTACATGTACATGTAGCTGAGTGTTTCTCATGAACGTGGGCTTTTTTCCGATGTTTATCATACATGTATCTTAAACAGTTATGTGCATCTGTTATCTGGGTTGGACAAGTTTTTGTTTGCTTGGCTGGCCTGGTAGATCCAAAATGGTAGCAATCTGCCTGCAGACTGCCTTCAACCATGCTTCAACCAGGCTGTCTATACAGTAGAAATACACATGTTGACCAGCAGTCAAAAATACCGTATGACTTTCTGGCTGGTAAACTGCACTTACCAATTTCTATTCTGCAAGATGGGCATGGGCTTCATCAGGGCCACTCCATGGGTGGCTGCTTACCTATGGATGCGATTAGAATAACAGTCTTTTTCTGTTAAAACATCATCCACTTTAATGTCCAACAGCAGTAATGCACTTTCAGTGAAGGACATTTGGTAATAAATTTTTCTCTTAAAAAGTTGACTCACAAAGGGCACTTGTCCCTGACTGGAAGTTGTTTAGTTTATGGTATTTGCCCTTAACTCTCATTTCCATTTCAACACTTTTTTCTCTGTAATTGAAGGACCCAGTTTGTAATTATTTTTAGAATAAATACTTAATGACAGCTATTTAAAGGTACAGTAGTGTACAAAATTCCCCAAATTGGACTACCATAGAATCCTGAAGTATCTTACTTGAAAGAAAGTACATAAAAGCCTCAAACAGTCTGTAAAATATTCCCGCCCAGAATGCTGTAGTTTTCAAGAAAATAGATATTTTGTTCTTTTTTTTGACGATGGTTAGTCGGCCATCGTATCAGAAATCATTTCACTTCACACATCACATTCTTCAACAGGCACCAATTTTCTTGTGTGAAGTGTTTGTAGATGTTCTTGGGGGTCTCCATTAATGAGTCGGTAAACCTAAAAGCAGCTGAATAATTATACTGACAAATTCACCAAACAGGAAACTGACTGTAAGGTGTAAAATAGGAAATAAATTGGATCAATATGAAGTTAAATGTTATTTAAGAAAAGGGTTTTTTTACAGAAAAACTTTGCAAATTCAAAATCTTCCCTAGAGCATAATGGTATGGTCCAAATATGGTGGCTGTTTCCGAGCTGCCGGGTGAAAGGATTTTCATCAACAAAAAGTATGATTTCCACACGTCAAAGCTCCCGTGTTTCAAGACAGAATTTCCTCTTTGCTTACAATTATTAGTAAGTCAACTAAGAACGGATTGTTTAGACTTTCATTGAATTGTAAACTGTAGTGAAACTGTGGTCATTAAGCATGATCGCACGTGCACATTTATTATCATACCGGTATATTACATATATACTCGTTTCAGTGTCACGGACACGAGTCGACTGGATGAAGTTTTTTCATGAATCTGCAATGCATATATCGGTACATTGTTCAGGAGGAGGCGCATAACTCCAGGGTAAATTCACTGATTACTCCTGGCCATTGAAAATTGCTCCTTTTCTAAGGGAAAGGGAACCTGTAGATGTTGTTCGCTTACTACATTACATGTACCGGGTATAAAGACCGTTTCATTCATAGATTTTACGCAAGAAGAATTACAAGATGGTTGAAAATGCCGCACGGTTTTTCTTGATTTTTCACAAAGTAGTTGACTCAAACATGAAACAAGTCAAAGGATTGTAAGTTGCAGTGAATATCATACCCCGTGATCAACCAATCTTGTGAAATTATGACTATAAACAAAGGTATACATGTACACTACCTACAGGTACTAATCCAGTCTAGTGAGGCCTGGTCCACTCAGGTGCTATAGTCACTCATGACAAAAAGCAAAACTGCAAATTTTACATTACTTTAAGACATATATGTATGACACCCCCCACCCTGATATTTCAAATCACTCACATGTTAAAGCAAAGAAGGGAACACCATTTTGAGCAGAATGTCCTAACGAGACGAGAGGCTACCTTGTAAATTCCTTTTACAGAAAGAAGACAAGAAACAAATTATGGTGATTAATCACGTTCACCTGTGCCTGGGGGCTCATGTACAGTGTAGCTCTAGTTGTCTTGCGCCTGGACTCATTTATCAAAACATCACTTCTTCATGTGTAAACACATCTGATATTTTCTAGGCCTACATGTGCTTTCAGATATTGTTTTCTTTGAATTTGTCACTGACGAATCGGTTTATTCCATATTTGTATCACTTTACAATGATGCAGTTGCTTAGTCATGCTGAGAATGTTCCCATGCATACCAGGTTGTATCTTAACATGTAAAGCCTATATGTGTTTTCTTCCATTCAACTATTAATTTCTCATAATGTAGTCCAATGACAGAAGAGAACAATGCACAGGTGCATTCCTCTGTCAATCAAGTTAGGGGTCATCGTCTTGTAAGAGGAAATGTACACCAAATTTGAGAAGCCTTTGAATGCATTTGACTGGTTGAACTGATTTAGAATCAGCCAGTATTGCTAACTACATTGTAGGTATACTCAGGATACTTCTCTGTAATGAGAGCCTAAATTGGTGATTTTGACACAGAATTCGAATTGATCCCTCTTTTTTCAGTATTCACTACCATCACGACGGAAACACAAGTTTCAAATTTCCCATCAATCCAAAAAATTCAACAAGTTGAAAAATATGCATACTGCTCTCCAAACCCGTAAGCTTCCAAGCCGCATATCGCTACCATTTGCCAAATGCCCCGTCTTCTTCAATGCTGGTTGTGTGCTACCGGTATAGAGACCAGCCTGTTTACATGTACATGTACATGTAAGTCCTATTTACTTTTCAGTTATATTCTCAAGCTTCAAAATCAGCTTGAGAAAGACAGTGTGAAAGTCAAGACACAACTGTTATCAATTAACTACAACATGTACATGTATGACACTCCCACATTCAGGTAACTCATTTTGTTCCCTGAACATGCCTTCTACGAAGGACAGAACCCAGCACCACCCAATGGCCAAGCAATGCACTCCAGCACCATTGTATCATCCATCCAGTATTTGGCTGGCTGTGTTAACTTTTGTCAGTACACTCCCTTGCCCTGAATCAAGTGACACTGTCAAAACAAGAACCCTGCAGTGATGGGGGAGAGCCTGTCATGAATCACTGGAAACGAACCTTGATTTCGTGTTGTGCAAATACATTAATTCATCATTTTGGAGTTTTCATGTTGCTAACATTCCTTAAAAAAAGAACACCAAGAAATACAGCAAAGTGGGCACTTTGATATAGCTGTTAAACAGCTACATCCAGTAAAGTCCACCAGATTTAACTGCTTGTGTGCACAATGTAGAATTTCATATTGAGGTATTGTGGCCAATAATGCCACTTTGCTGAGAGAAGACACCTAACCCTAACAGCCCTGAATCCTCCAATTTTAATATGATTTTGCACACACCCTAGGGAGTTAGGGTTAACATTCAGGCCAATAGAATTTTACGGTAACTTGAACCCTTCAGCAAATAAGAATTTCACCAGCTGAACCAGATAGCGGAACAGCAGGTATACAATATGCCTCCTCCCTATTTTCCACAATTTTCTAATGTTTAAGTCGTTTTAGTTTTGTTTAGTGTGTTTGTTTTGAGAGGCATGTCTTCTCTTTTTTCTTCCTTTTGGCTTATTTTGCCCATTTTAGCAGAAACACATGCCCTTGATATTCTGCTTGGGTTTCATTTCAATTTTCACTCTCCCTTTTCATATATATATGCTGGGCCCATCTCTAAACTGTTGTCATTTCCACAATTTCTGAGAAAACTCATCCATAAAATTAATAATCAAAGCTTTTCATATCTGTTAAATGTCAAGAAACCCACAGTGGGTCAACTCATTTACAATTACTGTGTGTAGAAACTTTCTTATTAAATTTTACCCTGGGCATTCCTGACCCTGAACAAAATATCCCTCTATGAAGTTTGAACTCTTGACCTGGACTGAACTTACTGCCTGCTCAACAATAAAACAGATTGGCAATGTGGACAGGAAAACCGTTAAGGACGCTTGACAAGAAACTCAAGCTTACTGCTGACTCCAGAGACCACTTGGTAATGTTTCCTTAAAGACAATGCCAGAGGCAGACTGGCAACCCAGCCAGGGCTTCCATTTCAGAAACGAGTGGACAAATTCAATTATTGTCTGTTTTATGGACCATGTGACTGTTGTGAAGGATGTGGTTCCTAAAAAGTGTAGGATGTGTAATCTGTAATACTGTATACATGAACAGTATTCAAAGGGAGACAAGAGACTTGTACATTCATTTACTTAATAGTCACCCCACCCAAATGTTTGTGGAGAATTACATGTTACTTTTAAGTGAGTAAAATCAGAGGAAGAAATTTGGAGAATAGAACTTTTGAGAGTTTTCCCTAGATGCCCGTAGTTGGAGTACGCTTCTTTTTGATCTCCCAGAACCGAAAATATTGGTACCGGTATATTCAGTCAATGTTAGCCTGAATTTCCAAGACCTTTCAACTCGATGTGCTTCCAGGGAAAACATTCTGTAATTTGTAGTACCGAGAGATGGTGAATCACCAGTACATGTAGATGGCAGCTCTAGATTTCATTTACACCTGGTATGTGCTGGTGGTTCTTGATAATGCTGTGCAAAAATCTAGTTGGAGCTGTAGGAATACATGTACATATTCCATAATGGTGATCCACTCAGCTTTAAGACTTTTCCTGTGTACTGGAGCAGACAATACCTTAACCCTTCAAGAGCTGGGCTTTTTTGGACCATTTCAGACGGGTAGGGTTGAATCTGTCCTCCCCTAAAATCTCCACTGTCCTCACTTTCAATACAAATGTGGAATTTCAACTCAGTCTGACATATGGTTTTGTTATGATCATCATTTGGCGTTCAAGGCCACACTCTTGCCAGCCTCTGTGCATTGAGCAGCAGTGGAAAAGTACATGTACAATGTACATGTAGGTCTACATACGGTACTTGTGTCTTAGAAATCTTGGCACAGTGCGAGAATGGTACATGTGTGTGTTCATTTTTCACAAACTTGGCGTCAAAACAACTGCCAAGAGTTATAATATTGAAACAAACTCCTAAAGGCTTGGCTTGTGAAAAAAATGCGCTGCGGGGATATTGGAAAATATGTCCGAGAATCTGCCCTCATCCTTGCTCTTTCAGGATTAAAGTTAATCACAGATGGCAAGCTCCCTGTTTGTTTCAAACCTCATCTAAATTAAAGAGGTTCCACTCGATGATAGCCTAAAATAACTTTTTATTTCTAACTTTTGAAATTATTCTTATTACTGGGGATGTTTCTTGTACTCTTTGGAAACTCGGGATACATTCTGGATACATGTGCATTTACATACATGTAAAGGTAAATAACTGGCTGTCAAGAAAATTTGGAAGAGGGACTTGATGACACTGAAGGGAAGTGTACATTTCCCTAACTTTACATATACCTGACTGAGGAAGAAATATTGTGTATTTAATTGTAAATATTATTGTTGTAGAACACATGGCCTGCCACTTAAAGTCAGGGACAAGAACTGATTCTGGGAATTAACACCAGAAAATCCTTGATCTTTCCCTGGACTCAGCACTGCAAGGAGAGCTGGTCAGTATCTGGCTTTTGTCCTCACTGTTCCAGTTATACATTGTACAACCTTGCTGTGAGTCTCTAAAAACATCCTCCAAAGTTGCTCTCATTTTGGCCATAAATTTCTGTTCCCTGTAAAGCAAACATTGACCCAAACATTGACCCTCAATCACCAGACTGGCCATTTAGTGACCACTTAAGTCTTTGATTTACAAATACCCCTGAGATATTGGGCCAGACCAGCCCTGGACCTTGCTCAGACCACAGGTCAGTGATGGTCAGATGATCTGGGACTGCCTGTCCAGAACTTAAAATTCCTGACTTTGCTGTAAGTTAATCCCTGTGTAACCTGTAGGCTACAAGTTGGCATGTGCACTTGACATTATTTTCGGTGTCTTTCATGGATAATTCTGGGAGGTCTGTTGGACAAAGTGGACCAAATGTGAAAGTAAGGACGTATGGTACCATTGCGAAGAAACAATTTCTTGGAACTTAATCAAGTGAACATGCCCTTATGCCCTTGTGTGTAAACTCTTCAAAATTTCAAACTGGATAGAATTAAAGCATATTATTAAAGGTAATGCAAGAAAGGAATTCAGAGTGTCATGTCAAGATGCAGTTCAAATCTAGCCATACTGCACAACAACCAAAAGACTGTTTTCCTGACAAAAAGCAATATAGGCCTACAGCTAATATACAAGTTGTAAGGCCGGATGAAACTCAAACTATAAGATCCAGTTTTCTATCCTGTTGCCTGCACATGTATCCTGTATGTGTAGGCATACATGCACATTTACATGTACATTGTGTTTGTCTTCCTTCACACTCTAGAAGATTTAATAGAGAAGATTAAACTGGCCTTCCAACTGCCAAGGCACCACCTTCCATTGTTTATTTCTTACTACTCAGGATGTCACACTGAATGTGCCAGACTTGACCTTGAAGCGAGATGTCAATGATCAATTAGGTCCTGGCATTAAGAATGTAATAATCATTTCCACCCTGTAATACAGGATGCTGGACTTCCTGCTTTGCTGTTGATAGGATAGGAAAGCAGCAGTTTTTGCCTTGTGAAAGCATATAAACCAGTAATGAACCTGCAAAATAATGTGAAATGAAAGTGAAACGGTACTCTTGGTATTTCTCAATGTATTATTTTTTTAATTTCTCAACTGTATGATCAATACTTCAGGAAATTCCCTAGTTAATTGCAGATAAATTCTGTTTCGGTTTGTTTGAACATGGTTTGAAAAACTTAATACCGTAGAGCTGGGATCCACATTTTTTTTTCAATTTGTGTTTTATTTTTTGTGGGGAGGGGGTCTTTTGGTTCAATTTTGATCAGCCATTTCCCTTGACTCTTCACATTAACCTCAAGTTACATTTCTGAATTCTTTCATTACTGTTCTGTTCCCTTAGAGTAAGAAAGGGAATCCCTTTAGGCAACCTAAATTCCTGATCTTTGTTGGCCACAACCTCTCCTCCCCATCAGGCTTCTTCCAACATTGAGCTTTCCCCACTTGCAAATGGTACAGCCCAGTGGGCGGAGCTACCAGCATGGCTTGTAGTGATGTATGGATTGACTTTTGGAATGATACATTCCCAGCTGAGGGTTGTAAACATCAGACATGAGACAGAAGCAGTACCATTGGCACAGATGGTGAGTGAAGTTGTAGATACTTGCTGGACAGTGAAATCTGGAGCAAATTGCAAAGTGAATTGGGTCATTTTATCAGTGTGTGTTCAGTGTGAGAGCCAGCCTTTCTTGTAAGAGGTGTGTACATTGAACCCTGCTGCATTCATCAGTCTCTTTTTACTGATAACAAGGGAGTGATGTCAAAACACAAGGTACACTTTGAATGTGAAGATGACCAATGGAGGCTAGTCTGCCTGTGCTGTTGGTAAGGAGCATCCAGCAACAGGGCATCTGGACAGGGTCTGTGAGGAGGCCATCCAGGAAGGATGTCACACCACTGTTTATGTCCTGACCTGCATGTCCTTGTCAAGTCAACCACAAGGTGCTGAGCTAGTGGGCCGGGTTTATTTGAAAACTCATTCATGCAAAGGAGTTGCCATACTTTCTGTTGGCCAGTGGCGGGGCAACATTGCTGGCTTTGATAGTCCTCGTCAGACATGTCAGAGACAGGATGAGTAAGTGTTATGTGCATGTTGGCAGAGTGTGCAGCTTAGCATTTGGACAAGCAACTTAAGTTTTTCTCATGAGTTGTCTGTGAAAGTTTGGGGTTTCCTTTGCCAGGAATCTCTGTGTGCAGAGTTTCGATGTTGTGTTCAGTCAGAGTTTATAGTTCTGTTTCCTGTCGGAATTGCAATCTGACAGTGATGAAGCAGCAGAGAGCAGCTTGATGTTCTCAAGGAGGAAAGCCATCCACTTGTGCAGAGATAACAACTGGAGTCTCAAGATTAAACAAAAAGACACAGCAGAGGCACCACACTGCTGCCATGATTAGATTGGAACTCCTGCTTCTGATGACTCAAAAGCTGACACAAGCTGAAGAGAACTTGCTACTTGATACACTGTAAAGTGCCACGACTGCCTGTGCACTGAGATAAAAAGGATAAGAACTTTGCAGTTGATGTTGATCAGATGATCCCTTCCCCAACTGACAGCGACTTACCAACTTGCTCAGCACCAACCAGATTTCTAGTTTGTTCATTCGGTCTTGTGAACATTAAAGAACATCAACAGTGTCACTTACCAGTACCATATCGGCAAATTCTCCTATGATGGCCAAAGACAGTATTCTAGTCATGTCCAAGAAGCCAACCAAGCGCTCCAAGTCCCTGGACCGGCGCTGGCCACGGCGTAACAAGAGCAGCACGGTGCGGTTTGCCGACGTGAGCAGCATTCAGATCTCCCAGCCATCCCAACCCAGGCGGATGCACTCCTTCTCTGACTGGGAAAGTGCCTTGGGTAGGGAGTCAGATATGCCCCTGAGTCCACCGGTGAGTCGAGTTCTGCTATTAAAAACTAAAGTTATCCTCTACTCCCAAATTCTGATTCAGAATGTAATGCTGGCTATTTCATACCTATTAATAGCACTAGCAGGACTAGTGTCCCACATCTCTTAACATGCTTAAGGTTTAATACAAGTGCGTGTAGCCTACAATTTGCCTAAGTAATTGACCCCTCTATTTAGCTATTCAAATTGTTTCAGGTGTAGCCATAAACCCAGGGCCTGACGTATACTCGTAAGAGTCGTATACTGTCACTCAGAGTACACGTCTGGCCCTGTTTAGGGGTCTAGTATAGCCTGTACTGCTGTAACTGTTGCTTTTCCCTCCTCCATCATGTCCATTTGTAGATAGAACCACTACTGGTACTAGTCTGTGCAGTGATTATTTCATTTCATTTACATGTATTTCATTTTTCGGATCCATACATCTACATTCAAAGACTTTCAAAATACATGGATACATTTAAACATTTGTGGCACATTTCTTTTGGGTAATCCAGCTCTCTCTGAGTCGAGTTCTGCTAAAGTTATCCTCTACTCCCAAATTCTGATTCAGAATGAGATGTGGGACACTTGTCTTTTGGGTAATCCAGCTCCCTCTGGATTACCCAAAAGAAACATACATGTACCACGTGGAGGGGCTCTCCAACTGGTTAAATAGGAAATGGAAAACAACATAAATTACTTAACAGTAGTGTTATTCATGTCATTGCATGGACTGGCCTTTTTTAGGACTGGCTTATTTTTGGACTGTCATAGTATGGCCACGGTTTTCATTAGGCCAGAATATGCTGTTTGAGTGTTTCACTTGTCATCATAGTTGCGGCTATGAATTCTGTATGAATTATACATGATGTACAGCCGGTAAAACGTGTTGGTGTTCCCAGAGTCATGTGATGCAGTGAGATATTCATGCTTGACTCACACAGAAGGAGTTCGATGTTTTTTCCTTACGAGTGTATTATTAACATTCCCAGAAATCCCCTCACGATCAGATTAACCTATGGAAAAGGCAGGAAATCCCATCAGCAGACTGTCACTGGCCCTACCAGTATATATTTACATGTAGCTCTGCTTGCTCCAAGGTACTCATTTATACATGTATACATGTATTTTCATTTCCGTGTTATCAGCACAGAGATGCTGAAACAGGAAGGAAGTTGGGTTTCCCTGAAAGCCACATCTTTTAATTCCACTTGGCTGCACCAGTAATAGCTTGAGGGATGTTCCTATTAGCCTGGACAATTGTTTTGATACCTACATGTAAGTCTTCCATATGTACATGTAGGACTTGTCATTTTTACATCTGGAGACAAGGACTTGTGTGTTGTTAACCTCCGGAGTATTCATACCAAGGAACAGTGCTGAGCCTATAAGCCTTGATCATAAGTCTGAGTAGCAAATTACCGGTATGCTTGTTTTCCATGGAGTAGAACTTGGCCCTTTGAAATACCCATGCAGATGTGTTACTGTTCTGAGGTTTACCGAACTTGTGCTGTGGATTAGAATGGGCAATATTATTAATGTCACACGTGACCGGTCTCTGGAACTTTGCCATTATGTGCAAAGCACATGTACCAGTATTGTGCAGTTTGCCAGTTTTTGGATGCAATTATGTGAGTAAAAAGGGTTCAGTGTAATGGCTTAATACTGAAATACATTTTGCAGGAAAGGCTTTTAACTCACAGTGGCTTTGGCAACTTCTGACTTGCCTTTGTAATCGTTCTTTGGTTCAATCAATTACTGGTTTTTATGGAGACACCAACATGTACTTTAATGTTCCTTGTCTGTGCTTTGTTTTAATAATAATAAGAATTTATTCTTGACATAGCATCTTGCCTTAAAAATCTCAAAATGTTTTACAAGAGAATCACAAGCATGTTGATAAAACCAAATGACAATTAATGAATATAAACTTTAAGCATACAGAATAATACTTTACAAAAATTAACTTTCAAAAAAACCTATTCAATTCAATTCACAATCACATTATTCAATTCTTTCCACATTCACATTAAATTCAAATAACTAATTAACTAATCAACATAAAACATTAAGAATAATATCTCCTAGAATGAAATGTCTTAAGTTGCTTCTTAAAACTTCCTTAATCACCGATGCTTCTGAAATGCACTAGGAGTTTGTTCCGTATACCCGTAGATAGAAAAGCCACGATTGTTGTGATTTTGCATATTCCACTAATGTTTGTTTTCAGTTTTAGTCTGAGTGAGTGTGCCTTTTCTCAGTTAGGTTGTGGATGTGCCGGGATTTTCAAATTTCCAGTTACTTTTTTTTTTTGTCTTAAGAAAAAATTGTGGCTTTCCTTGAAAAGGCCTTGTAGCTCATATGCTGGTAATTTTGAGCTCCCAAGAATAATCAAACGTTTTAGTTGAAAACCATTCTAAGTAAACTGTGGTTAAAAATAGGGACATTGGAGTTCAATTAATGCACCATATGCAATAGTACATACATGTACATGTACCGGTAGTCATATACACGTACTGTACATGCATATGTACATGTTCATATTGAGACCAGTATCGGTACTATCATTTGAGGTTCTTCTTGTGCAGTTTTCCAGCCCACGTACGGTCATAAAGTAAATTGTACTGGCAGTCCTAGCATAGATTATTCCTTGAAACGATAAGCAATACATGTAAATGATAAATTGACGTAGGTTGCTTAATGCATACATGTACATATGTGCATGTATGTACATGTACGTGATAATCAAGGTCAGTG
Source organism: Acanthaster planci (assembly GCF_054643075.1). Classification (NCBI taxonomy): domain Eukaryota; kingdom Metazoa; phylum Echinodermata; class Asteroidea; order Valvatida; family Acanthasteridae; genus Acanthaster; species Acanthaster planci. Next base: position 4,640,641 of record NC_141791.1, on the reverse strand, counting down.
TCACAAGTTTCTTAAGGCTTTGTTTCATTTTGAACCCATGGCAAAGCGTTAAATTGAACGGCACACTTTTTTGTTTGCCAAGAGTTAAGTCAGGCATTTCACACACAGTGTACCGGATACATGCGCATCTGAAGACGATCATATGAAGACCATGGTCCAATTATTCGTTAGTCATTTTCGGTATTTCCCCTTCCCTGCATGTACATTTAATTTGAAAGTGAATTGACACAGTGAAAAATCATATTAGCGTGTAATCCTTTATTGAAACAGCGAATTTCTTCATTTACAGTTTTCTATTACTAGCGATCATCACAAGTGCCAGTTCATTCCCTTTATAAAAAGAAATTGAAAGTGGTGCTTCCATGTTAGTGCGTGTATATTTATAATAGTCACATGTGGGCACCAAATTTATTTATAGCCAAATCCAATTTGGATTTTTCCTGGTAGTCGGACTTCCTGAAATACATGTACATCATGTAGTATAATATAACAGCTCTACTCATTGCAGCACACTGTCAAGTCTCATTTAGCAGACACAAACAGACAGTCTGTCAGCAGAGGAGCAGAAGAAAATTCAATTCAGTTGGGTGACTGTCACAACAGCACAGGTCAGGGGTCTTAGTGTCCCCGGAGTGACCCCTGCGGCTGAAGGGCGGGAGAAGAATCTCGAGGAAGAAACAGATTTTCGGCCAACCATTGCTGCCCATTACAGTGACCCAAATCATGTTTGTCATCTGCTCAGTCAATTTTGTTTTACTGGGTTTTTTTAATCCTTGGGTATCAAACTGTGATGTGACTTTTTCTCAAGTTCAAATGAGTATTTGATTGACACGCTGTGAGGAAAAGAGGTAAATGGGTCCAGTGTCCGAGTGTAAATTGTTTTGTATCGGTTTTTGATATACCGGTATGTGATTTGTGTGAGTGCCTGCAATATGAACTTTTCATTTTGTTTTAGTTGGTCATTCAGTGAACTGTGCATACAAACGTGGGAAATAGTCACAACACATTTTTTTTTTCCTGGGAGGATTATGCTGTCTTCTCTCTATTCCTTGCCTATTATCATTCACACACTGATGGTTCTTGATCTCGTCCAGGTTCTGAGCAGATGAACTTTCATACACTTTACAAAACTTACAAGTTTTCTCGATAATGCTACAAATCAAAGTTCTGGTTGGTTAGATTTTCATGGTTAGTTCACCAAGTCAATGCCGCATATTTTATATGGGAAACCTTACCATTTTAATAGAGGCAAGTTAAGTAGACCACAGTAGCGTCCATTCCATTCCGTTCAGTGACACTACACAAAGCCTGATGATTTCTGTTGGGAGACAGTGAGTGAGATCAGTGACATTACTGAACAGCTGAGATCAGTTGTGGTTCCCAATCCCCTGTGCAGGACAAGGCTGTACTTGTTCCCTCCAAAGAGACTGACCATAGGAATTATGTGATTCACCTGTGAAATATCTCTTGTGGCTCATCCTGGAAAATTTCCATGACTGGGGAAGAATTTGACTGTTTTTTTTTTTTGGTGGGTGTGGATAGAGATTCAGAGTTTCATACTGAGGAGTTTTTTAAACAATTCAGCATAATTCCAAATTAAAGTAAATTTTGAGCTGAAGTTTAATTTGAATGGCATGCTGCTTCACCTGTACCACAGAATCGCTTATTTTTCAAAGAAGAAATTACAATAAGAGAATGAATTTTAGATATCCAGTTAAATTCGGCAATCATGAGTCAATTTTGCTTCCCAATCTGGGCAAAGTGGCACTCTGGATGCAGGTTCAATGCATTTGTTAGATGTGGTCTAAGGCTTTGAGCAAAAGCCACCCGACAATTACATGTTCAATGTACATGCACCTCACTCTTGTTCGTTAGATGGAACGTTTAGAGCACACAAGGCCCACAAAAAACTATACCCTGTGTAGTGCAGAACTCTGCACATCAAAAATGTTGCAGCATGGCTGCTTTCCATTTCAAGTAAAAATGTCACTTTTGAAAAATTTGTTAGCCCATGAAAGACTCCTTACTCTGCTATTTGATCAACCTATCAGCAGGAAGTATTCAAGTTACATTTGCACCTGTAGGTTGAAGGTTGATTATGCTCACCCTTAAGGACCACCCAAAAGAGCTGGTCTAGTGCATCCTGTGGCCAGCATAGATACCAGTATGCCTCAGCGGTCCCATCAACCACAGCTCAGTGTGCCCAATGCAGCATGAAGGATGTCACAGTTTATTATTGCTTTGTTTATGCAGGAGGTCTGGTGTAATAACCCCATTAAAATGCAAGCAGGATTTAGTGCCAAGAAGTTTCACCTGAGGTGCAGGAAAGATTAGCATTGATGAACCCAGCAACTCTAGGCAAGAAACAAAGCCCTATGCCCTTTACATAAATTAAAGATGCTTGTAGACAGCCTGTACATGCACCAGTATGTGTACTCTTTGTGCATTCCATACTTTGAGATATTGATTGCAGAATTGTACATGTACATGTACACTGTTGTGTACATGTGTACATGTACATGGAAAAGTTTCTATCAGTTGACACTTTCTTCAAGTTCAACAAGCTTTACATGTCGTTCTTCCAGTTTTTTCATCATAATCCAGTCACAATATTTTCTCAGTTCATTTTTTTTTTTTTGCTTTTCAGAGATGATGTGTATGACTTGATTCATTGGTACCATGGAAGAATTCCATCCTCCATGTTGGTACCCACTCTCTGTACTGTCCTGTTCTCTGTACTGGGTGTCAGTGAAGTCTCAGGAAAGACAACTTAAAACTACTTGATTGTCACTTGTGAGATAACTAACTTGAAAACTACATATTTTCTGTTCAACACTGAAGTGTGTACATGTATGTCATGTCCAAATTGTGTTGTTGTGTCATCTTCCATTGGTTCCTTCTCATATACAAAATAAAGTTTGTGGTCTTGTCTGGGCATCAAATTCAAAGAAATGGGAACACAGTGCCCAGCAAGCTGCAGGGATGTGTGAATGATTGGATTACTCAGCCACACTCACAGGTGTGAAGAGAAATTTGCTAGCCAGGTGAATGAGGTGATCAGGCTGTCATTCACATCCATTTATAACTGAATAAAAGACCTGCCCAATAAACACAAGCAGGTCTTGCCAAGTCCAGTCTGGTTCATTGTTGCTCTATTGTGTGTCTTTTCATAACAAGATGTAGCCTCTTGTTAAGTGGGTATTTTGATTAGGGATTAGGTCATGGTCATAGCCAGGCTTGCATTGGATTTTGGGGCTCACCCTGAAATCTTCGTTTGCTTTGTACTTCTTTTGAGTTTCAGTCACATACTTTAGATCCACAAGGGTGTCTTTCCATTCCTTTAGGCCCTGTTTAGGGTCCATTTTTTCCTGTCCGTGTTACATCTGACACATTTCTTTGCAAGTTTAGAACATGTTCACTGGTTTCCAAGAGTGATTAGGCCATTCAAATTATCAGCAAAACAAATAAAAAGAGTTTGAAATCAGTTTCAGTGGTTTCCTTGTCAAATTACACAGGTCAGGTGTAACAGAGACAGAAACAAATTTCAGTCTCACACTGGGCCTTGGAATGACCCAGTTGCCTCAATGTGCTGTCTACAGGCACTAATGCTTGTAGCATCGTGAGCCGGTTTTGGAGACAAGCATGAACAACACATGTACATGTAAGGTGGGAAAGTTTCTCTGAATTCCCAAAGCACCCACATGAACATTTCCCTGCTGTATTTCTGGTGTGTGGCAACTGGTAATGTACCGGTGTCACATGTACACGTAGGATACATTGATGATACTCCATGCACATGTACTTCAGTAGTCACTACAAAATTACAGGTGCATTGTATGGTGTGTTGAAATACAAATTGGGCTTCGTAGTTATTATTAAAATACATGTATGCCAGCCACTGGTTTGCCAAACAGAAATGAGAAAGGTGTTGACCACTTCATGTACATGTATATTCCCAACTCTGCATACAGATGAACTCCGGAGTTCCTTTTTAAAGTGGGGATTTCGATTGGATTCCTTGATTTGCATTTTAGCCAATGATGAAGAAGCCAAATTCAGAAACATTGAAAACAAAAAAGTGCACACTGTGTGTTTCCTGACCTGAAATGTATGAATCAAAAGAATGAGACGGCCAGGCTTTGCATCTTTTCAAAGGCAAAATGGAAGATGAATGGACAAGAATTCATTTACTTCGAAATTGTTTACTGGGTTTATTTTTGTAACTTATGGCTTATGAAATGCTTGTTGGTGGAACTGATGGACTTCACATGATATTTTACTTGGAGGACAGCAGGCAGGTTTTCTCTTGCTAGACCCACCCATGTTGATGTGAGAAGTTCAAGTTTATTTACATTCTCATTCTGTTTATTATGTTAGCCGCCAAACACTCTAAGTTCCCATGATCTCATAAAGATCATAGGACTGCATAGCCAACTCTTACCTTGGCAGTTCACTCAGATTAGGGTGAGGAACAGCCAGTCTCTTGTTGTATGCATTGACCTCTGTCAGAGGGCTATGCTTTCATGAGAATATGCCTCAAGGAGGGCAGAGTACTTCATTTGTGTGCTGATGTAGAGTACATGTACGACATGTACCTGTGAACCATACACAGCCTAAGGTATGATTGTCACCTTGGCTTACCCCCAACGTGACCAGAAAAAATGAAAAAGGGAGACGGGTTTAAAGAGGAAAGAGGATCACAATCATCACTTTCTCTGAAAATGTCTCAATACTGACCCCTTCCACCATTGATGATCTGTCAGTTTGCAGCTGATGCTTACTTCTCCTTCCCTATCCCTCCTCCCAGCTTCTCCAACCAAAGGGAAAAAGTCCTGGCAACACCAAGTCTGGTCTGAAGACATGTCAAACCACAAGTGCTCATAAGCACTGGAGTTTCTTTACCCATTGCAAAATCAAATGTTTAAATCAAAAATTTTATATAGTTAATGTCCGAATACACTGTACAGTGAAGACATTAAATACATTCAATGCATTTGTTTACATGTGTGATCGATATTCATTGCCCAATTTTGCCCTTTAATTTGACAGTGCATTGCATTCTACCAATCTGCACCCCTGTGCAACTCCCCACGGTACCCCATAAGTGGGTGCACAGATGTTTTTCAACAAATAAATGTTCCATTTCCGAAACTTAAGAGGGCACTGTCCATATGATATACTGGTATTCCTATATTTAGAATGGGTATATACATGTACATGTGTACTGGTAGTTCTAATTTTAACTCAAATTGAAAAAACGGATGCCTTTCCAAATTTCCAAACAGGGATTGTACATACATGTATGACATATGATGCAAGATATAGGGTGGAGAGAATCCCCCCCCCCCCATTTGTGTTGGCCATCGTTTGATCGGAATCTCAGGAATTCTTTACAGACTTCTGGGGGGATATGTTGGGTAACAATCGTCTAGACTGTGTATAGGGATTGGACATGTGGAGGGAGTACCCATCGGCCCCAGATCATGCGCGGTATCATGTATGAATGTAGCTGGTAATCCAAATTTTTGACACCCAATGTAGTTTTCCAGGCGCAATAGGATTTTCTATTGAATCCTTTCGTCTGAGTGAGTTTAACTCTCCAGGTAAATGAAATGTAATATTTTACAATGACACCCCATCAGGTTGTCACCCTTAGCTTGCTGTACCGTCACCTCTTGTGTGCTGTGTGTCACCTCCAGCTTGCTCTGTTTCACCTGCAGGTGCCCTCCTTGTCAAGAGTTTTTATTGACCTCTGTGTTTGTAATAACATGTAAATTCTGGTTTCATGTCACTGTAAATTGGAGGTTTTTTTTTTGAAGTTGGCAACTCATAACTCAACTGGGGCCCAACGTAATCACCCAGGAAAAGACAGCAAACATTGTACTTCTACTTGTAGAGCTATCATGTAAAATGGTAGGCCTATTTGTTCACGTCACCTTGAAAGGGCTTTATTTTTTTATTTTTTCTTGTTAATTTATTTATTTAAACCATCTATATTGAGGGTAACCCATCCAGCAGGAGCTGATCATTTGGGACCCTCATTAAAAAAGAAAAAGAAACACATCAAAATTGTAATGTAAACATTACCACCAATACACAAAAAATACAAATATATCAGAGTCATCAACAGAAAAAGATTCCTCATTCTTAAAAAATAGCTGAAAATTTACATTTGAAATCCAATAAGAAATCAAACATGGGGAAAAAAAGTTTAAAAAGAGGGGGGGGAAATAGATATAAATATCAGGGGGAAACATTGAGAGAACATTGAGCACCCCATTAACTCCCTCAAGAATTAATATTAGCCATCCAAAATGCAAGCACAAATGAAGTGGAAGAGTACAAGATTAATACATCGGACTCATATCCTGCTGTATTCAGCAGCGACCGAAAAGAAGAATAAGGACCTGAACGACTGGCGAGAGGAATATCATTTTAGAAAACAGAAGCTTTGTAACGAAAACTGTTCTTAAAAAGTTCACCTTTAGGTTTAGGAATGACAAAATTACCCTGTGATACTGCCCTGGTCATTGTTTAGTTGCCAGGCTGGACCCAGTTGAGTTTCCGGCACAAATACATACATAGCCCAGGGCACACCAACGCCAGCCCTAAAAGCCTGGCAGCCAAGTTGAAAATGAATACATTTGGAAATTGTCAGTGCATCAAGGGTACTGAAAGGGTCTGTGTATGCTGTGCTATTATTTTACGACTACCCTTGAAAATGCACTATTATATTTCAATAAATACATTTAGTTCCCTTTTTTGCCTGTTTCAAAAGGTATTTTGGTGCCTCTTGGGTTTGTATGGCAATGTAAGTTTCCATAATCACAAACAATTGTGATGCCATTTCCATTGAAAAAAAATGAAAGATGTCTTCTGTGCTTGGCATTATGGCAGCAGGGTCTTCATTTGTCCAGAAAACTATGTTTGAGAAAGTGGACTTTTCAATACACTTATTTGTAACCTGAGAAGGATTTCAAGTAGTTTTCATTCATTTGAGAAGAGTAGGCCCAGATGTACAAAAAGTGCACCTGAGAAAACTTTGTCACACAGACCCTCTGGAAAGGTACATGTACATGTAACTTAATCACTCTGTTACTTCTTGTTGTGCTGCCCTCTGTAGCTTCATTTTGTCCAGGTCACCAAACTTCAGGGAGCTGTGGTTCTTGCTGCACATGCTACACTTACATGGGTTGTGCATAGATTCCTAGCTCTATGGGTTGTGGCACCGTATTTAAACTGGAATAACCTTGTGGTCTCAACAAAAAGACAAGTGTTCTTATGTGATGTTGACAGTGTCTGCAACAATTATGTTGTCTCTTGAAAGAGTTCTTTGACTACCAGACCTAAGGGATCAGTTATTTGTGTCAAGACACCCTGTTTATGGTATTTAGTTACGTGAGCATGCACATTACAGTCTGCAAATTGTGAAAGCTAATGACCCTGGAGAACCTGCCTGCATTATGCTTACAGTATGGCCTACTTATCAGAAAAGTTGAGAGTTTTTAAATTGGATGGAAGAGACCCATCCACCACAGGGCCTTGTGGAGTGTGCCAGTTGGGGAAAAGTAACCGTACAATGTAGCACGTTTTGCAATGCTTGTTATGTGTTTTGCAAACCTCATAGAGTCTGGCAGATTAATTAAAATCAGTAAAGTCTGAGAGATCCTACACAGTAAAGTTCTGTGTGTGTACATAAAGGTTACTACCCTGGTACATGGTTCTGGAAAAAGTTGCCAGGCTTGGCTTCAGTCTCAATTTTTTTCAGTGGATGGGTGTTGGCTGCACAAAAATTTAACACAAGAGCATAGCACCATAAGAAAGGCTGTGACTTTACGGGAGCTGAATATGATTTTAAGGCTTTGCATTGTGGATATAATAATAAGATGGTTTACCGCAGCACCATGTGAATCTCTTTTGTTATAGTGAGCGAGGTTGCCCAAAGAACTGATGGACTCAATGTTTCAGACTCTATATGCTATGTCATCAGGAGAAACTTTTGTTAACCTATACACATAGGATAACTATACTGTTTGTGATTTTCTGACTGTCCTCGAAACATAAAAGTCACAAGAGAAGGTAATCCTCCCAAGATAGAGATAGCCCAAAGCAAGGATGCTACATCCCTCGAGCCATTGCTAACAATGGTTCCAATATTCACCCCAAGAAAAGGGGCCTTCGTGGTTCCCAGTCCCAGTCCGGGAAGGATTATACCTGTATCTGGCAGTGGGATTCAATTGAGCAGCAGGGTGATACTAATTGGGTCAGTGGGGAAATATGCCAGTAGCAGTCATTGACCTGGGTTGTTATTTCGCACCAACAGTTAGTTCCCCATTACATGTACCAGCACATTTGATTACTTCCCTCGCGCTTACTCATGTAAGCGTGACTGCATTTGATTTGTCATTCACGCGACATCTTGAGCTTTCTTGGCCCCGCCCAAGTGACCAATAAACCAAGCCCGCTACTTAGAGAAGCGTCCCACATGAAACATGGCGGCTTATTAGTGAAACATTACAAAGGCCAAGTGGGCCCCCTTGTAAACAATTATTGTTGAATTGTGGTGGCAAATTGGTCGAAGTCAAAATATGGTAAGTGTCTCTGTGAAAGAAAGGCAAGATCATTTTTCAATCATTTGGATTCAGTTTGCAAATTAAATTGATGTACAAAGGACCTGTGACCTCTTCTTAACCTGGTTGGGACAAATTGAGGAACCTGAGCTTGTCCGTTTACATGTATCACCACATCACTACATATTGTGCATGCCCACCTACATGTAAACCTATGATGACACCACAGGTACCAGCAAGTGCAAGAAAAGTAATGAAATGTGCCGTATGTGTGATACCGATATTGTGTAAGAATATGCAACGATGCACCCTCACACCAATGTCTATCACACTTTAATGACTTACACTTAGAGTGTTTAATATACATGTACCTGTGCGCGTATGTCGGTGTAAGAGGAAAACCTGTTATCAAAAGTTAACATCTCCCTGACACTAAGTACATGTACTGTACATGCTACATGTATATGTAAGGCTTGCTTTGTAAGAATATTACTACACCCCAACCATACTCAGTCCCTGGTACTTACTAGTGGACCTATCCAGTTAGGATTGGAAATTATCAAGGGAAGTGGAGTATCTAGGTCAGGGGAGGGGATGCAAAATGCATTGTTTTAAAAACGACTCAGTAATTGTATTCATCCATAAAAGAATTCTCAATCCCTAGGCAACGAAAGGTGGTAGCAGGCCAGTCCTTTCTGGACCAGCGTGTTTTTGAGTGTTTTATTTAGCATACTGTTGCTCCTTTTTTTCTAACCATGTTCCCTCCAAAAGTGTAAAAAGCAGTTTTGATTTTCAATCCTTCAATTTTTTCATCTGGAAATTAACTGCAAGATCTTGTCAATTTGATGCTTTCGAAGCAAATAATAAATTTCTCTGAATAAATTGCAGCTGACAGTATACTGTATTACAGATGTCAGCCGCTTCAAAACTGAAAATTAAATAATGAGCACATTGTAGCTCAGAATAGACAAGTCTCTCTGTTTTGTGGTTCTGGCAAGGCTTTGTTGAGGGAAATCCTGGGAACAGTTGATAGGGGCCCAGTTCAAGAACCACAGTAGGTTCTCTGACTGGGCATTGGTGACATCTCAAGGATACCAGGGGTAGTTAATAGCTTGCCAGGGGGTTCAGCCTTGCTGATGCTGGGGCAGAGTGGAGATGGAGAGGAAGGGGGAGGGAATACAGCCTAAAAGAACAAAAATGGAAGTCTGATGCCTGAGGTGGGAAAACATTTGGCTCAGGTAATCATTGCAGGCCAACAGTTTGCACTGATGTGTGTGCATATTTGGAGGGTTATTCCTGCATCCTGGTCTTTTTGGAGCTGTACAACTTACCGCTCCATGACAGCTCCATGCCTTCTTGCATCTTTCTGTGCCAAACCACAAAGATGGAGGGTTATTGTAAACAGCATTATGACAGCATTTACACTCCTACATGTATGCCTCAAGGGGTTAGGCCTAACAGAAATATGCCCATTTACATGTACTTCCTCTGTCATGGAAGAACAGGTTTGGAGTACTACTATGATCTCAGAAGAATGTATACATGTACATGTAAGTGGAATGTTCACTAATATATGTACCTGGGCCTTCACCACTGAAAGGGCAGTTATTTGTTTTGTAAGGCAGGTTGGGACTGAGTTTGGGGACAAAAATTTGTCCCCACAGTGTTTTGGGTCCACGTAACATCTCCATAGTATATTTCAACAGCTACATGTATGTAGCTCATAGGAAAGCCTTCACAGGTGCGTATCTTAAGTCCGATGCCTCATAGGTCCGACGCCTCAAAAGTCCGAATTTTCGGACTTGTGAGGCATCGGAATAATGAGGCATCGGATTTATGGGCAATTTTTTTTCAACGTCATCGTTCTGACGCCTCAAAGGTCAGACGCTTCATAAATCTGATGTCAGACCAACGAGGTGTCGGACTTAGTATAAGGCATCAGTGCGATTGACTGTGAAACATGGAGGAATGCAGGCCTGTGCGATGTGTCGCCTGCAAGCGAAATTCAACTTTGTTCCCAACTCATGCCCACGTACTGTCCCTGTTTGGAAAACTAAATCAAGCAGACTGCCTGCACAGTTCCTACACTGGTCCTGTATTTATTTAATCCAAAAATACAACTATGTGTAAGAATGATGTGTGATACTTCGCTAAATATGAAAAGCATTTTTTTGACAGTAATACATTTGAAATCTTAAAAATGTTTGTATTTGTCATAATAGTACACCGGGAACCAGTCTTGTTCCTAGCGCCGTCTTCATACGCTCGTAACGAGCGTCAAACGTCGGACTTTCAAGGCGTAAGATTTTTTGAGGCATTGGATCTATGCCATGGTCCAAAAAAACGTTCGAAGTTTTAAACGCATCTGTCGGAATTATGAGGCATCAGACCTATGAGGCTTCAAACGTCTGGACTTTTTTAAATGCTTTTTTCAAACTTGTGAGATGTCGGAATTATGAGGCGTCAGACTTATGGCACGAACTGACCCCGGCCTTCACCACATGAAGGAGATACTGTCTTCTGTTGGGCAAAAGATATTGTAGGGACATTCCCCTGTTCCCGTAAAGTCTTTAGTCCCCTCAAAATAAGTGAGATATCATGTGTTTGTCCCCACAACTGTGGTACAAGTATCTGTGTCTTTGGGTGTGTTTTTAATTGGGGGGTTGGATATTCCTTATGGTGGGAACTCCTTACATTACAGTTACAAGATTCGTTGTGCCAAAAGCACTTGTTGACAAATCCACCTTCACAATAATTACAGCAAAACGGTTCTGCAAGGGTCAGTGGCCAACAATTTCTCATTTCCGCCATGGCAGAACCCATGAATGAACTGTCAACAAAGCTGTTATGAATCAGGAAGAGAGAGAGAATAGAAGGGGAAAAGGACTTTGGCAAGATCTTCTGGTCAGCGCTAATTGGCATAACACAGTATTGTGCTCGGACAAAAGCTCACATTGGAGGCTTTTGTTGGGGAAGGGCTAGGCTTGGAGTTTTTTTGTATCTTTTATTTAAAAGATCCAAGGATATCGGCTCACCGACTCAGGAATTCATACACATACCCCAGTATGTACACCACTATGCTGGTCTATTTGTAATTTAGTGAGAGCACAAATGCGCAGACTGTCTAGCACATATTTTCCATTCAAAACGAATATCCTACAAGCATTTATGACATTTCCTTTGAATCCAAGCACTTGTCACAGGAATGTGACTGGATGGGGGGCCAGTGACCGGAGCAATTCAACAAGTTGTTGGAAAGTACCAGTATTTAGGGAATGCGGCACTCTAAGAGTGTTGTTAATAAAAACTTGTGAAGCTGCTTATTCAGTATGATTTTCTTCCGGTGTAATTAGCACAGTGAGAGTTTCTGCTAGGATGCCCACCTGTTGATAGTCCTCCCTCCTCTCAACTTGGAGTCCCGCCCTACCTCTTTTCCATTTTGAATTCCCTTTCATACCGGTACTTAAGTGGAAAATATGTTTGCTTCTTTCTTCACAGTTTCAGTATTAGTGAAGGAGTATTGTGACAGCTTAAAGTTGCAGTTGAGTTTCTTGGAATCCCCTGACAGTGATAAAGGTTTTAAATTGGATATTAAGGTTGATGCATAGGATTAAGCCCTAATCGGCTCCTTAGTGGACAAACCATTCCCTGTATCAAGTGCATACTGTTATTGAATCCCTAATGGCAAGTTTGAAGCGGCAGTGCATTGCCCACACAAAAATCAATGAGGATTTCCCCTCACCTGCAAAACAACACGTGAGACAAGCTGCGCACACTTTAAACCAGTCTACCCTGCAGTGAAGAGCAATGTGCACCGTACATGTACCCCCCCCCATGTGTACATGCATACTGAACCATAGATGGTTTCATACTAGTGGGTTGCCTACTTGTAGTGACAGCCATGTGGGCTGAGCCTACCAAGGCAGGTCAAGCAGAGGGAAACTTGTAGGGGCATTGAGGGCTATAATTCACTCAGGTTCCAGGTTATTATAGATGTTTTGTACAAAGTGTAATTTTCAGTTTGCCACATGGCTACAGCAGTTCTAAATCCTGGCCCAACCAGGATGGATTTTATCCTTGTAGACTGTATGGTAGGGCTTTTACCAGCACATTTCTGATGAGTTAAGTGTTGAAGGGTTTGCCCAAATCTGAATAAATGTACCGGGTAACTCCCTGGCCAATGTGGCCAGTTAATTATGTCTGACTTAATTATCCCTTTCAAATGTGACATACATTCAGTGGGACTAGTGTCTATTTGAATGGAAGCCATCATTTTTCCCAATCCCTCGTTGACCACTGTACTGTGGAAATTTCGCTCTTTGATTTCATTTCAACATTGCTATGTTAGTGATATGGTTTTAAGACTAATTTTTCCCCACTTGTGATTTGTTTTACAAAGAATTTGTTATTGACATCAGAAAATCTGATGATTTATCAGCGGCTCGGTGTTTATTAAACCTACAGGAAGAGGTTGAGATCATACCTTTATTTTCTTTAAATCAACTAAATATGTTTCAAAACAAAACTTTTCCAACAAAACTTTACATCATACATGCATAGTTGTCTGTCAACACAAATACTGTAACCGTTCCTCCATGCTGTAACCAAGATTTTTTTTTATTTACCATACATGTAGCTCGTCAACTTGAACAATAAAAGTTTTCAAGTTGAAGGGAAGTTACATCTGTGGCACTGCATTGTTCTTTCAGCCAACTGGAACTAATTTACTAACTGAAACTAAAAACTTAGTATTGATTTAGTTGATTCACTTGGTTGCTTTTGGTACAAACATAAGGACAGATTACAAGTAGGCCTACCTGTACTTCTGTAATAAATGACTTCCTCATCAGAGCCCCTCCTTGTATTATATCCCTATGACATTACACAGCCTTTGGCTATTGAGTCAGGTGTCCATCAATTGCATTTCCTAGAGCTCCAGCTGAGAGTTCAGGCATTGAGCAAGGACCTACTGTACAGGTAGGCCACTCCCTATTAATCTTAATGACTTAATTGATGTACATGTAACTACAGGTAGCACACATGCTGTGGACATTACCCATGCCTATGTGGTGTATCTTATTTTCCTGGAAAACCTTCCAACCTCTAAAGCCCTCTGGTGTATGGTTTTACTTGAGCAGATAGCAAAACACAGTCCTTGTTTGTTTTGGGTCAGAGGAATGTTGAACTCTTCACAGTGAAGGCAGACATGCCTTTCAGAGATTGCATCCTGTGTTTGATTAGGACTGTCTATTCAAACAGAAGTTGCTTTAACAAAAAAAGAGAGATGTATTTAATCATGGTTTTTATATGGATGTTCAACTTCCAACTTCTGTGTTTGATTAGGACTGTCTATTCAAACAGAAGTTGCTTTAACAAAAAAAGAGAGATGTATTTAATCATGATTTTTATATGGAAGTTCAACTTCCAGCAAGGAGACTGAACAAATACTATTTGAAAAGCCCAAAAATGTGAGTCTGAATGGGAGTGCCACTTATCCAGAATAGGAGAGTAATATTCCATGAAAGTCTACAGTGTTCGTGTGCATGCACTGTACATGTACATGCCGGTACAAGTACAGTACATGTACATGTATATGTCATTGTGTTCATATGCTCACAGCATCGGCCATTCATAAATACCTCGGAATGTTTACCCTTTTTCTATTGGTCAAGAGCCCATCACATTGATGGCGTATATGATAAAGGTAAATGTACGAACTGGTTTTAAGCACTTTCCAGGTTTCAAATACACTTTTGAATTCTGTTTTATGGATTCCAGCCCTCTTATGTGACAGTTTTAATTGTGGTATAGGCATGGGTAATCCAAGCAAGCTGTATTTCTTAGAGCCGGAATTGCACTTTACACCGGCTCGCTGTGTTTGCGCCAAGAGTTTTGTACATGTAGATGTGGCTTTTGAAAAATATGTCCGTTGACTTTTTTCTACCCTTTTTTGCCCAAAAAGTCATTTACAGTGTACATGAATTGGAATAAAAGTGTAATCTGTTGGTTTTAAACTATTACAGTACATTTGAACCAGCCAAAGACAAGGTTGATAATTATCATCACTACGGTAGGCCCATATTTGTAGTTTAAATTATTCCATCACTTTTATTTCCTTGTTAATGCTAATATTGTGCTAAGATACGTGCACCTTAGAGCACCTTTTTAAAATATTGATCAGTATATGTCACCTGCCAACTCCAAATAATACAATAATAATACATGTACATACATGTATATTTTCATACAGTACTACCAGAATTCCCCTGTCCTATAATATCTACCACAATATATTTTATCTTTTCAGTTACATGTGTTATTATTTTTAAACCATTGTTGGTTTTCTGGTAACACAAAGCTGAAAGGACTAAAGGAAATGAACTTGTTCATGTGCAAATGTGCATGTACTGTATATGTACTTACATGTATGCATGTCCATGTACATGTACATGTACATACGTGTATACATGTACAGTATATGCTTTGCAGTGTACACATGTACATGTATGCATTGTAAATCTGTTGCACTTTAATCACAACTTCTGCTCAGGAAATCTTCATTTAACTGTTGTTCACCAATTCCCTCAAAGCACAATTATATTTATTGACACATCTTCCTCTCTAGTCACCATAGCTACTCCCCAAATAAAAGTTTTCTTCTCCTTATCAGCCTTGATACCCATTCATCCAAAACTTCATTCAGTGGATTTGTAATCAGTCACACATGACATGTACTCTACATGTATATTCATATGCAAAGGGCCCCATCCCACTCACTTGTCCCCATTGTGCCTGACAGTGTTATGCAAATTGGAGTGTGTGACTTTGCGGCCTTTCATTGGTCAGAGCTATGAATGAGTGGGAGCGGCTTGGCAAATGACTGTGGACAGCCCCCCAGTACCAATACTATGAAAAAGTGCAGGTAGTCTCCATCTCTCACTGTGTGCTCTTTGATGGCAGCCACCCAAGTCACCTGCAATGTGTGCATGCTGTCATCTGTTGCTCTTCGCAGAAGTTAAATATTTCCAGATCTGATCTTTTGTGGCTTTGGATATTTATATTGTGTACTTTAACAAAAAAGACATCCGTTTTAGATATGAGGGAATCGACTTCATGGGGATTGATACATGATTTATTTGTGCGGCCACAACGTCGGGTAAAGACAATGGAGCCAGACGAACAAATACAGGTAAACACAAGTCCAGAATCTTTTGCTTCATTTTATTGTTTGATTTATCCATTTTCAAGAAAAGAAAGTTATTAAAATCTATTTGATACATTGTAAAGCCTCGCTTAATTAACTAGAAAGAGAAAGTTCAAATACAGGGTTCCCATTGTCATGAAGAATTCTGTGGAATGCATTGCAGTTGCCTTGGAAAGTTATGGAAAATTATGGTTGGGAAAAAATAGGGTATCCTGGAATCGAGTTGTCAGTGGGAAGAAGTCGTAGAAATTAAGATAATGCAGGGGTGAGTTTTGACAGGCTATTTTTCATGTGATAACATACCGGTATGATAAATTTGCAGCTTTCTTTGTAGTAGTGGCTTTGGCGTTGTTAAATGTCATGGAATCTGTCATATTTCAGTCCTGGAAAAATTTTAGATGTTGGTTTTCAGATTTATGGGGCCCTTGCATTTCATTCTTACAGCACCTGCATGATTCACCACTTAGCCTGTGTCACATGTTTCACTATGCTTATATCAGTTGATATCTGATATCTTGATCAATGCATTTATTCAACTCAGAAAAAGTTCATCTTGTTACTTGTGAAGATCCTTTGAGAGATATGTTTTTATTTTGTTTTATTTTCTGTGGAAAAAATCATCTGATACAGCAATCTCTGGTACATTTGTATTTACCTTTGATTTACCAAAGGTTCAGAAAGACTTGGTGAATACTTGGCACAGTTTAAGGTAAAGTCATGTGCACAATTGATGGGACTGACGTGTTTATTTCTATCAATCAGGTGTGATGGTCATTCATGTATTCCCAGAGGATGTCATGGAATTTGTCGTTTATTTTGAGTTGTACTTTGTATAGTTGACTACGAGTCATAATAGATTCCACTGTAAAACTTTGAGCCACACAAAAGCACATACAGCCCTGACAGTTAGTCATTCCTGTTTAGCTTGACAGAGCACTCTGTGTGTATTGTGTGTACGCTGCATACCAATGGTCATAGTGTACTTGGCCGTTCACAATTCTCTGAAAAATAACAATTCGACAAGTTGAGCGGATTATTCAAGGTTTCGTATTGTGTGAGTACTGACCTCTTTCATAAGATGTGGGTGACGTACTGTACTTACAACTTGAATAAATGCCTTGATGAAATTACATGTGTTTAACAAATTATGTAATAATTTACATTGTCTTGTATCAGCTGATTTTATTAATTACAACTTTCAAAGATCCCCCAGGGCCTAGTTTCTCAAACAGTTTACAAGTATTGTGTAAATGAACAAAGCCTTCAAAATGAGTAGTGCTAGTTGTGTGCATGATTGGAGTTTGCCTAAGTGCTCAGTAGTTTTTAAATGAACCATATTAATTTAGAAAAATAGTTTGTGTGGTAAATGTATTTTGGTGCAACTTGCTTCCCCCCCCCGTATAATATATATTATGGGCAAAACATGGCTCATTTTATCTTTCCTGTTTTTGTGGGAAAAGGAATACCGTAAAAGAAGCTTCTTACTATGCAATTTGAATTCCAATTCCACATAATTTAAAGATATTGTCAAGGGTCATTGGTCTGCTTGCAACAAACATAAACACTTCAGAGTGAGTTCCTAACATTTTTTCATCAGACCATTTCCTGCCGTATTTCAAACACAGCTCCCCTGCTTGAAGACTTAAATGTATTTAATCTGCGAGGTCAGGCACAGTTCAAAAGCCGAGTCATCGGTGGACAAGTGAAACGATTGTCCGAGTTCCCAAAAAAGTTATCATATTTTGTTGGGCACATCACACACGCGCAAACCACTAATTGTTTTCCTCGCTTTGCTGGCTGCTTCTATGGCAAAACAGCAGCGTGGGGTTCCGTCCTGTGTAAAGAGAAATCAATTCAGAGTTCAGTTTGTGGTGCACAA
Source organism: Acanthaster planci (assembly GCF_054643075.1). Lineage (NCBI taxonomy): Eukaryota > Metazoa > Echinodermata > Asteroidea > Valvatida > Acanthasteridae > Acanthaster > Acanthaster planci. The sequence continues at coordinate 4,622,988 of NC_141791.1, read as the reverse complement.
TTCTGGTAATTTGGGGATATTATTGGCTTTACCTCTAAAATGGCTCATCTTGTTGTGGGTCTGATTTGTGGCTTTTTGGGGAAGTGAAGTTTGGAGTGTTATTTTATGTGTGTGACATCACAGTGAATTGTTCTGGTGTGGCGCACATGGCGTGCAAAGTACATGAGTTCATCTCCCAAAAATGTTATGGTCTGTCCGGGGTGGTTGCAAGTTTGTTCCAATTGGGAGGGCTCAATACATTTGTGTACTTGTCTGAAAAAAATTACTTGTAGCAGATTAAACCAACACTGTTTTCATCTTGGAAAGTAAAAATAGAAATTGAAAAGTAGTGGGAAGCAAAGTTAGTTGAAGTTGGTGTGGAATCTCATTGGTTTTGTTAAAATACCAAAGTAAGAGATCACATTTTTCAAGAGCTCTTGTGGTTTGTCTTTCATCCACATGCAGTTACCGCACAGTGTACGTGATGTACATGTACCGTATGTTAAGCTTTTGCTTTATTGACTTAGTGAAAAGGTTTTTAGTGTAGGCCATTATCGTTTTTTAATTTTTGCCCAAACAAATCTCCTCTTAATATGGTACTGCTCACCCATTCATGGTATCAGATTTTCAGTCCCCCCCCCACCGAAAAAGATGTTTACAACCTGGTGACCAGGTCTGTGTTCAGTGTTGAAGCCTAAATTTTCTAAGCGAAATCACCAAGCGGGGCTAGAGAGAGTGTGCCCATTGTTGGAGTTTCTGGGTCCATTGTGGGGCATTGGTTTCGGCAGAGCGCTGACCCTTTTGATGTGGCCCATGCTTGAGTAACTTGACGGCTCCCGTGCAGCTTTCATTGTTGCTCGTGCTCAGATCAGTGGGGTGATTTTTTTTGTCGTGGCAGAGAGTGGCCTCCTGGTGAAGATACCACTGGCAAGAAAGCTGGATTCAGGAAACACTGAACCCACCATCCACTCCATCAGGGAGTGACATTCTGGAGTACGGCTCAAAGCCTTCATCGGATACTCCAAGATATGAACAGCCACTTGATTTAATGATTGTTCAGATAGTTTGTATCTAATGAATTGTATTGGAAAGAAAAATAAACATTTTCATCATGGGTTGAAACCTTTTATTTCATTCTTAAGTTTTGCATATTTTTATGCACAGACATATGTACCGGTAGGCTTGAATATTATAACTGCAGTTGTAAGTACTACATGTACCATAGTACATGTATGTTGCTTGGTTCTTCCATGGTTCTTTCTATCTGTTTGCTGCATTTCACTCACAGTACAATTTCAGTAAACACTCTCTGCAACTTACTCAAATGGAACAGGGTTCACTTTGGAAAGTCAGCTTCTGGTCACATTCAGTACTTGATCAAACAGAAATTAATTGAATTGACTTAATAATGAAAGGATTTGTGCAAGTTGCGTTGACTCATGAGTGCAAGTGTCCTCCTTGTGAGGAGTGATTTGAACTTACATTGTATATATAAGGACATGCATGCACTCAAGTTGTTCTGCTCCACATTGCCTCTACTGGCACTGGTCTGCTGACTGTGGTCAGTCCCCCAACAAATGAAAATTAATTCAGATTGACTTGGCCATTAGAATGAATGGATTAGTGTCTCAAGCTCGGTCCAGCTTCTGTGCTCTGAACTTAGAATTAGAATTGTCTGCTGTTACCTCTTATGTAGCCAGCGTACACAGTAATTGAACTCTTTTCTTTTCTTTTGAAAGTTTGAAAGTTGCTAAGGGCAAAGAGCTACTGTAATTGTATTGTAATATTACCACTTGCAGTCATGGGGCCATCCATAATGCAATTGGACACTGACCATATCATCCTCTTCCGAGTATCAAATGAATAATTCTGCAGATTGTTCTTGAGATCAGCAACCTCATTAAAAATGAAAAACTGGACAACCTTGGCCAATTACTACATAATGCAGGTACTGTTTTGGCCCCACTCAGGGGAAACCAATGTACTTGTAGTATGAGGATAGAGTGTTGCCACAGTTACAAGTGTGTTTGGGCATGCCACAAAGATCCATCCATGTTTGATCAACACTGGCAGGTTAAATTAAGGTGGCAACTTGTGAGGGGGGATGCATGAAGCTGATCCATACCTTTATGAAAAGTGGTATGGTTACCTGCAGGTGATCATTGTTGAGCAAACTTGGCCAACATTCAGGGCAGGTGGTAAGCTACAGTTCACATGGGGTGTTAATTGGATGGCCATCTGTGTACAGGATACTTTGTTCCCAAATGCATCCACTAGGGACTCTGCAGTACAAGCACCAGTACCAAGTTGTAACTGTCAAACAAGACTAAATAAGGAGGGATGAAAGCCAGGCCAGACTAGGAATACTGTTACTGTAGAAGTGAAAAATACACAGGGGTGTGTGAAGGACTGGATTGTCACAGACTCAGCCAGTGCTAATGACTTTCATACAGTCTGAAAGAAAGACCTTTGATAAGCCTTACAAAATGTACACAGGTTGTATGCTAATGGTGGAATAGTTTCCCATTGTTTCTTTTGAGATGGCGCCCTCACGTGTACAGCAATGGCATCACAGTATTGAATGTCCAAAGTACAGCAGATAAGGATATGCTATGTTAATGTACTTAGTAATTACTCAGTAATGTGTCCACTCAGTTTGAGGTATGCATTTCATTCTACAGCTTGGGGTCAACAATGTGGCCAAATGGATGAATTGTTGATTCCCAATATGGAAAATTTGTCTGGAACCCCACTATTGCATGAATTATTCTTATAGGTGTTGTCTTCAAACAGTGTACAGGCCTTTCTCACATGTTTTTTGTTTAACTTTGCCAGTTTCAGCCAGCACCATTTGAAGGAGCCCAGCGAGTTTGTCAACATCAACAAACCGCTCCTCTTAACACACTCCTGCTATAATGTTGTCATTTGCTTGCCTCACCAAAGACAAATCTGCACTGTCCCCCCACCCTCTTGTTACCACTCAGACCTCCAACCCTGGAGGACAAAAAAATCACCAGAAGAGGCTGGGGTGGGACAAAAAAAAAAGAACTTGTCAAGTACCTCAGCATGTTGTCTCACAACTCAAGAGCCCCCCTGGCCAGGCACCTCAACTTTTTTGGCCATTTTCAAAAGTCTGCTTTGCTTTCTGAACAACTTCATTGAAACCCAGAGTTGCCACAGCATAACAATCAAATGGTTGCTTCTTGAAAGGCTTCCTTGGCAGTTGCAGAACTCGTTAAAGAGAATCCCATGCCTAGGCTTTTTCTTTTTAAGTACTGTGGTAGCAGTACCCCGTAAGTAAACAGGCTGCGAGCGTGTGTTATCCATGATGAAAAGAGAGTGAATGTTTTTTTTGTTAACTGGCTCATTACTGGTACGAAAGCCTTACCTTACATCACTTAGTGAGTAATGCATGTAGCATTCAACCTTTAAGAGTCAGGTTTTAATTTGGTTTTGGCTGCTCTGTGTTGTGCAGTTTCCTCATGCAGTGCACTGTACTTGTACATATGTATACATTTACTTATATTGCCCCCCCCCCATCAAAAAACAATACTCAAGACTTCTTCAAAGTTTCTGCAGGACGTATCCATGTGTGAGGCACCAGTCATGGACTGGACTACAGTACATGTACATGTACAGTACATGTACCCCGTTATGTGTATTATGATTGGTGCTGCATGTACATACAAAGGTATGCTCTCACCAGTGCTATATTGGACACCTACTGTACTCACCCAGTCCACAGAAATGCACTTAAGGTTCACCAAGTTTCAAAATGCCTGATCATGGAAAAAAAATTTGCTACAGTGCTAAGTTTGTAATTATCTTTCAGCATCATGATAATGAAAGGATAGTTTTTCGTTCAGTTGAGGTTTTTTTTATCCTCTTCAGAAGAGGGTATGCAAACACTTGTGAAATTTTGCTTGTTTTGTTTCTTATTCTCCTCTCCGGCTTTTAAGAGTTCTATCTATAAAGCCCTGTCCTGCTGTCCTTGGTATATTTACAGGACTGTTGGCTCAGGGAGACAAGATCAATAAATCGTGTGGACCATCAGCATCCATCATCATCCCTGATGCTGTTGATCTTGTTACACTGAAGGTCGCCCTAAGTACAATTGTAACCACCCACCATCATGAAATTTACCTGACTCCCTAGTGAATGAAATGAAAATCCAAGGGGTGGGGAAACTGCAATGGAATGGTATACCAGTACCTACATACATGTACATCATACATCATCTCAGAAATGTCAATTGAATGATTACTGTAGTTGATAGATCATGGTTGATTTGATCATTGATAATGTAGGGGTAGATTGTTAATATCAATCAACATTTGGCATATTCTGAAGTTGAAATTGATTGGAATGGTGCATGTGCTATTTTTCTTCAGGCAAGCATGTGTATTTGGTACATACACGGTAGGTTTGGGTATGGGCACTGAAGATTATGGATCCAATGAATAGTGAAACTTTTCCAGAGGACTGTTGGAAGTACCACAATGACAAAATCTCGGCAGTGTCACTGTCCTGCAAACACTCAAGCTGTTGGAATCATGCATTATTCGACACCAGACATGCCTCTGAGATTTGGCTCTGAGCAAAGTGAGCAGAGTGTCACCAGAGAAAGGGAGAAGTTGCATTGTGATTTCCTGCAGCCTTAACGCTCCTCCTGTTCTCAACCATTCGGTGAGGAAGATGAAGACCCTGTGTACAAAAGACTGGATATCCAATGGGTCTTCTTAAAGATCTCCTGCATGTGAGCAATTCAGCTGGGTCAGTCGGGCATGCTGGATCTTTTTTTTTTCCCCTCTGTGATTTTCTGCCACCAGACTTTGATAATTCAACTGTGGTGGTTCTGATTTTAGAATTCTGATAGTGAAGAGAAAGTTCTTTTGTTCTGTCATTGATAAGAGTTAAAAAGTTTTCATTTTCTCACAAACATCTGGGATTTTTGTTTAAAACTGCCGTCTTTGTCATTCACTTAATCTTAAAACAACATGGCTGCCATGGTATATTTGGTTCCTGTTTAGGAATTCCCTCTGCCCCTCCCTTTCAAACGTGCAGCCCTCTCCACTGTCAACCAATCAGCATATGAATAGCACATTATCTCCGAGGATTAATCCTTGTCAAAATTCTACCTTTGTGAAGGGAAAGAAAAATCGAACTTTGCCTGAAGTCCTTGCCTGTGCATTTGTGTTTACACATCATTGTCAGCGTCGCCAGTGCTCGTGAATCTCCACACAGGATTACAAGTGCACCTCTACTGTGGGGGGAAGAAAAAATAAAAGGTATTGCATGGTCCCACCGGTGAGGATATTTTGGGGTTCGGAATGCCGAATGGCAGGGCTTCAGCCGAGCATAAGGTGACTTATGCTGTGGACGATTCCATGCTGGAACACGTAAGTAGTGTTGTACCTTAGAAGGTGGAGGAAGGAAGGGCGTCTTCAGTAGATATGATTGGCCATTAAAAAAAAAAAACCAGTCCCTACAAGGTTTTGGCTTCAGAACTTAGAAGTGCTCGGCCTGGTTCTTGACAAGGCTTAAGTGTGCTTCAATCAGAGCTTAATGCGCCAATTGAAGATTGTCGCTCTGTGGGCGGTCGGCTTGGAATTCCTCCCTTGTCGAGCAAAGAGGGGTACCATTCTTCACTTTTCTTAATCCCTTATTTGCATATAGCTGTACTTTCTCACTTTGAGACTGAAAAGCACAAGCCAGTGTCAGAATTGAAACAGCGTAAGATTGCTATAGTTTGAGACATATTATGGACATATCGATAAATTAAAAAAAACAAGGATGACAAATGCTGTTTGAACTTATTCAAGTTTTTGTACAGTTTTGGAATCGCACTCAGCACTGTGCCATCTTTGTGTCGCCACCTGTCCCCCTGTCCAGGGGATTTACAGGTACGGCATAAGAAAAACATTTGGACAGGCTTTTTTTCACTTATTTGAAAGTTACAAGTCCCCATATTTTACATGCAAGCATTACTTTTTGACACTGGTGAACCAGTGTTCCCATTTCCTTCCAAACTACATCTACATATTGGGTGAAGAGGAAATATGATCTGAGCTGGCACAAAGGTGTGTCAGTCTCAAGAAAAATTTCCCTTGGAGAGGGCAGGCAGGTTTTAACCTTGACTGGGAAGAGACAAACCAGATTTTTCAATCCCAGATGAAACCATGACCCTCAGAAATTGTCAGAATGGAATGCTTGAAGTTTTGTGCAAACCATGGAGTTTATTTGATAATACAAGTATGTATGTCACTTTTGAAAATGTTGCATGTAGCTGGTAACCAGTAAGTCGGCAAAATGTCCATGGTTTCTAAACATAGTAAACTGGTTCCAACTACCGGGCTTTTAACTCTCATACAGCATTGTCCTGCCTCAGTAAAAAGCATTCATGCAGACATGGTTGATAGCTGTCCAAAGCATCACATCAGTGACGCACATGTAAATTCTTTAAAAGCACTTCCAACTGTTCCATGACGCTGCCTTCTGTGTCCATCAGTTTGGTAAAAAAAAATCTTTATTGGGCATTCCTTACCACGCATGGCTCTTGTCAGACATTCACTGTCATTCTGTTGATGTGTTTACCCCTCAAATTTTTCTCTGGAATGGATAAAGGACTCTTTTTATGCCAGAAATAGAAATAGAAAAATCACAAAGCCAAAACCACTGGGTGCATACACTGACCCAAATTAGAAGAGGCCTTGGTTCAAGGGAATCAGTGAAATACACGAAAACCTGGGTTGTATAACATGGCAAAGCCGGGGCAGTCAGGCCATTGCAAAAACAAGATAACAAAAATTTGTCCAAAATGTGGAGATTTACTTTTCAGTCTTTCATTTAATTTATGTACATGTATGTAATAAAAACTCTTGGCCAGAGTCTTTCAACCAGAACCCAAGATATAATAAAAGGCAGAAGATGTAAACCCAACAGCCTTGGACTCTTGAACAAGGTCAAGTTGAATCCATTAAAAAATGGTGCAGTGTAGGCAGATTGTGATACTGTATAATAGCACTGGAAGATTGAAGGACAGTGGCACTTTGCCACCGACTGCTGACTGTGACTGCTACATGTATATGAAAAATTAACTATTTACCAGCACAGATTCATTCATTCACTTTGTAATCTTTTTACTAGTGTAGGAAAGCACAAAGTGTACCATGCTGAACATCAATTTGTTGAGTTCCATTTAAAAGGACGGATCATCACATACATGTAGGCTATGGTAATTAGCAACTTAGAGCTTGCATCTGTTCTTATTCATTGAAACAATAAAATCCGAGTTTAAATGTCTCTTCACTGACGTTGGCAACTTCCCACATATCGGTAGCTCCTCTTCATTACAGCAAAATGCGTCTTCCAAAAGTAATATCAGACATACTGTACATGTACATGTACTTGCATGAGAAGCCGAATGCTCATGAAGAGAGATGCAGAATCCCAGTATCCAGAACCAGCTGACTCGGATTTGCAGTTCACTTGGTAAATTGACTGCAGTCCCTGCCTTTGAAGATGCCTCCGTTGCCTGGCTACCAACGTCTGAATGGGCTCTCCGCTGCTGCATACGTCAGTTCATTAAGGCAGCTAATTGGAGGCCGAGCATGCTACATTCAATTATTTTGGTCTGATTTGCTCCTTCATGGATCAGAACCACAAGTTCCTTCGCACGTGTGTGTGTACTCATAATTAACAAAGGCTGAGCTTTCATTTAAGTTATCTCATGGGTGTAACTTGCTCAGATGTACAGTATGAACCGGAACATCAGTGGCCTCATCTCATCTGCGGGCAATCCTGTCAACAAACAAAGCAAAATGATATTAGAACTTGGATGTCAATGAAGGATACCCTATTGGCACAGTAAGTACATGTATATTTCATGGGACTTGCGCTCTGCTCCCATTCCACAGGTCCAGCGTGTGTCCCAGTATGACAAGTACTTGTCCGAGTATTATGACCACACACCACCTCGCCATCCGGACTACCGCGATGTCTGCCAAGGAGCCCGTAACGTCAGAATGGTAAGATTTTTGTCTAGCCATCTTCATACTGGTACAGCACATGTCTAAGTGTAATGTGCAAGTGGGCTCCATTTCGCTGATGGAGACAATTTGTGCATTGCCTCCTAAAACTGAGGAGGTATACATGTACTGTACATGTACGCAGGACATACATGTACATGTACAGTACTTGTTCATTCTCACAATATTTTTGCTGGTAAACACTTCTCACAAAGTGAGACTTTAGCCAGCAAATATCCCAGTTGCATTTACTTAAAATTGTTTCTGATTCAGTGGTTGCTAATTTCTGTACACATAGCTGGAAGATGTCAGGGAAAAAACGTATACATGTGGAAAATGTTTCTATTCTCATTAAAATATTCCCTCATCATGTTCAGTCTGCGCACTACTGCTGATAATGTTAGGTTTATCAGATTCTTTGTTGTGTATCCTGCCAGTTTTCTCTTCATCTGTCTTACATCACACTCATTCCAGCTCCACATGCACTGTCTCTCGTTGAGCCAATCTGCTCATCAACACCAACAGGTGTGAAACACAAGAATCTGTATTACTGGTAAATCTTTGCCCAGGGTTATACATGTAATAGTTTTCTGGCTAATTGGATCCAGAACACTTTCATTCATTTCCTCTTGAAACTTGGTATTCCATTCAGTGCAGGTAGCATGCACTGATCTCCCATGGCTCCCTGTCAAAAAAGGGAAGTGATGCGAAATCATCATGTTGCATGAATAAACCAGCATCATATCAAAATTGATTAAAGCCGGGAAATACAGGTACATGTACATGTAGTTGAAAATATCCAAACCGTAAAAAATTTATATCAATCAATTTGTTTGTACAATCAGTCTATCAATAAATCACCCCAGCCAATCAGTAAATGTTTCAGTAGTCCAAACCTAATTTGATCAAGTTAATTAAGAATTAACTGTTTTGTGTGGTTCTCTCCGAGCAGCCATGTTGTAATGATAGCCGATAGTGTTACCAGCACATTCTCCCTCTTATTCCTCTTCAAACTTACATGTAAGTCAGAATGACGTTTCCATGTACGTTGCACCACTCGGCTTTGGTGAATTTTTGTGCACCCTCTTGCCAATCCTGAAATTTCTACATATATTGTATAACACCAGGCCCTTCCCTCTTGAAGTTGGTTGCTAACTCCAGATAGATGTTTCCTTAAAACTCCAAATATCCAATCATCAACTTGGCAGTCGAGGGCAGCGGATATGTCCCTCTGTATCCATACCAATCTAGTCTCAATGTTCCCCCACTGTATCTAATCTTTAAATATGTACATTATCTGAACATTAAATATGTACATTATTGGCCAAGTCCCCCTTAAGCACACAGCTTAAAACTAGACCCCCAGTGTCCATGCTTATCTGCTAGCTGGTTACCTTCAGAGAATCAAAGAGGTAGCTGGATGTAGAGTCAATAGACTGCTGGGAGGATGCATTCACCTTGGGATGTCATTTTGGCCTCATTTTAAAGAACCTTCTCATACTCATGATACATGTACACCATTCCCTAGAAGCATTTTTGTCAGCTGAATTTCAGCCGGAACAGAACACTATGCTGGGATCGATTGGTCACATTTTGTATCAAGTTATTGAACACCGCATATCAACATGTTCTGCTGAAGTTTCCTGGGTATTTCTGAAGTGAGTCAACACCAGTAATGTGTCAGCAATTTTTACGAGTACATCAAATTTACTTGTATTGGTGTGCATGTACTGTATATATGAATGTGTATGTTTGTATTTGTATGCACACCTGTGTGTACAGCATGATGTAATGCATACGCCTCTGCAGTACATGTGTCTGGAATGTGTACAGAGCTTCCAACATCCCCCCCCCCCCCCCCCCGAAAAAAAATCTTCCAGAAAGCTTCCTCAAATACTTGTGAAGCCTTGTGTGTTGGAGGGATAATCCTTCTGATCAGGGCTGCATGTACATGTAGGCGGCTGGAGCTTACGTTCAAAATGCCACCAACATGCTCCTAGTCACTATGTGGACTAAGGATTGTGCCCTACTATTTGAGCTGATAAAGGAGCCAAAAAACAGACAGTTGTTCAAACTCTGGTGGCCGAAACAGGCCCGTTCGTTTTGGCTGCTCCCCAAAGCGGCTAAAAGCCTGTTTGGAAAGTTTGTTGTCACACCGGCACATGTACTGGTTGTTTCAAAATAGTAAGACATTGGACTGGGTTCTCCAATGGCAATATGTGGTGAGTTTTATACTCAACATCACAACCTTTACAGTCTGGTAGTTGGTGGTGAAAAAGATCTAGTTTATTGGACCCAGAGGTAGATTGATTTTAATGCAGGTTATCATACACAAATAAAGCTCATGCAAGAGTTCTTATCATAAGACCCAGCTATGGTATTCATGATCCTATGGCCTGGAGTGTCATACTTATGGTAACTGCCAGCCATATTATAGGTTATGTAACATCAAACATCAGATTATTTACACATATGATTGATGCCCATCCAGCTTTAGCTGTTTGAAAACAACAAGGTGGTTTTGCTAAAACACTAAGATCACCCAGCGAGGAACCTGGGTATTTACGATAACGAAACTGTAACCATGGCACAGATGCTTTGCACTGGCTTATAAGATGTATCGTGATCTATGGTTTAAGCTTGGAAAATATGCAGATTAGATATTAATAGAGGCATAGCGTGATAATTACTTCATTAAAAAGAAATGGAGCTTCTTCAGTTGGTATCCCTATTGGCTTGATTTTTTGCCCATTTTGTTCATCCCCTTTGGAATGTTTCATGTCTCATATTGCCATAAGCATGCCATTCCTATTAGAAGTAATTTATTTACGGCTATTCAATTAACACCATCATAGGCTCAACTTAAATGAACATGTAATCAGAGGAACCTAACCCAAGTTGAACCACGTGTGGACACCTCACACATACTCGTTCATGAAATAAGTTATCATTACGCTGGTAAAAATTGAAGAGTTAAAACCTGAATAAATGGAACTGTGCCGGAGATCTACACTTGTCTATCTGCATGTACCTGGCTACAGAAAGGGCAATAGGGCGAGGAAATACTGCACATTACAGGACCTAATTGAAAACAGTTATAACCTGCTCACAGCTGTATACAAATGTTGGGCCCACTCCAACTCAATTAGGAGATTAGCACCATGCCCATAAAAACCACACCACCTTCACCAGCAGGGAGTTTGCTCTTGGGATATTTTATTGTCCCCTTATCAGTTTGATAAACTTGGCTAATCCAATCGCTGCAGCAAGTTACCAGTGGAATACTAGCAACCCTTCTGACTGATGGGCCTAACCAGTACCAGTCACTGTGCACATTTGTTTTGGAGCTCACTCTACATGTGTGATACCCGGTACGATATGATGTATGTTACACTAGGTTGTCTGCATTCTTTATGCAAGCTGAAAACAGTGCAGAGAGCCTCGGTTGATTGTAAGAATTCCTGAAACTTTGTCATTTCGCTACTGTGAGGACCAAACTGTGTCTTCCTGTATTTTTGGAAACTTCTTTGGTGAGTACTGCTGTTGTACCGTACCACTTCAGGGAACCATTTTTACACTATGTGTACAGAAGAGTGGAATTTGAATGAGCTTCTTAATTTAAGGATTTTTAGGAATTTACTTTTATGCCCACTGTGATCATTTGAATGAAATGAAAGCTACCCGTATTCAGTACAAATACCTGTATTGTGGTTTTTCCAGTCATTTAGTCTGTTTACTTCCACAAATTCACAACAATTATTGGATACACCTGAAAACACCATTTTTATTGCTGCCGAAAATGGTCCGAGATGATTGTGGTGAATGTGTATTTAAAGGCATCCTCATTGCCTGGGCTTCAGTAGTATCTCAGACAGTCAGTCAGACTTTGCACAAGGAACGAAGAATTCGGCAGACTCCACATGTATCGGTAACTCTTCAGATCCAGATTAGATCTAAAATGTTGAAGGTTGCTCAAGTTTTGAAATTCGGCCGTAGGCTCTATTCAGCTTTCACTAAGAGGTGTTTTACAGTTTCCAAACGACAGGTAAACTGGTTAGACTCCTAAACTAGAACTTAAGCAATTTACAGACAGGATTGAGGTTCAGTGGCCAGCTTGACAGACAGAAAAAAGATCCACAGAATTGCTTACAGCATTGCTTGTCTGCTAAGCAGGAATTGAGAATAGGGCATACTCTAGCTATTGTGTGCATCAGATTAGATTGGCTTTTGCTTCAGGATTGGCTTTGCTGAAAATGTGCTTGTCATGAATTCAGGCAGTGTTTGCTTCACACGGATCTGGATCGAGATCAGCAATCCGTCGTTGGTTTACAGACACCAAACCTCGCCCAATGGATGGTGCAAACCAGTATAAGGATCACTGATTGCAATCCAGATCTGACTTCATTTGACGAACATTCTGAAATACATGTACAGTAGACTCCAAATGGCCAGTTGAAAATTTACCACTGAAATTTGTAGACACTGGCCATCAGGCATTGTAGTGTCATAGTGCCATGCAAAACCTGCATGTAAAATTGATGTGTCTGTTTTATTAAACTTCATCAATTAGTTTCATTTTTTTCTTCCTTGCTCTTCCTCCCCCCCCCCCAGATGGTGAAGGAGCGGGAAGATGAGGTGACCATCTTGGAGAATGAGATACGTTTGCAGCAGGTTCAGGACAGGTTCCCCCATGATGATCTGCAGCTCATAGACAGAGACACCAAGTCACAGGTAAGGGAAATTCCGACGTTACATTTGGGTGCTGATTTGTCAATCTGAGTGTGACTCAAACTCCGATTGAGCTTGCATGGTACTCTTTAGAGCTGTCACAGTCAGTGCTCAATTTTTTCATGTGCAGTAAAGTCATTGGTATTTATTCCAAAATAACCTCCGCAACATGCTTACATTTGAGGTCAAATTCTCAGAGAGGCTTTTTCTGATGATGTCCTATGGTGTTTTTTTTTGTGTGTTCTTTCTTTTTCAAATTTACTCTAGAAAGTTGTAAATTATCTATGCTGGCACATTGATGTTTTCTTGGGGCATCCTCTGTAAAATAATTATGATTGCTTTAAGGATTGACATTCAGATTCAAAACTACATTTACTAACTCTTGTCATTGCTGCAGCCTACCGATACCATCCATGTTTGCAAAAACTGTACATGTATGTCACTATGTTCTTTCTTTTTTCAAATTTACTCTAGAAATTTGTAAATCTAAGCTGGCACATTGATGTTTTCTTGGGGCATTCTCTGTAAAATAATTATGATTGCTTTAAGGATTGACATTCAGACTCAAATCTACTGATATATGTAATACATGCAACTCTTGTCATTGCTATACCAGTACCATCCATGTCTGCAAATACTGTTTGCAAATACTGTATGGCACTATTTTGTGAGTTTGTGAATGACCGTTTCAAATGTAATGTCATGTCAGAAAGAATTCTCAGGTTTTACCTGTCCAATTCCGAGCTAAAAAATGTGCAATTTCCTCATTTTTTTTTTTTTTAAGGCACCTCTCTATATGTATGTTTTTGGGGGTGCATTGCGTACAGGTTGCATTCATGCGTTTTACTTTCAAGGACACAAAAATCGACTCCATTAATATAACAGACGTATGTGTTGCCTTTGGCCGTTAAAATTGCTCCAAGAGTGATTTTGACAGACACGCAATGCTTGGCACAAGTGCTGAAATACATGTGGAAAGGCGCCTTTATCTTTTTTTCTTTTTTTTTGTCATAGCTGTACAGTGTGTTTCTCATATTTCCTTTTGGAATGGGGCTATTTTAGTTTAAACAACTCAATAGGTTTCCCTGTACTCAGAAAGTTGAAAGAGAATTGTATGGTTGAGCCTCTTTCGTGGGATCCTGTGATACTGTACAGGTGGTATGCTCCTTACTTTCCACTTGAACTCCTCCTGCATGCAATTCCGCACTCCAATCTGCATTAATGATGTCCTAATGGCCATGAATTATGCATGCCTCAAAATAAATGACCTTTGTGGAATGTCAACTGTTTACTAATAAATACACGAAATCCTAATTTTTAACATGTTTTTCCGTACTCGCCTTACCCTTACCTGTATTCTTTATAGCATTCTAATTTCTGCAGTTTTTTTCTCACATTATTTCCTGCCCGTTTTTTATTTTTCTTTGCAAGCCTGCCTTAGTTTTCCCATTAAGTCATTAAATTTTTCAGTGCATTGCAAACCACAAACAGATGTAGGTATCGGAGCCTGTACAGTATTTGGCATTTTTCCATTTCAGTTTCATTTGTGTCTCATCCACTAATGCAGAATATTTGTATGTAAGAATTGTGACCTTCAACTTAGGAATAGAAATTTACATCCAACAGTCCTGACAGTTGTATCAGTTCTCAACAGTATTTGATTCGTCAGAAATTTGCCACCAGTTTAACTCCAGCTATTGTCCTCTTTTGCCCGTCCAATCTCCGCCCATTCCAAATTTTTCAGCAAACTCAAAAATGGCACTCAATGAAAGTACCCAACCATGACATCACTTGTGCTCTATACAGTTGACTTGTGCAAAGTTTGCTACGCTGACTGAGCATTCATCTTTGTCTCCATTTGTGAAGGGCCCTCGGGGCAGTTTCTGAAAAAAATTGTAACCTGTCAAAGGACGTGGTCAGTATGGTTTCCTGATCCATTTAAATCTTACATGCCAGATTTGTGGTTCATCATGGGCAGTATTTTCTTCTGGAATTTCTATAAAATCCAAAAAAAGTGCAAACAAGGGTCATATTTAATATTCAAAAGTATTCTTGTTTTTCCAGAGACATAGTGATCTTGCTACTGTACTTTGAATTGTTGAAGAGTGCATATGGATCAATATTTAGTTACTAGTACATGTAATTTACCATTAAAAGTACTTTTGAAGACTTTTTAACCTGCAAAATATGTTGTTGTGATGAGTTTGATTTCTCAGGAATTTTCTTTTCTCAAGTGATAGGCCTATGCATTGGTCATTCAGCAGTGCAATCACATCATCACCTCGCAGAAGGGAGACCCACATGTAAAACTTCAAACCATTGATTAAACGAGAGCATTTAGACTATCTTGAGTACTGGTTCTGCCATTTGTTGCGGCATGCACAACTCAAAGGATACCTTCGATTAGCCCTAAGCACCCCCCAGTTAGTCACTATCGATTCCCTCCCAGTCCTTCAGTCTCTGCCATTGTTTCTGGGCATGTTCGCCCATATTGATTTTTTCCCCACTACACTCAAAAGT
Source organism: Acanthaster planci (assembly GCF_054643075.1). NCBI lineage: Eukaryota > Metazoa > Echinodermata > Asteroidea > Valvatida > Acanthasteridae > Acanthaster > Acanthaster planci. The sequence continues at coordinate 4,607,734 of NC_141791.1, read as the reverse complement.
CAAGAAGGCACGCAGCCTCCTCTAGCGATAATATTGACTGTTTTGCTCTGGGGTTTTGTCTAAACTGTTATGTTACCGAGCTTGGAGTGAGTCAATGCTCTGTGTGTAACCTTGCGAGCAGTTTGGTGGATGGATACAACCATAAAGAGTGTGCTGCATAAGTTGGTGCTTTTGTCCAGAGGTGTTGATGGTCAGGGAAATGTGCCAAGTTATTTGTACATTCACGTTTAGTTTGAGATATTGAAATTTCCTCACATTTGCCTGTAAGTTCCGTAGTATGGAAGTGAGCAGGTGACTGTAGTACAAGGTGTGTATTCGACTTAAGGCAGTTCGTTACAGTGATTCATTATTCCTACTGTGATTTTAAAAAGACTGGGATTTAAATCGCGTCAGACATGGGTTACATTCTGGTATCTGGTTGTCAGTACTTGAAGTGAATAATTCCAGAATGATATCGCTGACCCTTTGCTGCCCCTATATTAAATTACTTGTGTTGCGCCATGGAGTATACTGATCACATCAGTTAATGTGTGATACCCTTATGACAAATTCTTATGAAAAATAAGAATTTGTCTCCTGTGTGTCAGGGAAGGTACTATACATTACTGCTATATAAAGCCGACATCCTTGAAAAATCAGGTCTGTAGAAAGCATGCACCTTAGTGGCCCTTCACACTCAAGTTCAAAATTCTGATTCTGCACTTCTTATCACAAGTCTGTTTTATTCAAAAGTGTGTGAAACTCTTGTGCACTACGAAAGGTTGACCTTCACTCAAGTAAAATTAGTTCATATTCCAACAAATGTTTCGTAAACTGGAGCTCACAGGCTTAGTCAAATCCTCACACAGCTAATTTTCTTGGTCAAGCCATTTACCACCTCTTATCTTGGATGGCAAGATCAGTATATGTTTTGGCGTTATTGAAATATTCCAGAGGATTTATTAAGCAACTTGTCCTGTTAATTAAGCATTGCAGCTCTTACATATAGCTTGCCAGAACATTACACCAATGGTGTGCCACACCTGCATTCTGTCCTTGTTCCTGTTTGGATAAAAGGGATCAAACTGATGTACACATGTCAGATGACATGCTTTTAACCATGTTGCCATGCCTCAACCCCCCTTCCAAGTTTTTGAGACCTTATCAATTCAAAAGAGCATCAAATGGTGATAACAATTGCAGAATATTGCCCCCAACAAGTTTGCCGAGCGACACGATCCCAGGGTGAATGTAGAATTTACTCCTCGACAGACCGGTTGTGTCAAAGTAAACAGCACTTGAGGTTCGTCATTCACTCAAATACTGTAATTTGATACCGATTAACCAAAAAAGAACTGGCAGATAAAAAACTTGGGACTGGAGTCCAGTAAGTCAAACAAACAAGGTGGGCTCGTGCAGGCCTTTTGTGTCGCCAATCACTGCGTGCGTGTAATTTGACCTGTTTGATTTGGATATGATATGTTCGGAATGTGGTGTGCAAGTTTGGAGAATTTTTTTTTCAATTATGTTGAGGCGTTGCCACTGGGAAGTGTGTCTGTCAGTTATTGAACATCAAAACCATCATTTGAATTGAAGAGTATTCTTGTTTGATTCATGGCAATCCACATCTGGTACCAGTATGTGAGCAATTATGAAAATTGAGTACGCTTAACTGTTCTTAAATTTATCAACGGTATCCAAATACATGTAGCTCAATCAGATTTGGGTGAAGCATCCCCAACAGACCCAATCATTGTGACAATCAAATGTTAGAGCTGTAGAAGGCATGTTAAGTACATAACTAACTCATCAGTCAGTCTGCTAGCCAATGAACTGGCAGTTGCAAGATGCTCTCATTAAAGAGGATGGCTTTACTTGTAATTAAGAGGGTGCTAATGATGAAGATGACTACCAGGACACTTTTTTCTGCCTCTTTGTGCAAAAATAGCTGGGCTGACCTTCCAACAACTACAGTTACATGTACATGTGTATATCTGCTTGAAAAGAACAGGCTATAAAATCCCCTCATAAATCATGTTGAGCCAGCTAACCTGTCCAGGCTGTCTCCATTGAAAAGGGAGACTTTTTATGACTGAACCCTTGGAATTTTTTTCCTCCTGTGTGGAATGATGCCCCCCCCCCATCTGGGCCCAGGTTGATAGATAGTCAAGCATTCTAGTATAGGGAATTCTGCAAGGCAGTCAACATTGTGTGGTGTTGTAAATGGTAACTAGTTGTCACTCTGTGTGTCTCATTCATGCTTAGGAAATTGTTGTGTCAAGCATCTTCATGAAATCCAGTGCCCCACCTGTAAAGCAGGTGTCATTTTGACAGACGACTTTGAAGAAGTCACTTTCATTAGTGATTTTCCTTGAAGTAGCGGTAATATTACATTGGATAATAATGTGTTTACATGCCCACATGTCTTGCTGATTGTAAATTTATGAACCTTTCACTGGTGGATAAGCATAAGGATGACATGTCCTGTTCTATCCTGGGGCATTTATCAATTTTTTCAGACGTGTTGAATTAGTCTTAGATGAGTTCTGTTTACTGAAGATGACCTGAACATGATGCACGTAAATTGCAAGTGTGCAGGGAGCATGCAAGGAACCAATTTTCCTCTGCATTGACTGAAACGTTATTCCAAGAATAATAAACAATGGAAGCAGTGGAAAGGTTGCCCCAAAATGGGTCACAAAGCAACCCAGACTAGGAGGCAACAACATAAACTAGGATATTAACTGAAGAAACAACCTGTATCTTTGAAGTAGAGGATCACCATTGTAATTACATACCAGCATTGTCTGTTGAGGGGAGATTAAATTGAGCCCCACTGGGGACATATGTCTTCCTGCTGTAGCTTGCTTGTTTATGTTACTGTGGGCATCAGGTAAGGGTTGTTAATTTTTATCTTTTTTTTTTTTTTTGGATAAAATACTGGCACTGTTCATAAACACATACCGGCATGTGTAGACTGCAATTTCTAGAGAAAACATCCCAGCCCACCTGCATCCCACAAGGTCATTTTGGGAAAGTAAGCAAGTTGGGAGATAAGCTGTCCAATTCAGGTCATAGTACAGAAGTGAAAATGCAGTGTTGCATTATTTAATCTTCACATTCGCTCTTGACTTCCACTCACTGATTGGTACCCTGGTACTTAACTAACACTTTTGAGTTGGGAATGCCTAGTCATTGCATGTACCGGTAATTACCAAATCTGGATGCGCAATGTCCTCGCACTTTTATGTTGGCTATGATTTTAGTGCACCTCCAACACACTTGTAGCAGTAAAATTGGAATAGCTACTTGTGGCTGGAACTCTTGACTGATTCCAAGGTCATGTACATGTGTATGTACTGTACATGCACGGATACCAGTATGGCACATTGCACATTTATAGTTTTTATAGTACTACTGGTAGAGAAAAGTTGTGAGGAAGTAAAACTGCGTAAAATGTGTAACAATAAGAGCAGGATGAATAGAATAGTCTGATGATCATCTACATCAAAGAAGGTTACCAAAGCCCATAAGCCCTCCACAATGCCAAGAATGCAAGCGTTATGTATTAGGACTGTACATGTACATTGGACAGCTTAAGAACAAATGTAGTATGTTAAGATGTGGTTGTGCAATTCCTTCGTCACTGTTTAAAGTATATGCACATGCACATCCACTCATTATGTGAGCTGCTGCCCTAGATGACAGGCAGTTTTAATGATGGGATAAAGTAAGTTCATGTCTGTAGTGTTGTGCCTTTCATTTTCTTTCTGACTGTGGAGGTCGTTGACTACATGTGTTTCTCACTGATCCTTCCTGTACAGCCTTTGCGATAAGGAAATCCCAGTGCTAGGTACATGTACATGTAGGTTATCATACAACTGGATGGTATCATGTTGATGTGTGTACAGTAATTGGATAAGCTGTATATTTTTCTAGGCTCCTGTATACAATTGGCCTTTCACCTTGGAGAGTTGATAGTCCAAACACTCACAGAAAAGCACCCCAAAGAAAAAGTTTAGGTTTTCCCATCCATGTACAGTATATGCCTACCGGTATCTGTAACTTCCAACTGGTACAGAAGCAAGTTTCTTTTGCTCACAAGTTAATTGTGACATTGTAATAAACCATTTGTTCGTTTGATGATTGATGACCATTTGCATTATGTCATGCATTATACATGTACTTGTAAAGTGAATTACATGTGCATGCAGTACACTATGCAAAGTAATAAATGTATTTTCTACAATCATGGTATCAGGAAGCAGTCACAGTGGTTATTTGTTTGAATAATGCATGTGCTTTCTTTTTTGAACTGTACTGATTTTCATTAAAATGATGCTTTTTCTTTCCACCTCTATGGCAAAACTAAAGGAAGTGACTTTAGCTGGGAAATCAAAGCACTACATCCTTCGAAGGAGAAAAGACAGCTAGCTAGACACTTTACGAAGACTTTAAGCATGTTAGTAGGATCATCATTTGATTTTCCTGGTGTCAGTCGTCTGAAGCCCAGACTTTGTGCAAACTCCTCTTACCCCACTGTAGGATCAGGAGAGACTGGTGCTCCCCACAGATGTCACCAGTGGATGATTGATGTGCTGTGCCTCGTTTATTGGTCTGATCCTGCAGTATTATGATATCATCTACAATGTAGGAGTAGTGCTGCACTGCTGGTTGACTATGGAAAGTTTAAACATCTCGCAGAGGTTGTCCATTGTTGTTGGGAATTTCTACTTAAATGAGGGAGCCGGGAAATAAAGCGGCGGCATTATGGAGCATGTTGTATATGAAGCTTCTTTGAATTAAAAGTGCAGCTTTCTGGTGGCTATTGACAAGATACAGTATAGGTACGTGTAGTTTTTGGATGACTGTGTACAGGCAATTTCCAGTCAGCTGCGCAGAAATTGAAGCAACTTTTTTTGAGTGGTAAGACTTTGTCATTGCAGCACAGTTTCCGGTACAGGTACTATGTAGGCAATGTCATGTTTCCTACATATCAGACAATTCAAAGCATGATCAGCAGTTTGCTCTATTAATTGAAACTTGTTTCATTATTAAATCTTGGTTTGTTTTCAGTTATTCTTGTTTTTTCTGACTTTTATCTGGCAAGTTAGAGCTATAGATTCAGGCATGTTGGTTTTTAAAACATCCCCACATTTTTCTTCTGGTTGAAATTTGGATTTGTGCTAATATTACCCTCCCTCCCTCCCCCACTTCTACTCAACAGAAACTCCTACAATATGCCAGTGGCCTCAGTTTTCAGAAAGTTAATACAGTATAGATGCATACATGTACACTGTACATGCACTATACAGTATATAGTCCAAGTACTGTACATGTACATCAAATTCAAAAGGGGCTCTGCTGCTGATGTTATGTCAGCATAGTTTGTCTGTGTTGACAGATCTCTCTCCCCATGGTTTTATGAGGGAACCCTGGCAGCTGTTACCCACCAATTAGCAACAGGTCTCCCTGGTGGGTTTGTGGGCTAGACTGGCATGCTGGATTTCATTGAGAGGCAGGCCAGTCCCTGGCCAGTTCAGACTATATGTAAAGTCCCAGGTTGACCTCGACATGACCTTAAAAAGAAAAGTTGGTTACATGTAACTTCAAAAGGGAAACAATATGCTTAAAGTGTTACCCAAGTGCCAACTTGGATGTACATGTACATACTGTTCTTGCAGCCGAGCTGTTGTTTAAGCAGAACTGCTCTGAGCTTAGACCTGAATGCAGCTCAAAAGGGAAGTACTGGTGGGCAACAGGCATGGTACACTGTGTACCGAATAGGCCTGACTACTTCTCTGGTTATTTTGATTTAAGTGTAGTAGAGTATTTGTATAGAGATTGGCTTAGCAGCATTTTACTGCAGATCACCCCCAGTTACAGTACTTCTGCTAATAAACAATCGTCAATGTTTTGTGCATGTTATAGTACTTTGAACATTTTTTTTATTGATACTTTCAAGGTGAACAGCAATTTTTCTTTCAAGAATTTGGTTTTACGTTTATCGGGGCTCATTATGAGCTGTGTTGAAAGTGCACCAGTGCTTGGGTTGTGTGTCTCTTCCATTCATCCACATCCACCAAACTGAAATCAAGACTGTTCATTCATAGGATGGAATAAAGGAAATTGTCAACTCTTTACTCATCAATAGTAAACCCGTTATTTGGTGTGGGCAGCTCTGTGGTTTTGACTCAAAAAGGGAAATGTCTGGCTGTTCTCTTCAGGGGCTTAGCCCATTTGTTTGGTTGATTTTCTTTCTTTTCAATCTCCCCCAATGCTGTCTCCATCTCTTGCAACATTTCCACAAAGAGAAAGCACCCCTTGTGCCTACTTGATGGCGGATTTAACACACATCCCCGAGGGGATGGAAGATTAAAATCCCTGCAGTCGGCACATCACTCAAGGGAGGAGAAAACAAAGGGATTGGGCGCTCCACCAGTAGCCTTGGCTGGCAGGGTCTTCTGATCCATTCTCCTGGCCAAGAAAAATGGTGTTAAGGCAAGATTACCACAGGAGAATGACATTGAAAGGGTGTTAAAAGGGATTGGTGGAGAGCCATGTTTTTACAGTGGTCATTTTCCTTTCCTTTTCTTTTTATTGGGAGGGATTGTATCCTTTGCAATATGTGTAAGCGTTTAAGTCATAGGAACAAGTTACTGGAAGTTGTGCGGAAATGCAGTCCATCAGTGGAGTGGAAGAGCAGATTAAGATCAAACACATAAGAAGTTTGAGAAAGAAAGTTGAGCTGAAGCTTAGCTAGGAGTTGGATGTCGTCACTTTTCAGTTAGCATCATATTTACCATGACAAAAAGGCCACTGTTCTCAACTTATCTAGATGTCTAGATGTCTTTGCTGAGGTGCAAGCAAGTTACATGTACATACATGTATGTATGTGTTTCCAACAAGCCTCCTTGAAAAGAAAACTGTCCTATGTACATGTATCTATATCTGTTTCAGTCATATATTGTTTATTCTCTCTACTGTTGAACTTCCTCAACAGAGAGTCTTTATTTTTAAAGAAAGACTTTCCAGTACAACCTACATGTACATGTGTCCCCAATGGTATCCTACCACTCATGTGTTCTACTAATGGTGGAAAATGTCGAGAAAAATTCCTTTCCAATTTCTTTTTGAAGCCCAACTCCACACTGAAGTAGTTGCCAAGATCCAATATCTTCAACAGGGTATCGTTCAAAAAGTCACCGAACATTTTTTGGGGGGGGCCTGGCACGTTTACATGTATGTCCTTGCAGACAATCCAAGTAGTGTATTAGTCATCTAGTGCTAGAACTGTTCATGAAGGAATCATAAATATCTGTCACGTAAACTCCACAAACCCCTTCTTTCCTGCCAATGCTTCGCAGGTGCGAAGATGCCCTGTTGACACCACCAGAAGATATATCCCTCTCTGCCTTTGATTGACCTCTGACCCTCAGCTTGGCACTGCTCCTGGTGGTTGTCAGGCTAGGTTTGTCTGAATTTCAGTATTGAGTTTATACATGTACTTGCCTTCATTCTGTCGTTTCACAATGCACAATATAATTTGACAAGTGTATTAGTTGTACATGCAACATGATAACCTTGCAACCCTCCCTATAAAAATGCATTCCTCTGCAGAACAGCTAGCTGTTTGCATGATTGAAACAAATGATGACCAGCATTTGTTGTTAGCATTGTTTCTCTCTAAATAGGCATCAGCTTCGATTTCATTTAGTTAAAAAAAGTAACCTAAGTTAAAGATGACCAGGTAAAAAGTTTATCCCACCATTTCACATCTCATTGGAGAGAAAAAGGGAGTCACACCTCTCATAACGTGACTTAAGATGCTCAAAAGTTGCTTTTACCTCAAACCTCCAAGCCTGTACTCCATTCATAAGATACAGGCAGAGTTGTGTGAACTATAGCCTGTCTTTTGACCAAATGGAGGAAAAAAAGGTTTAAAATAAGTTGTGGTATGTACCAGTAGACTCAGGGTCATCCTACCAATGGATTGTAAAAGACAGGATACTCCAAATTCCTCAGCCCTTTCTGATTTCCAGTCACAGGACAGAGAGTAGGCGTTATTCCAGTCCCAGTTCAGCACCGAAAAAAAGGAACCCCAACCTACAATTGTATTCTCTTAAGACCTTCCATTCTACCATCTACTATATCAGCAGCAGGGTGGCAAAGGGTGACTCTAGCTGGGCCAGAGGAGGAGGCCTCTTGAACTGTTTGTTTCAAAAGATTTTTCTGCTTCCTTTCTTTCTTTTTTCATTCCTAACATTCCACTAAAGGGTCATCAGACGCAAGTAGGAGTTTCAAAAAGTGTACCACTTTACCGCCCATTGTCCATATAGGATCAGAGTTTTACCTGGATGTATCAGTATAGTTTCTGCAGACTCATGCAGGTAAAGGCGGGACCACAGGGCAACATTTCGAGCATTCATGGCAGAGGAGCATTTTGGGTTGGTGGTAGAAGTGGATTCGATCGGTACAACACTGTTGAGGATGTGCATGTATATTTTGCCCTTTCTTTCATGAGGAAATTTAAACAGTAGAGGCCAAACCGTATGGCGCCTCAGAAGAGTGTTCCTGGAAGAAGACTGTCCCTCAAAGATGGTGTCTCCATGGTTAACTCCCCGTAATCATAAATCCACTTCATGTACATGTACATGTATATCTGGAATGCACTGATGGTCCTCAGCGCCAACAGTCCGACAACCTGTCCTGCTTTGTCCAGTTTGGTTTGAAACCCCCACAGACATCTGCCAAGCAAAATTCCAGCCAGAGGCTTGAAGAGACAGACATCCATAAACAGAGTTATCACTGTTTATACAGACAGCAAGGGATAGGTTAGCTGATCAGCAAAAGCATAGCGCTGAAATCTTTTATGACCTCGGGAAGGACTCAGTGTGCACAGGAAAAGGTTCCAAATTCACTCTGCCAGACAGTTTAATAAAAATAGTTGGTTTCAGGATTAATTTTGATTTGAAGCGTAATGGTCAGTACATGTAAGTGTCAAGAATGAAGTACTGGGCTAGCGTGTGGTGTCGTCTCTCCATTTATCTTTGCCTTCGTTGTTGGTATGACCGGGTTTACAATGTAAAGGGCCTCCGTATCCCAGAGTTGACTGGTTGATATTGCTGCCGCAGTACATTTTCTTCAACTGCTTTAAAGAGAATTGGACTCTTCTGTGCAACCCATCCTCGGCATGCTGAACTGTGCAAACGCATCTGCTTGGACTTGGCAAGACTTTCTTCTCTTGTCACTCATTCATAGTGGTAGTCTTGGCTTCACCCTGTATGGAAATACAGATGAGGAGACTTGAAGTGCTTGAAATGCAGCAGTCATAACAATCCAATTTGAAATCAAGAGCCACTCAAGAATATGGTACTTATAGACGACTGGTAAAGAACTGCCTAGGAGAACACTCCATAGACCCAATGTCTCTGAGTGAATCAAGTCAAGAGGTCCAGAAAATCAAGAGACGAAATATGTGTCTTGATATGTGCAGTTCTCATTTACGTTCACATACTTGAAGTACTAGATCCTCTATCTGTTGGGGTAATTCGGGCAGCCGCCCATTTCTGAGAATACAGCATATTGAAGCAGTCAAAGGTTCTCAAGTGTGTGTGCATGTAAATGTACCGGTATGTACATGTACGTATGAGTACATGTACCTGGGTTCTACCCGTAGTTATGTTGTACGTTTTACTCCACCAAAATGTGGGTCAAATGCCTTTGTAGAGTACTTTTTCAGAGTCGCAGGGTGCATGCACTCAGCAAGACACATTCAATTTTCTGTCTTTGTGTGTTCGCTGCAGAGGTTTAAGGCGCTCGCCAATCGGAGGAGATCAGCACCAACTGTAGCTCTCAAGACAGCACTCGGAGGGAAGAAATTGTAAGTCTATAATTATATTTTATATCCACCTTTCCTTCCATTCAAACTTGTTACCTACTTGAAATTTAGTTCTTCCTCATTGTTAATTTTTTTCAGTGCAGTTTTTCTGAATTCTTCACCCCAGTCCCAGATTTCCTCTTCAAATGTTGGCAAAATTCCAAAATATTTTAATATCATGTTGCTTTTGAGTGATTTCAGCAATTAATGGATGGCATAACTGGTTTCAAGGTTTTTGAAACAGAATTTGGGAGGGAATCAAGCAACCAGATAGCCTTGAATTGTATGTGCATTGGATTTTGTGTTTCATATTTTTTCTTCTGAAGGCACCTGCATTAAAGTCAGGAATGCTTGCCCAACTCTTGTCAGGGTCGTTCATTGCCTCCTGCAGTCCAGCAGGGTGCCAATCCCTTAAGTGTCAGGACAGATTGGTCCTGTTGCATTCACACCGGATCTGTCATTTGTTATTTTCTTGATGGTCTTCAGGGCTTTCTTTCTGTTTCAAGGTTTTCTTCTTGGGTAGGAGGAGAGTACTGCATGTGGGTTGATCACAGAGAATTGGAAACATTTCATTTGTTGAGCCCTTTTTTTCTTTTTGGCTTTATGCCAATGCTGCTTATTCCAACCCTATCAGTTTGTTAGAGGCAGTGCAGAAATGGTTTAGAAAGCAGAGTCAAACAAACAAGAGCCAGCAAAGTAGCCAAACCACAGCCTTGTCTGAATACACCAGCTGCAGCTTGGTTGGAGTATACATGTATATGTACTTGTATGGGCTTGCAGAGGTCCATTTGTTATTTCAAGCCGCAGCCTAGGACACTGCCCATCACATTTTTGATGTTCTGTCTTTTTCAATGCTTTAATTTGCATTCACTGCCAGCTCTTGCAAAGTGCTTATTCTGTCTTCACTTGCTTGCCGCATATCCAGAGTTTCATCTGGAATTGAAATACATGTACATGTATCTTCCTGTCCCTTCCAAACCAAACTTAAAAACTACATGTAGCTGTCTCCTCTCAAAAAATCTGTTGACCCCCCTGGGTGCCAGCTAAGGTCATATTTCCAAAGTATCCAGACAAAAATTTGGAAGATGTGAAGACTTGTTAACCACTGTTAAAGATCTACAATGTCTGTAAGAAAGGGGGGTTGTAAATTTTGAAGGAGCAAAAGTTGCCTGTCTGTATTTGTTTCTGCCTGTCCCCAGAACTGGTGGACAGGTGGCAGCATGTATGTATGTAAATGACACACTGTTCAAATGTCCTTTTTAGGTGTATGTGCATTGATCAACACTTCATGGATTTTTTCCCCCTAGAAAATCTGGGGTCAGTGGAGTCGAGAACAAATACTTTTTGCAACAAATTAAATTGTTCAGTGAAATTTGGAAGATGCACCCAGCTCTAAAATATAATGGCTGGAGATGTTTGAGTTGGGAGATGAAAAATCACTCCTTTGTCAATTTGTTTACCCCGCTAATGGGGATTGAGTATGTTTGAGGAATTGCTTCCGCCTCGTTAATTTATGAACAAGCAAAGACCAGTTGTGGCATATCCTCTTTTCGGTAATATATGGGGTTGGAGACAGTTGGGAAAAACCAAAAATGGAAAATCAGTCACCACTTTATCAATGACATTATTGAATTGGCTGGTACTTTGACACCATTAGTGGGGGGTTTTTGATAACAGATACCAGTTTACAAGTTTGGTATTGTAATTTGATATGGATAAATACCGCTCTAGTTGATTATTCCAACAGTACTGGCTGTCTATGTGTCAAGAGGTTTTTAAAAATAGATTAAGAGGACGTGTGAGGACTGGACTGTTAAAGTGCATGGTCTGTGTGGTGATTTTCTCCATGTGTTTGCAGAGCACTGCATTGAGTTTTAAAAAAGGGATAGGCTTAAGCTGTACTTAATGGTACTGGTGTTTTTTCGGCACTCTCTTGCTTTAGTTTCACAAAAAAATTTGTCAATTTGGACCGTGTGAAAGGGTGCTCATCACTATCGATCAAACACAGCTTCAACCTGCCTTAGAAAGAGTGTGGGCATATAAATGTACATGTAGAAAGGTGGTTGTTTTGTGTTTATTCATTTGAGTGAATTTGTTGGCTCTGGATTACTCAAGTTTTTGTCATGCCGTGCAATATTCACAGCCTCATTGTACTTGCAACTTGTAAGACCCAGCAGCTTTACATTTCTCCAGTGCAGTTTTTGTTGGACAGCATCACCAGTCCAAATCAGTTGAGCAACATTTGGTAATGAGTCCTTCTGGTATTATGGACTGAAAAGACCACATCACACGAGGGCGCTATCATTACTCACCAGCAAAAACTTTATAAAATTCCACAGGACTTGACTCCTTAGAGAAGAAGTGGGCCGTAAACCAAATAAACTTTGCAGTTGTTTTGTAAACAGTCACAAACTTTATTTGTTGGTGAAACTCCAGCTTACAATCCTCTCCTCTGTCTTTTCCTGTGGGATTTTTTTCAGTGTTTGAAACATGCCAGTGGGAGGAATTTCTTCACAGGTTGTGTCAGCAATCATTAGTTAGAAAATACCAGTATATCATTGAGCTTTATGTATACACACTGCCACAGAGATCCCCAGATATGACTTGGGGGTATGAGATTGTCCCTTTGGAGTCACAGAATTTTATGTTCTGTCTTGCAATCCTATGGTATCTCTGTGATATTTGATACAGCTTTCTGTCATTTTCAGCTGGAAGATAGAGGATCTTGTGTAAGGCCAGGTTTGTGTAACCATCTGGGTGTGTGGGCTACATGTTCCCTAGTAATAGCTCAGTTTAGTCTGGCTGCTTAGGGAAGTTGGAAAACACCTCCTGTTTAGCAAGTTTGGATACTGGTACTCTACCTGTCCCCAGGCCACCAAAAAGGCCCATAGACGTTTGTTTTTTCAAGCAGAAGGTTTTACAGGGACGAGTTCTCAGCTTTTTAGCTGATTTCATCTTTTTTGTTTTGGATTTCAGCTTTTTCCCCACACTGGCTGTGTACAAAAGTACATGTATAGGAGATTTTCACAGTTCAGCTTCTATATGCCTTTTTTTTTCAGCTATTTTTATTGTTGGTCAATCTCATCCCTGAGATAAAAAGTGGTGGATTAGTGGTGGCAGAAGTTTAAAAAGGGCCCTGCTGTATGGGATGGATGCCATAGATTGATAGAGGATAGTCTGACAATTTGGATGCATTATTCCATAGAGACATGTTCTCGTCAGGTTATACATGTGCATGTGCATGTGTACAGTATATTTATGTACATGTACATGCCTATCCGTGGTGGAAAAAAGCTATATTTTTGCAGCTTTCTGAACTGGGTACCATAGCAGAGGACTTAATCCATTGAATCACCCATATGCATGCATTAGTACGTTATCAAGACAGGCCAAAAGTGCCATCTAATCAGCTTCAACATGTACATGTACACGCAACACGCATGCCATGTGACCAAGGTCCATCTTGTCCAAACTTGCCCTGGATGTTTTGTGTTTGTTATCAGCCGAACTCTTCAAGGTTGCTGGTCAGTTTTGGGGGGAAAGAAATTGCCAATTGTACACCACCATTTGCACACGTGCCTGTACGTGCACCGTATATTGGTATCTGAGTTAGTGTGGCCAGCTTTACAACAGATAAACGGCCAGCCATTACACATCAACTTGGAATGAACTTTAAGGCATGCCACCCCCCACCCTCTCGGTTCTCTTTGTTGATGTTTTAAAGCCTTTTCTTCTAAAAATTTATGACATAGTTGGTCACGACCTTGTTTTGAGAGGTAACATTTTTTGGTTCACCAGGGTCAACACAATCCTTTTAATCTATTTACTGCAGAGCCCCAACTGGCATATCTTCTGTGCACATGATATTCAAAGTGTTAGCTAAATTTGTAAGCAAATCTTTTTTTATGAACCGGTAGGTGTTGTGCAAAGTTTTTTCTCACAGATTGATCAGTTTTTATAGCCAAATTTATACATGCACATTGGTAACAGTGGCAATTGGGAGCTTGAAAGATATACACTGTACTTGTAGTTGTTTTTCGAATTCAAAGCCTTCTTCAAGAATTGGCCTTTGTGATAGGCAGTTTTATCAGTAATTGTCTGCATTCACAGATAAGTGAGTTGCATTTGGCGGTTAATTTTTGTTAATTCAGACATTTTAGGATTGAGAAGAAATCTGGCATGCAAAGTTTACTTTGGCATAGACTAGACTCTTATCAATTATTGCACTAATTTTGATGTGTATTGTGCCTTACAAAGTTTCAAGAAGTATTGGGCCCCTGCCAAAATGATAATGTAATATCACCTTCATTGGAGAATCAGCACCAGTATTGGTCAAAATCCCCCGGTGGTGGTGCAAAGTGACAGAGATAAATTGGCCGTTTTTTTCCCACTTTGTTTCCGCTTCACGTATTATCCACTGCCTGGGCAACAGACAACGTGTGGTTGGTCGAGAATCCCACCAATGGCGAGATTCTTCTGCTAAGAAGGAGTGAAAAAGAAAACAAAAGCCGATGGACCTTGATCAGTGTTCTCACCTGCATTGTTTTGTTCCCTTCCCCTCCATATGCGGGGCGGTACTCTAACTGCACCGGAGAAACTGCACTGTGTAAAGTTGGGCTTTTATTGTCTTGTTTCCTTGTGTCAACCGTGCGGCCCGGGCCAGAGATGTGTGAATTGGATGTGGAACAAACTCTGCAAATCAACAATCAAAAGGCAGATTTTTATATATATAGTAGCTGTTAATGGTACAATTGGGTCGAGAATGAAGTTGTGTCCTTGTCAATATGCACATACCGTACGGCGGAGGATGGTGGTAATCTATTGTGCTTGAACGAGTTGCACTATGAATACCAGTAGGCCCAGAAATGCTTTTAATGTTGGGAGTTCAAGACAAACCACATAGGCCTTCTGCAGACCAAGTTTAGCTCCGATCTCATTTGCTGTGGACAGTTGTGACCTCACCAGCAGAGTTTTTGATGCCTTTAGAGCATCACTGCTACAAAGTCAGGTTGAATGAGAGTTTGTCGATCTGGACTCTGGAGTTGTCATAGTGCAAGAGTCATCATGTCTTGGGGTGAACTGAAAATTTGCACTGTGATTCCTGACTTTAGTTCACCTTTTTTCATTGGCCTCACCTGGTGAATTACGAAGTCATCGTTTTCCAAGAGGTCATTGTTTCAGCTCTTGAGCATCACCTTTTCTCCAGAAACTTTTGTGTCAATTTGTCACTTTTGGTTTCAACACGTCGAATAAAGACATTTGGTCGTGATGTCTACATCAGAGTCTCCAGATAATGGCAGTGCAGGGTAAGTTTTTGTTTTGGTCAGACAGGATCTCTGCTTTCCAACTGGATAACTACAAGAGTGTATCGTGATAAATTTCAGTTATCGATGCAGCGTGCCAGCATCATTCTCATCCATTATGAGGTCGAGAATGGCTGGTTTTTAATGGGATGTTACACCTGCACAAGTGCACCATGGCAAGATGTTGACTATTTAGGCCAACCTCCCAACCTATTACCTGGGACTGATGCTCTCATCACAACTGGCCCCTCCCCACATTAGAAGTCAGTCTGCAGCCATTTGTCATTAGGCTGAAGGCCAACAGCCAAAGATTCAAGCCTTCATTTCCTCTTTCCCTCCCCCCAACTAAAAATAACCCCTTAATATACTCTTCTGAATTTTTTGGTTATTTTTCGTTTTTGTTTTTCATTAGGCCCAGTGGTTCCCCCTCGCCTGGTGACCTTGCGGTTCCCACGGACAGCAATGCACTGAGCAGCAGCAACAACAACCGTGTGTATGTCATGGAGGGTGCCATCCAAGTGACTGGAGGGGACCAGGCCCAGAGCCGCTACGTTTTCCTCTTCAATGACGTCCTCATCGTCGCCAAACCAAAGTAAGGATCTGTGTCATGTCCAAGAAGGTTGTTTTTGTTGGGGCACGGAACGCAGCAGCATATCAGTTGTCTGTTTTCTTTTTATTTGATTAAAACAAAAATCGCTGTCTCTGAAAGTATTCACTTTGTATGGACTGGAGATCTCCATTCTACAAAAAGATATGAAGAAATTTTTATTTTTGCCATACCTTTAGACCTAAATAGATTTGTCATCCATAGTATTTTTAGGGACTTTTATATGATTCCTCAAATATGTCAAATATCCCAGCTTGGGGATAATACGTGATTAACTGCTCTGTCCATTGCAAAGTACTTCCTTGTACATGTAGATACCCAAAGTGCAGTGCATCATGGGAATAAGTTTTAGGAGAACTGAGAGATTGATGGAGGATTTTTCTGATCATCACACAGCAAATCTTGCACGACATTCCGTGTCAAGCACCGCATCAGGGTCAGCGAGCTGTGGCTGGCGACCTGCATCAACGATGTGATTGAACTTAACAAACCAGCGGATCGGTCCTTTGTAGTAGGCTGGCCGGTCACAAACACCGTCTGGACCTTCAGCTCGCCCGAGGAGAAGGAACTCTGGTGGCAGGCCTTGCAAAAGTAAGTGTTGCACTTGGAGAGTCACACCCCCCCCCTTAAATTAAGCCCCTTCTTCCCCAATATATCTAAATTCAACTCCTCAGGGAACTCTGGCACACCATTTATTGGTCACTGATCAGTTTTCCCTGGTAACATGTGGGCAAAATAAATCCTGGGTACCACGCAGAATCGACTGGTGGTTGAGAAATGGTAATCACTTAAACTTCCCTTGTTTTGGGTTTTGGTGTTTACTGTATCTTGAAAGATTCAGGACTAGGCAGTCTGGCCACAGTGACATCTTACATGGAGTTTCATGCCCCAGTATTTTTTTATTCACAGAAGAAGCACCACATGATGTTACACTGTTGGATTTTGTTTTGATTCGGGAACTTCTGGGCAAAAATGTTATCTCAAACTGTGAAATTTAGTTTCCTTTTTTCTCTCTCTCTTTCTTTTTTCTTTTTGTTTTTTGGGGGGGTGTTGGATTGTAACATCTGCGATTTGAAAATCAAAATTTATGGCACTTTTGGGCATAAATAAACTTAAAGGGCAGCACTTTGATGAAATTTCAACATCAGGTATACTGGAGGAAACATCTGGAAAAAATCCAACCCTGTAAATAATTGGAGGAAAATTTGTTAAAATGTCATGTTGATAAGAAATTCTTGGGAATTCTTTTGAGAGGCCTTGTCACATTCTTGTGCTATCTCAAGGTGTGTTTGTCATTACATTTTTCATTTTTTTTATGAGATGACTACATTTCATTTGTCTAGACAACTTTCCATGATGGATGGTGCTTCATTAAAACATGAAATAAATATGTGCTGATACCATGTAATGTAACTCAAGATTGTCAGACCTCAGACTTGACAAACATGGGGGTGGCCTTTCCGGCTGTGAGAAAGTGGATGAGAGTGTAATTGCTGGCAATGAGCATTTGCCATAATGCAAAGTCATCGGATCCCATTGCATGTAGGAGATTCTAATAGCAAGAGAAAAAAATGTCTTTCTTTAAATTGTTTCTGTCAAAGTGAAAGTCTGAAGTTTTGGGTTGACCCAGTACATGGACAACATTTCCTTTCCTGTCTTGTTGTATTTCTCTTTGTTTTATTTGTGGAGTTTCTTCTTAAAAGTTCTTTAATACTCCAATTCTCTCACATGGTTTTTAACGCGGTTAGTCCCATGAACTGTTCTCTCAAAAGTGTTGTGCATACATGTACATGTACGTGCAAAGCTGTTAAAAGCTGTTCATTTGCAGTGTTATGAAAAGACATGTCAGCTGCCACCACACCCCTTTTGTCACAGGTTATCATTAGATAATAGTAGCAACATCTGACAGTACTAGATGAGTGTGAAAGGAAAAAAAGAAAGAGCCAGTCAGTTCAGGCAATGATTAATTCCAGCTTATCCAATGTATAGTATGCCATGCATGTGGGTTCCAGTCAGTCACCTTTATCACAGGTATCATCCCTGACACTCATTCCCGCATCACCTTGTCACTAACCTTTGCTCTGTTAGTTTGGATTTTTTTGTAAGTAATACCGCTGATCACAGAAGGTCCCTTTCTTCAAAGTGTTGTTCTATTCCGAAGTGATTGATGTGTCTGCATAGTTGATCCTGTAATAGTGCTGTGCCACTCTTTTTTTTTTGGCAATACTCCGCAACATTGTTAACACTTGAGGTAAATTTAGGTGTACATCAGTAAAGTGCTTGCTAGAAGTGTCACAGGATGTGAGCTATCACATTTGACTACTTAGCTGGGTGCAAAATCGGGTCATTTAAAAGTGTCAAGGGAAGGAATGAGGGAACAAAATTCAGAGCTGAATGGAAACATTGCGCACAGCTTCGTTATCAGTGTTATGACTTGTTCATCATTGGTATTAGAAGAATGACAAAGACCTGCTCTCTTCTACAAACAACTTGAATCAACTTGCAGCAGAGTTGGCTGTGTCCCTTTATGTATCTGAATATTTCTGCACCCAAAAGAACTTCTCTTGTGGCCAAATTCAGAAGGTGGTGGAGGAAAGGATATGCGTGCTTGAACCTATATCTCACTTCAAACAATTTCTGGCTTCATTTGACTTCCATCCTTATGCTCACCCCTCTTGTTCTCTGACTCTCAGCAGTTGGTCATTGGGCAGCCTCCAGCATTTCCTTTGAAGGTTACTGGCTGGAAGTTTGCCACAGCTTTTTCAAACCAGAGGCCTAGGAGTGTTTAAAATTTTATTCTCAACACCTCTTTTCTACTTTTATGGCTTAATTATTGCCATAAATGTCTCACCAGGTGCGATTTATGTGGCCAGATTTTCCTACCTCAAGGATTTTCTTACTTCAGTGGAGTAAATTACCACTGGTGGTACTTTTCCCAGGGGGTTCAGGCTTTTAACCACAAATTGGTTCCCAAGAATATGGTCCCCAGGAATCCTGCAAAGAGGAAGAGAAAATGCCTCTTTGTTATTGGTGATAGTGGCTGATCTGTAAGACCCTGTCTGAGGTCTGTTGGTTTGCCCCTGGTAGCATTTTATTTTCAGTGATAAAAATTAGTCTGACAAAGTTTGACAGTTTATGGCGACCCTGATGCTTAGGTTTTGCTCGATGACCTAGTTTGAAATATGAGGTCAACTCTCAGGTCTTCCCATGTTGTAAATGGCATCCTGATTTATCTCAACCGTGCATTGCACATGCATGTCTGCGGTCCAAGGCTTGCTGAAATTTTCTGTGAATGAAGTTGTGCTGTATTTATGGGGAGTTAGTGTCCTGAGGTGCTGAAATAAGCATGCTACATCCAAGCTCAAACCACCTCCACAAGGACTGGATTGGTTTGCAGCTGGCTGGGTTGGTGTTGAAGAGCAAAACTATTTTTATTTTTTTTCATAAATAGGCAGCATGAGTTCTAATGTCAGATTATTACTGCAGGCTAGTGTGGTTTGTCCCTCACGTCTCTGGTGTACCTTGATTGAAATATCCAGACTGAAGACGGTCTAATTTTGTGAGAAGCGCAAACGCCTATACTTGTGAACTGCTGATTTTAAAAATTGTCTGTAGTTCACGGCTTGACATCACAGCTTTGACAGAATACCAGTACATTTGATTAAGTCCCTCGCAATACTCTAAAACTAACAGGAATATCACTGTCCAGCGTGAACGGGAGGAACCCAAGACGGTCAACCTGAAGGTCCTTAACCGGGAGTCGCGCGGCTCGGGGTCGGTCCACAGGACTGTCCAGGTGGGCAACACTGAGACTGTTGATGAGACACTGAGGACCTGCCTGCAGCATTTCCAGCTGGACGACGCCCAGCCCGAGGACTACGGTCTTTGGGTGCAGTCAGGCAAAGACTCACTGGCGTATCCGCTGATCGGTGAGTATGATACGGTGGGGGCCCAGCATCTGTGGGAACTGTCCCAAGAGGAGTTTCTCAGACTGTTTCAAAGCATTTGATTGCTGTCTCCTACAGCTTCCAAACTGCTCTTCAGTGTTAACATTTTGTATATCCACCAGTGAAGAATTCCCAAAAAATGCAAGGGAAATTTAATGTATCTACTCGTATGCAACTTATACTCTTACGCTTTGGTTGCGTAGATGCATTATCTCTAATTCTGAAAATTTCAAAAGTAAAATCTATCAAATTTGGTAACAGTTGGTACATACTTCAGGTGAAAGTGAAGCAAATTTGAATTCACAAAATGTTAGCTGTGAAGTTGGCTTGACTTGAAATGTGTTCAACTTTTGCAGTGCCAGTATTTGAGCCGTTGTCACAATACCTCATTTATTGTTGTTTTCGCATCAAGTAGGATCTGGTCTTGGGCGTTTTTTCCTCTGACACGTTTCATTCCACCTTCCACCCCCCTTCCAGGCCATGAGATCCCCTATGCCATCAAAATGAGCCATCTCCATGACGCTCTGTCCAAGAACAGCTATGGGGACCTTCTGTTGCCTGGGGAAGACGAGGCCACTGCCTCAGCTGCCATCGACGATGCCTCCTTCAAACAGCATCGGTGCCAGTTTTTCCTACGGCGGAAAGGCGAGAGCCGCCTTGGCATCAGTGTCGGTAAGCCAGTCACCCGGTGGTGCTTGCTGTCTGTTTTGTGGTCCAACGCAACCGGTGTGCTGTGTTACTTTCATGTGGCGTGTTTTTTAAAGTACTGTCCAAATGAACAACTGTACTGAATGACTGACTAATGTTTTCCTTACAGACACTTCAGTGTTCCCAACGCAAAACAAACGGCTGAAGAAAGCCCGCAAGACCCACTTCAAACTGTCCTTTAAGAAGAGCATCTCGGTCAAAGGGGACTTGCCCGATGCCTTCTCACCTCCCCTCTCGCCAAACTCCCAGTAAGTCATCCTGGAAAAGACCTGTTCTTTCAGAACTACTGCATTCTCAATGCCCC
Organism: Acanthaster planci; assembly: GCF_054643075.1. NCBI lineage: Eukaryota > Metazoa > Echinodermata > Asteroidea > Valvatida > Acanthasteridae > Acanthaster > Acanthaster planci. The sequence continues at coordinate 4,587,006 of NC_141791.1, read as the reverse complement.
CATCGCTATCATGGCAGGGGGCTTCCTTTTCATTGCACAATATTTTTTTTTTTTCAGTAAAGCCGTAAATTTCCACCCTGTCCATTAAAGTTTGCTTGCCAGCATTGCCTGATTAGTTGAATGCATCCTTCTTGAATATAGTTTAAAATAGATGTGTAAATAAGTCTGATATGTTGTGTTGCCTATGGAGATACTGCTGTTTTACCAGTGTTCACTGTCTGTTCCCCCTCCAGGTTATTTGGCATTCCCCTGCCTGTCCTCTGCCAGGACAGTGCCCTGCCAGGCCCCTTACTGGACCTGTTGACTTCCCTTTACCACAACGGGCCCTTCACCACGGGCATCTTCCGCAAATCAGCCAACGCCCGGGTGACCCGTGAGCTGAAGGCCAAGCTGTGTGCCGGCGAGAGCGTTATGTTCGAAGAGGTGCCCATCACAGTGGCCGCTGCCCTCCTCAAGGACTTCTTGCGCAATGTGCCCAACGGCGTCATGTACAACGTACTGTATGAGAACTGGGTCAACACCAACAATGTTGAAGGGACGGAGCAGCGGATTTGCGCCATCAAATCGTAAGTTGACGCAGATCAGGACTCTTCAAAGAAACTGCACATTCTTCCTTTAGTACTTGTTGCAATGTTGTAGTCAAGCTCATCACAGATTCTGGAAGCCCATCACAAGCCCTGTCAGTTGCAAATCAAGTCACAAGCAATTGAAATCAACTATGACACAAGTATTTCTTTGCCGTTATTCATCCTGTCAGTTGTTGCAGGACTTGTGAAAAGGACTTGAGAAAAGCCAGACTTGACTATGTGGTGGACCCTCTGCCAAGACCACCCTAAAGGCTGACTTTTTTGTTTCGGGGGTTTTAGGCAAACTTCCATATGTGCCCTCTGATATCCCTGTTTGTGAAAGATAAACCTGGGTAAAAATCATACTGCATAAATAAGAATTGAAAGTCCACACAAGAACATTGTCAAGATCTAGTTTTCTTGTGGTCGCATCATGATATCAATTTGAAATATTTTCTGTTTTCCCCCTCTCCCCTTCTCAGAGTTGTGAATGACATGCCTGCAAGCCATTGCAACCTGTTGCGCCACCTGATGTGTATCATGTACCACATCAGTCAACGCAGCGACGAGAATAACATGAACGCCTATAACCAGGCTGTCTGTTGCTCCCCAAGTATGCTGTGGGCGCCCAGCTCAAGTGGATCGATGGCACAGGTCGGTAGAACTTAATCCCTTTGGTGATAGCAGAAGAAATCTGAGCCATCGCAAATTGCTCCTTGTGATTGCCATATTATCTTCTTAGCCTGCACAGTTTGTAATCCAGGTGTTACACCTTTCACTCAAGAGTGCACAGTGGCCATAAGTCACAGTTGCAAAGGTGCCCTGCTCATAGGCACCATGGTTGACCTGACTTGTTGCTTCTTTTGAAGCCAAAGCTTAAATATTTGTCTGCGACAACAAGCACTTTTTGTTCAGCCATGTCCCATGAGGAATTTTTTTTTCCATGGCTAAGGTTTGTTATCGCAGTGATGGCAAAAAGCAGAACTATAGCCACAGATTGACATAAATAAAAAGTGGCTCAGTAGTTTATTGAGTGATTAGTGTCTTTCTTGCACGTATGTACAAGGGAGTTTGGATTAAATTTCTTTAGTTTGAAATACCTGCTGTATTTATTTTTCTGTAGTTGAAGTTTCAGTCATTCTTATCAACCCTTTCTCTTTGGGCTTCTTTATACAGGTTCAAGCAACTGAGAAGGTCCCACAGATTATCCAGTTCATGGTCAACAATGCCCCTGAGATCTTTGGTGTAGACCTCCTTGATTTGTTTGGAGGACCTCCTATTAAGAGACCAGAGCCTAATCGACGCGACTCAAGTGGTGATTCAGACAGCTTTCATGGCTCAGGAGAGGCGGGCGGAATGAAGCGCGATGATTCCTCCCTTGACAGCATAGATCGAGAACTGTCGGGCAACGAGGGCTGGCCCAGCACCCTGCCTGTTCTGTCCCCGTCCACGCTAAGCCGGGACTCTGTGCTCACATCCAGCGACAATCAGCTGTACCCCGAGTCAGACACAACAGACACCACTGACTCAGGTGTAGATGCTAAGGACCGATTGGGATGCAGCAGCAGCCCAGGCCCCACAGTGCCTGGCATAAAGCACACACGGAGTTCATCGTCTATTGAGAAAGGAGAGGGGAATTACGTAGAGCCAGCATACTTGCGACCCGAGGTGGCCTACGTGAGGAGGGTGTCAGAACCCGACACCAGTATGCCCAGAAAACGCTATGTCCTGACCAAGTCCCATTCTGCCATGCACTCTGAGGACAACAGCCCTGAGGGTTCAGACAATGAGGTAGAACTGAGTGAGGATACCGTCCGGATGATCCGAGAACTGAGCGAAGAGTGCAGCTTCAAGCTCTTCAGTGACCTCCTACCAGACGAGGAATCAGGTCCGGAGGGTGATGGCTTGAAGAAGGCCCTGGACAAGAGACGGCAGGACTACCTAAAGTCTCAGAAGTCCCAACAGGCTGAGACGGAGAGAGCATCCATGGACTCCTCTGCTAAGTCAGTTACAGCCAGCATGGAAATAATGGGACATTCAAGCTCCTCACTTGCCAGTGAGAAGAACTCCCTCAGCCAGAGACACAAGCAGAGGAGGATTTCCGTGCCAGCAAAGTTCTACAACCCACTGACTGTTTTCCACAAGAAGGCCACACCTGTCAAGCACGACACCCCGTCAACATCCTCATCAGAGGGTCTCTCTGCTGACTCCTCAGAGAAACTTTCTCTGAGTCATGCAGACATGGTGGGCAGATCAGTGAAAGAAAGTAGCCCACGGCATCCTATCATGGATAACAGATCATCACCCCTCCCTCAGCAAAGATCTCGGCGTCCTCGTATATCGTCCTCAAGACCCCTAGGGAAACTGTCGCCAGATGGTCACCGTCGAGGCGTAACCTTCCCAGAAACTAACACACCACCCAGGGAGTTTTTTCCCCGAGATGCAACACATCTGTCTTTGTCCAAGAGTGGCCATACAGATACTCGGAGAATGATGCCAGGTCGGAGTAATCCCACTATGACACGGTCACTGAGCGATGAGCAGATCAAAAACTCCCAATCTTGCACAGACGATGCCAACGACGACGTGTCCAGAAACAGTCAGAGTGTCTCAAGTCCAAGAAACCAATCATCTTTTCATGATAGTTCAAGACAGGACTCTCCTCCCTCCTACCAAGAGACCATGCATCGTCGGGCTCATCTGCAGCATCGGTCACACTCCCTGGACAAGGGGGACGCTCCCATGTTTGACAGCGAGGAGTCCCAGCCGCGGAGAAGACGAAGCGGTGCCCAGACCTGTAACATCTCACGATCACAGCCCCTCTGCCGTTTGCCCAGCTCGCCCTACTCAAAGTCTCCGACCAAGACCTCTCCCATCGTGGAGAGTGGCATCATTTTCCACATTTCTGACTCAGAGTCCAGCGACGAGGGCACTGTGGACATGGAGAGCCTACGCCAGTTCAGCACCAGCCCCAGCAGCTTGCAACTGAAGGAGGTTAAGCAAGTGCGCCGGACATCCAGCGACCGTTCAGCCAGAGCCGATGGGAGAACACAGTCATTTGCAAATGCGATGGTTGCTGGTGTCCAGAGGACACTAAGTGACAAGCGCACTGCCCCAAATGACGAGGAGTCTCCCCAAACCCGGCTCTTTTACGGTCAAGAGGCAACGCTGACTGCACAAAGTCCCCGCGCTCACCACAGTGCAACACCCAAGAGGACCCTGGAAGAAAGTACCACCAGGTCTGTGAGAAACTTCACCCGCTCCAGGAGCATGGAGGAAAACAAGCTCCACTCAAAGGCCACCAGGATTGATTCAGTTGACTCTGCAATCTCCACCAGCTCAGAGATGTCCCCTAGCAGCGGCCGCTCTTTCACAAATTCCCCCTTCTCATCCCAGGCCCAGTCGGCAGGAGCAGAACAAGGCAGCCTGTCACCCCAGGCCAAGAGCACCATGCAGGACTACTTCCTGAGCACGGACCCTGTCAACGGGATGGCCGTATGCAAGGAGACGGAGAAGGCCGTCACAAAGTCCCGGCAAGATTGGCGGCACCTCACAGCTAAGCGCCACTCCCTCAGCTTTTTGGATGAACTGGACCATGTAGAGTTTACAGAGGAATCTTATGTTTAATAGAGACATTACACAAAACGTCATACTTTCTCTGACAGAAGTTCAGACATCTTTGATATCTGTAATTGTACTTGCGGCAGTCAGTAATACCATGTTCTTGTCCAGTAATACCATGTTCTTATCCCTTTACAATATGCATCCATATGGCAGAATTTATCAAGAGCTGTGTAGTGGAAATGATCAAATAACTATCATGGATTCCATCTTGGCATAGTTCCCTGAAGTCCAAGTTGCACTGATACAAGAGTCAAAAGTAAGTGACACCACACTAAAAAAATCACCCTGAGCATTTTCAAATGCTGATAGCTGATAATTTATTCAAAAACACTTTAAGCAGTCTGAGATTAACGGCATCCAATCTAACAAACTGTAAAGCTACTACTAAAACAAATCAACCCAGCTTCTCCGATCGAAGACCCTTTGCTCAGTTTTTGAAATGGAAGGCATCAGAGCGAAGTGCAGCATGAGCAAGTGAATGAAATGTTGACAGAACCCTGTCTGCATTGCACATGCAGCAAGTTAGATGTGCCTCAGTTTGGCATGGAATTCAGTCAGATGCTATTTTCAAGTTAATGATCGCACTTGTGTATTTTGTAGATTTACTATGTAAATGCATTGTACTCTTTTTTAACAAATTCAACTCATAACCCCCAATTACTCTATACAATTGTATTCAGTTTTCTCTTTTAAAAAATTATTTAATTTTTTTATTTGTAAAAATTTACTTAGCCTTGATAGAAAAAAAAATATTTTTTTCTGTAAATAGACTTCTTAATGTGCACTACTTAATGAAATATAATTTTTAATAAATTTCAGCAGGCTGGAAGTGAAAAGGATTGGCAGGGGAACCTTTTCGTGTACTGTCACCTATTAGAGTCAGAAATGAAATCATTCTATTTACAGGTTCCTGTAATGCATGTAATGAAAGTTTATGTCAGAAGTAGAATAATTATTCACTAAACAAGGCTGCTTCATTGCTCACTGTGTTATATCAGCATAAATTTGTGGCAGAATGTCCTGAATTTAGAAATGGTACTTTGTAATAATTCAGACAAATCTAAATGTTAAGGCAAAAGGGGACCAATTTCATTACCCTTTGTATGTAAATGAGGTCATACTCAGATTAAAGCTGAGCACTAAAGTACTAGATTACAGTATCTTTTATCACCACCCTCATTCCCATGGGTGCGATCTTGCCGCACCATGTTGGTTCCCACCATGCCTTGCGCGATCTAACCCTGTTATTGTATAATTTAACACCAATTTTGACAGTCACGTGTTCTCCCTCGGCCTTATCCTGAGTCTTGGACCCAGAACCTTGCTACCGTTGATTGGAGGAATTCAAACCTTATTCAGTATTGATTTATTTATTTGGGGTGTTATAACCTTGATGCTTCCTACATGTAGCGGGAGTCAGTCTTAGGATCCGTGTCTGCACAGAACTAGCCTGGGCCGCAACACAGATTGTGTATAGGTTGGCTGGTTACTGTATAGTTTATGTCCTTCCTGCATGATGTGTATAACCCAGTCGTTTGATTAATACAGCAGTTTAAGCCTGCCCTCCCCCATTTTCCCTTTAAGCCACGCTCTCCCCCCTACCCTTTTAAATCTTAATTCCAGCAGTGCTTGCCATTAAGTGATGTTATATTTACTTTTTATAGCCAGATTTTATTCCAAAACGGTCTGCTCCCTTTCAGATGGAAGCAAATTTGACCATTCAAAAGTTCATGCGAATATCCAGGAAGTTAAAGAAAAGGGTTTCGTTTTAGACCTCATGAGATGTCACAACAGAAACTGTTTATATCACTGCAGTTCGGTGGGGCTAGTATGCGTCCTATTTGTGGAATCCTTTTGCGCTCGTGTGTATGTACGTGAGCATTCTCAGTTGTTATTATTACAGGTGCCATTGTTTTAAATGCACCTAGTAATATACATAGACACAGTAATTTATTTGAGATAATTCTATGTACATGTAAAATGTATCTTCTTAGCCAAAGATGTAGCATACACGATGTACATTATGTACTTTTTATTCTATATCCTAGGTTAAAGTCTCTTTTAAAGTGATAGCTTTTTCTAAGTATCCGTCTCTCAGAGTTCAGCAATGTAGGTTAGCTTATGTTGCGGGTAGTTTCCTCTGAACTTCACAGATCCTTTTCTGAGCTTATTGTGGAGTCACCATTCGTACGTTTCCTTTTCAAGACCATACGTGTAATTTCATTCTGAAGAGCATCACCGGTCTGCTTGCTGTCTTTTCTCCATATACATGTACTCGTTATACTTGACATTGCGGTCATTCCGAATGAAATAATAAATCTGTTATGTTTTGTGAGTTTTGCTGAACATGTCTTTGCATGTTTACTTTCTTTTCATTTGTTTTTGCTTTCTATTTCTGTGATATCCTTTGTTTTGTTTTGTTTTGTTTTGTTTTGTTTTTTGCAAGTGTATGTGGGCGTGGTAAGGGGGACATTTGCCCCTCTGAAAGAAAAAAGAAAACCTAATTAAGGTAAAGCGAAAGAGATCCAGAAAGAGATGAAAGGGGGTGAAAGACACCATGTTTAAAAATACTTCAAAAACCCTCTTCAACTGTTAATGGTTGAACAGTTATTTGTTAGTGAGTGTTTTATCCCCCCCCCCAAAAAAAAGTGATTCACGTGGAACAAATCCGTAGTAATCAAGTCAACAATGGAATACGTAGCCATTACACATACACACAAGTACGTGTAAAAAGTAAGCGAGAAAACAATAAGTATCGTTTATTTGCCTAGCATTCCCCCTTACTTCCTGAACATACGAAACTCACGACATCAAAAGATTATATGAACTTTCTCTTTCTCTTTGACTCATTGATAGGGCGTGATTGTTTTAAGTTGTGAGGTTTGAACGGGAAGCGATATTATGTGTATTGGAAATCGTCTGTATATTATATCATCTGAGTGTTTGAAGAAATGTAATCGATTCGCTTTCTTTTACCATTCCAATGTACGCTGATTAAGACCACAACGTTTTGAGTTTCATTTCAATCGGTTTGAAGGACGGTGTGTTAAAAATCTTGCCTATACATGTACATGTTTTCATTACATGCGCAAATTAGCAAGCCATCAAGCAAAGTAGCTGTTGCGCAGCCTAGACTGTGGTGAAAACTTGTGTGGATGCCGATTGTGCCAATTTGACACTAACTTAACATCACGGGTTTTGTAGTGTGAGGGGATAAGAAGAATCGTAGAATACGGGAGCTAGAGCCAGCAGAGAGAACAGAGCCAGCCTCAACTTCCAGGTCGGTTCATTGGGTCCCTCTATGGTTCAATAGAGAGAAGATTTAGATCTAAAACTGTTCTTTTTGTATACTAGCGCTATTTTAACTTTACATTTCCCCAAAAAAGCTAAGATAGATTGTCTTGCTACAAGGGCAGAATTTTGTTGTTTTTTTTTTTCTCGAATAGCCCAGTTGCCTGATTTATTCATGCATCCACTTCCTTCTTGTGTTGTTATTTCTATAATTAAATTTCCTTTTAAAGTTAAATATATACGCGTGCTTTCCCTTTTCGTTTTTATGGCACTAAAGGTCACACGTCTCAACTGGCAGGAGTAAAGTTTGTTTCACTTCCCGATAAAAGTGGCTTGATTGATTTTTCCATGAGTTGTGTTTGTGAGCTTCGTAGTCCTGTTGCTCTGTCACTGCAATAACAACTGGAAGGGCACGGATCTGTCAGCAAGGTAAGATTCAATCTTGGAATATTTTATTTACAAGCAATGGGGATACAATGTCGACTCTGTAATCCCAAGCTTGCCTAGAAAAATGTAAGGAAAGCATCAAGGAAAACTCAAGTTTTGCGGCATTACGTATTTCGTGTGATAATTCATTCTGTTCGAACCATTACTGTCAGTATCAATAGATAATGATGGCACTAAACGTCGATTTGAAGGAGGCTGTTTTCAGACATTTAAAAGAAAATAGTTGTACATGTAAAAACGTAGGAATATCGAAGTACGTTTGTTTCTTGTTTTTACCGGTACAGGACTGCTGTCAGCATAAAACCGTCAGGGTTTGCGCGACCTATGCTTAAGCTGTGACCGGACAGGGGGCATTTTTTCCCTATCAGTGATACACCCACAAGGCCAAAACCCTTTATTAAAATTAACATCTCCGCGACGCAAAGTACATCTTAACAATAGTTACGCAGTACCCGCGGCTACACCTGACTCAGACAATGGAGCTATTAAACACAAGGAGTCAGCACATAACAGTGATCAAAAGGGTCAGTGATGGCCACCGTCAGTACAGCACGTGCTGCAAGGACAAAACAAATTCCGCGCCGCTTATAGGCTACAAGAAATCCTCGGAGTTACATTTGCAAAGGATCGTGGGTACCGCGCATGCATGTCCGTAACACTTCTGTATGTTCAACATGACCGCCTCGAGACGGAAACCATGGTCATCTGAGACTTAAATTTCGACAATTTTAGTGATTGTTCTGATATTCCAATGACAATGAAAGTCTGGTTACGTCTTTACATGCCCAAAACGTCCCTCTTAACAATAAACAGAATTACTAACTAATACAAATTCTCCAAAAAAATAGGCACGAGAAAAGTGAGAGAATGTAGTTGGTCCAGAGGAAAATAAAAAACACACAAAAACATGGGAGGATTCGTTGTCCTTTCTGTCATTGTCCACAACTGTCTCGGCATGAAAGCTCACCATGTTGTCAAATGCATCCCTGCGGCATGTTTCCACCTTCTTTTAACCGTAGGAACCACTAGGGTTGCGACTTATGATATAAATATCGCAGTTCATATTTTGGGTATTTGTTCTCTACCGCCAGAAACGCAAAATGTCATAGGCTGACTTTAGAAACGTCTGACTTTTGCCAAATAACCACCGTTGATTTGTAATTTTCGAGCGCATCTGCAAAGATCATGCACTCGCTGACTCCTGAGGACTACTGAGGAGAACTGCGCATTTCTTCGTGTATCTTTTCCATCATTTATTTACTCCAGTATGCCGCAGCGAAACATGGCGAGTCTGTGGGTTACCAGCTACTTGGCGGTGGCGATCCCTGTGTACAAAGAATGTCTAGGGACTTCAACAATGGAGCTGGTAACCGCACTTTGTCTACGGAGCCGACAGGAGCAGTTAATCGGAGTACGTTCTGTAGGGACTTCGTTCTAACTCCTTGTGATTGATAGCTCCATGCTCGGACCGAACAACCAACTCCAGCAAGCTCGGTGGTCGAGTGGTTAAGACGTCTGCACTAATGAGCAGGCGGTCGTGGGTTCGAGTCCCACCCAAATGAGCTTGAGATTTTTTTTTCTCGGACAAGCACTGAGTATACAGTGTTTATAAAAAATATACGTGGAGTAAGGGCAAAACCCTTAATTATTGAAAGATGCAACCATACTTAGAGAAAATTGCCTGAGTTACCCGACAAAGATGAAAGCAATAAACCACCATGTCGATGTCCTGTTGGAAAGGTAGAGGCCATCATATGATGCCGACTGTGGGAAATTTGTCCATCACACTATTGTTTCAGAATGGTAGAGAAAACTTTTTAAACCGAACTCCTTGCGTGTGGGAATGAGCCACTTTAAACCACTAAACGTATACCAGTGCACCTCTACCAATTTTTTCACTTAACATTGCAGTTTTGTTTCAGAGTTTTGGTCTTTAAATTTAGAAAAATTGTACGAAAAGTACACCGCATAGAGGTCTCATGTATGACGGGTCATTAAACAGAAAATGCATCTGATTAGTAGCAAGTTATTCCAGTAGATTTTGAAACAATGTATCAACGAATTATTTTTCAGACTCTACAGGTATTGATTTGACAAGTCCGAGATGACGCGTTTTCTGCTACTCAGCCTGACGTGGAATCTTTACAACGTTGTAATGGCAGTAAACACGAATACGCCCATTGCGACCTCTGCGATGGCCAATCAGTGAGTTTTCAACTAATCGTTCCGCTGTCAAGTCACTGTAGTAAATCGTTGAACTCATTGAACTGGAAATACAAGATACAGTTTCCTTGCAGAAAATGGTTTATTGTTAGTCTTGAGGGAGACCAGTCTTCCCAACCAACTTAAATGTGGGAACTTTACCACCTTAATCCTCCACAGTGACGATTATAGTCTTTATTCAAGTCGGGATCCTCGGTGTGTTATGTAAAAATGCGACGCCGGCTGAACAATGCGACGCCGGATGGCACATATGGAACACCATAAAAAACTCGGTGTCAGAGCCAGAGTAAATTCCTCAGATCTGTCGAAGTATTAAGTTCGCGTCCGAACTCATTCGAATCAAAGAATCTCCATTTTTTCATCGTTGTCCCAGTTAGCCTTAAACCACGTCCCTCACACTATATCCAGCAAGGAATGAGACCGATGGCACTCCCCCCCCCCCGTCTCCTGTCTTGCTTCATATGCCTCTTTACCAGGCAAGATATGGAACGAAGGGGTAGCCCCCATAACTATTTAATCACAATACACATTGTAGACTCTTGTTACCTAACACATCCTCCCTAGAGGTCTGTAAAGAATTCCTGAGATTCCGATCAAACGATGACCAACACACAATATCTTACACAACCAGTGGCGTATTCCCCCCCCCCCCCGGCTTTTTGAGTATAGAGCTTTTGAATTTGCCCCCCCCCACACCAAACCCTGGATGCGCCGCTGCACACCACTATTCTCCAATGTGTGGCCTACAGAACAAAAATGTGTGTACCAATTTGTCCATTGTCCAGCTTTGCCTAGCAATTGTGACAACAAAAGGTTTACTCCTTCAATGTGGCGCACAACTGTCTTTTTTGTTTGTTCAACTGCATGGTGCACGCATATCAAGTCACAGTGACATGCAGTCGTCCCCATGTGGATCGAAGGGCGCACACACTTGTCCTCCTTACCTTGTGAGTCCAAATGGATTTATATGTCTGTTTTATGCTGTGGAAATATGCTGGATGCGAGTTGTGAATCGATATGACTCGCACAGAGTCATACGAAGGCCTCTTACACGACAAACTTGCAAGTTTGGTAAACAGCTAATTTGGAACCACAGTTCACTCTCTTCTCTGAACAAGGAATCGATTGAAAATACGTGTATTTTGAATGTCATTTGGGAAGCATTGATAAAGGTAAGTTTCCAAACGATTAATCTTTGTGCAGAGTTATACGCTGTGCGCGAATTGTCATCGTTATAGTTAAATTAAAAATGTTAATTTTAAGAAAGGAGTTAAATTCAGGTTAAACTGAAAATAAATCGGCTTAGTGCAATTTTTAAACAGATAACACGAACTGCAGACAAATGAAAAAATATATGTCACAGACAATATCTAAAGATTAAGTAAAAATGACGAAAAATCATGAAATAAAGATAAAGGAAGCAGGATAAAGGAAGGAATATCTATCAAAATGAACAAGACATTACAAGCGTAAATCTAAGTGAAATGAAAGGAATGTATTTCACTTTAAATGTAGGTCTGAAAAATGTTTTTGCAGAAAATCGAAAAGTTTATTGAGAACGTCATCTCGTAGAGAACGCCAAGAATGGTGTACTCGTTAAAAACGTTTCTCATGGTGTTCGACGTAATAATTCAGTGTAACAAATATGCATGAGTTCTGTGCCTCTTTAGTCAATTTTGATCTATCAGATTTCAAGGAAGAACAGCCAATGCTTTTGGACGAGGATGATGTCACAACAGTGGTAAAAGAAGTGGCAGGAGCACTTAGTCTGGTAACAGAAGCATTTGCATGAATCAGCAGTTCGGGCACACCAACACGTGCACACTTCATGTAGTTTTCATCACGGCCATACGCAAATTTAAATAGGCACGAGTATCGAGTACACTTTAATGCTGAACTGGTTCATTATAAGACACATAAATAATTCGCAATTTTTTAAGTTTTTAACACACTGTTTAAAGAGGCAAACTAATGATGTTCATTCATCTTAATAACAATTCCGTGTCGAAACAAAATGTGGGGGTTACTATTTTTCACTTGAAAATTGTGGAAGTGGTTAAGGGCAAAAAGTGGTATCGACAGTTAGCAAAATTGACAAGTCTGGATAAGTTGCAAAGGTCTTGGGCAGTTATTATTTTTCCTCCTTTGGGCATGTTTTATATTTCTTCAGGGATCCAACTAATTCCACCACAACTGAGACCTCAACCACCGAAAACTCCACAAAGGAGGAGGTCACTGGGACATCCGAATCAGGTATTTCTCATCTTACCACGAACATGGGTCCAGAACCATTTTTATTTGTTTGTTTGTTGGTTTGTTGGGGGTGTTTGTTTGTTTGTTTTTTCGGAGGGGCCATTTTTTCAGGGCCCCAAACAATTTGGAAATTATATCTCCTTTTACGGCCCTTCCAAAGGGAGAGGCTAATTATAGGCCTTTTTAAACGCTAAAAAAAATAGAGCATATATATATGTATAGATAGAGAGAGAGGCCTACAGAGGGTATTTCCTTTTTAAAATTAAAACCCGGACATATACCTTTGCATAGTCCTCGCTCAGTGCGTTGGTGTTCTTTCATTTTATGTGAAAGCATGTATCTAATAACTTTTGGAAGCTGAAAGACGTCATGATGCTGATCTTGTAAGTGACTCCTTTCCTTGCATATTGTAGCATTCGTGATGGATCCGATTCCTCACGACGACTGGGACCGAATAATGAGAACTGCGGTTTTCGCCGGGTTTTGGGTCGTAGTTGCCCTGGTGATCTTCGTCCTCATCCCCGGGATATCTATCGGTTTGGACCGGCTGTACTGCAGACGCAACGTGAATACCTACACCGTTAACCGAATGGATCGTATTGGGGTGGAGTTGCAAGAAGCATCGTAAGTGCCATATTACTTCCCTCAATTGCGCAGTGGCATCATTCCTGCTGGGAAAAAACGTGTCTCTTACGCACCTGTCAATTGTCACCCACTCTTTGTTATTTTTGACCGGCACAGCACGTTTTGCTTCATGGAACTCTCTGAGCTTACATCTTCTTGTCAAAACCGTTTTTTTCCATGGGAATGATTTAGAAAGAAAGGGTGGTTTGGTGACTGCACCCTGATCAACAAGATATAGATATAATTACTGTCGACTGATGGCGCAACACGAAGGATGACAACGTCCACTGAATGGCCGTAATTAATCCATCGCTTTGTCTTTCAGCCTCGTTTCCAACCTACTGGATTATACATTATTCGTTCCCTGGAAAATTTGTTGTTCCCCAAAAATAATTATATGGAAGTTCAAGGTGACCACCTACACTTTAGGCGGCTTGTTGGTCTACAGCCTTAGAACAATGGCCCTATAAGTCTGGGGCTAGTTGGTCCGTGTCAAAATGGTTTTCAACCTGTTTATGCTCAAACACAGAGTCGAACTCACTATTGACCATTTGTTCATTTCAAGATCACTTGGTGAAACTCATTAGTTAACTTTTACTATATATGTAGTTAACAACATGATGAGGTGTTTAAAACCCCAATAAAAATAATACAATGTAACACGTAATAGGTGTTGATGCTGGGTGGTCCATTTGAGGAATGACGGGCAGCTATTATGAACTTGAACCAAGTGAGACTAGTTGGATCCCTAAAACTGAAGCTGTTACACAATAATACTAAGAACAACTTGGTGATAGAATTAATTTTAATTAAGTCAATTCCGAAAAAAATTTCTCTGTTAAAGTTAAATGTAATTTTTGTTTTATATAAGAGTTTTTGAATTGCAATTTTATGATTTGATTGCTTTAACCTTGAGATCAGTTCTCTGGAAATAATTATATTGAGGGACTGAAATGATTTTGAGGGAACGAATATCTTGGGGAAACAAAATTTTCCAAAATATCCTCCTGCCTACGTTTTCTCCACCTGTCCCCTTACGAACTCCACAAAACGGAGAATATTTTACTCTTGTATTTTTTAGCATCCAGGTCATAATCCATAACACAGGAGTGATAAATATTAAATTGGTGTCTTTGCTTAGGATGTGGAGCCTCTTATCAATGAGCTTCCAATAGGATCTTCCCACAGTTCCACCTCTTTCCCTCCACAGCAAGAGCTTTTTTTTTCTTATGTATTTACAGAGAAGTGATGCTGGATGAACCTGAGAGGGAGGCCACACATCTCATGCTACCTGAGAGTACAGCATCAGTGTGTAGTAAGCACAATGAAACTAGTTTACCATTTTTTAATGGACATTAAGAACAACTCATTGCCATTTGGCTAAAAAAGGCCTCACCAAATAAGTATGCCTTCAACGTGTGATATGCGAAACCATTTTCATGAGCATACAAAAGTTTACATGAAGGGGAAAAGGGTTGGAGGGTGTGTATGCTCATCAGCAATAATTAGAAATATTGATAATGCTCTTCCTGACTGTAGGGAAATCATGATTTTTTTCTAGTCAGTTTGTACTCTCCAGATGGGGATGGGTGTCCCCAAAAAGTGCTGTTTGTGAAAATGACCAAAAAAAAAAAAAGTGACCCCTTTGTGGGAGCAGTGTATACCATCTGAGAATGCTGGGCGTTCCCAGCATAGCTTTGAAGACATTTTGCTTAAGTGAAGACAGTTGCACTGTTTCAGAACTGTTACAGAATCTTGAGAAAGATTCTGCTTGGATCGAAACATCAAGCCCCCCATATTTTGAGATGTTACTGAACAAGCGTGTGCTCTTGTTGTTCCCAAATCCAGATCCTAGCCCTCCATCTCCAACCACTCCTGTGGAAATAGACCAACATGACAGCATGTTCACTCACCAGGCCACAAAGCCTTTGGAGAATTCCTATGAAACAACCAACAAGGTTGGCTATACTTTGTTTTTCAACCTGTCAAATGAACAATTGTACAAGACATGTTTTAAAATCTGTGACCCACCAGCCACCTTCAAGTGCACACCATTCATACTTAGTGTTTAACATGATTTAATGATAGCTGCTCCCTTCCCCCCCCCCCAAAAAAAAAAATTACATCAATCCTCCCAGATCATTCGAAATCTTCCTGAAGGTTTTGGAGGATTATATGAGATTCTAGGTGTAGCTAAGGCACTGGTTTTGTACCCCTTGTTTGTACCATTCATCTGCATGGTGGATTACGAAGATGTCTGGGGGCTTTCCCAATAAAAATGCATTGTTGAGTTCATTGCTGTTGAAGTGCCCTGAGCACAGCAACATTAGCCAACATAAGGTGTGGTGCTGATTCCATATTGGAATTGGTGCAGTTTATGTCTGTGAGTTCCTCCTCGCTTGCACCGGTCTGCTACGTGTAAAACTACATGTAAGTACATGCATGTAAAATTAAATCTGTTACCAAGTAATGGCTCGATCCTTCCACAGTACCGATATGTCCTGACCACTGCCATGAGGACATTCCATGGTTTGATCATTTTCAGAAAAAAAATGAATTTGGTTTTAATTGTAGTGCAGTGATATCATATACATGTACAGTTTGTGCACGGATATCAGTCCTAGTCCGAAATGGGATTTCAAAGCCATGACTACATCATGTTGCGATAAAATCTTTCTCAATGTTGGGGGTCCCTAAAACAGTCAGTTAGCAACACCGCCAGAGACAATATCTTTGGAAATATTCACAATTATGTGTCACACTGGCAGCATTATTCTGCAGTTAAAACCTCATCAAAAGGCCCAACTTCACCATTTTGGCCTTTGAGGGTGAATTGATTTCCTTTGCAACTCCTTCAAATAATGTTCATTTTTTATCTTTTGAACTCAAAAATGTCTATTTGGAGTTGGCACCTTCTTTCAATTAGGTATTCAATTTTACTTTCTTATTATGCTCAAACAACAAACAAAAAGTGGCAGAGTAAAGGAAGCTACCTTTTTTTGTAATTTTCACAAAGCTCGCTGCTGAAAGTGTGGAATCTGTGATTCACCAGCTGACCAATATGTCAGATGGTGAGTTAGCTTGGCTTGACCAGAATGAAGATCCACCTCCTTCAAGTCTGAGAGATAGATCCCTGTCTGCCGGGGCTGCTCCCGCGACACAAATACCAACGAATCTCAATCAGCAGTATGCCAAGGTTGCCAAACCATGGAGGGGGTGAAGAGTGTCTTGTGGACTCCCCATCAAATGGGGGCCTGGCAAGTCAGCCCGAACTGCCAGACGTTCCAGCTAGTGATGGCTTGGAGCCCAGCAAAGATCCATGCAGTGTTCGTTTTATGATCCCAGAGGGTGATGATCAGGATGCAGTTAAGGAGGCTTCCTTGTGCCCTGAGGAGTGGAGAAACAAATCTTACCTCCACTCTCCATCTGCATCCAGCAAAGCACCAATCCACATATGGAAGCCTCCGACTAAACAAGTTCACGAAACCCCCTCCGAAAAACATTTCTCCCATGTCCACATTTATGAGGAACTGGGAGATGTCACACGTAAGGAGAGGCCCCCTGGTGTCCGCACTTCAGTCTCGGAGAGTGACCTCGTACATTCGTCCGGTTGCAAGATAACCTTCCCCCAGTATTTTGAGGTGGACGACTTCACTGTGACCAGGACAGATTCTGGTGGAGTCCATCCCTTGACCCTCAAGTCTGACAAGAGCACTCCACAGAGCCCACTTCCCCACTCCATAACACTGCTCACGCAAGAGGATGATGCGTCATCAGACGAGGACATAAACCGGAGAGGGAATGATAGTGACCAGTGCGTGATCAAAGTTCGCACACGGAAGGGGCTCATGGCCCACCCTCTCTCAGCCCAGCACCGGCTGTCTGATGGGGCACTGGAGAGAGCTCCCTCTGTAATCCCACACCAGTTTTCCTCCCTCCAGAGGCACAACGTAGCACCACAAGCCAGTAACCAGCATGTAGCAGCCTACTACTCCAAGCTGAACAGGTTCAGGCCTCCCCATCAGGCCCTTCTTCCGGTCTCAGGCAACATATACCACAAGCTCATTCCCACCGTAGATCCTCATGACCACTGGGAAGGGACTCAGGGTGGAGATACTAGCCTCATGGAAACAAGCCTCTGAGGTTAAGAATTTTTAGAAATTGTTTTGAAGGCCCCGATGACGAAATGAACATTTTCATTCTTTTCTGCATCCGATTTCCCTTCACCACATCATTTTAATTTGGTTCCAAGTTGACTTGGGCCATTTGAGTGTGGCTCTGTTGTGTCTGCTGGCAGCAAAGCTGTACAACATGTGAATGCACTAAAACTACTAGCGCCACATACATGTAGACAAAGATGACAAACATGGGGGGGTGAATGGTTGTGTATGCACAGACATGTCAGAGTAAATTGATTCTTTTCTGTGTAACTTGTTTTTGAACATTTCCAGTTTGTATGATAATCACATTAGGTGATTTAGAATGTGAACATAGCCTACTTCAGCTCAAGTGACAATGCTGGACAGACTGAGACATTTGAGAACAATGGGATATTATTTCATGTCTTCTAGAGGCCAGAGGCAGCCTTGTTCTCTAATTCAAGTCAATACATCCCTGGCTGTTGGTGCAGAAAATGGAGGAATGTCTCAATACTATAATGGCCCCAAAAGCAAACAGTTTGAAATTTATCAACACCTGAAAATTCTTTTCCTTTCAATGACAACCAAAACAACACTTCTACAAGAACACATAATCAAATTTAACCTGACGGGTGTGAATTTTTGAAATGACTTACTTTTATAATTTAAGTAACTTATATTTCTAACAGGACGTACATGTACATTAAACAGAATAAGCCTTTCTTCTGTTAAACACTGACCGCCATTTTTTATGGACATCCAAGGTTTTCAGGAAATACATTCTTGGCATGAATTTCTGCCTCAAATACCCATTTGGCATTACTGGTGTTATAAGTGGAGGTATTTTCGTTTAGCACTCAATAACAGCATTTACTACATGTAGTTAATATTTGAATATTTGCATAAGGGTCTTTAATAGTTTATAAATTATTCTGGTGGTGTTTTTGTATAAATACAGCCAGCCATAAAAATGGCACTTGTTGCATGTATGTAGCATAAGAAAGGTTTATATCACTATACATATATATTGCTACAAGGTTTCATGCTTTACATAAAGTTTTTAGACTTGGTCGAGAAGCTCTTTCTAAATAGTTTTAAATTACAATTAATTTAAAATGATTTTAAAAACAACTATTTTCTTACTCCTATTTCCTGGGCTTCAAAACAAATAAGCTTTTTTGATTAACATAAATACATGTACATTTCAAGATAGTGGCATCACTCCAAGCACTAATGCAATGTAGCACAGGAATACACATATGTGTAAGTCTTTTTTCAGGGCCACTTTCGTTGCCGGCTGGTGTTTTGTTGACCGTTTCAGACTGGCCACACCATGTGATGGGCTCTCGACCAATGGGAATAGGTAAGCTGTCATAGATATTAAACACTACAAATCCTCCAATGAATGCTTCAATAGAAATAATGGAACCATGTAGTGGTATTGCCGCATATTTCTAAAAAAAATAAGGAAATATACAATTGATCCCTGTAAGAGAGACATTTAAAATTTGGGGGTTTAGCACACTTAATCCTTTAGTTGCTGTTTTTCAATCCAAAGAAACAGAAACCTGTACAAGAAATCCTTCATCTACACAGTGGGATATACATGTATTTATATTGCGTGCATTGTGTTGTGGTTTCCTATGACATATAAAAAAATATAGCAGATGGGAGGGTAATTTTTGTTTTTGAGTTGGTTCTTGATGTTTGTTCGGGACGAAAGTCAATTGTTTTTTATTTGCATACTGATTTCTAACATTACATATCAATTTTTGCCCTTTTACTGACATCGCAGTATATTCAATATGTACAGCACATGTAAGAGCAAAGCCTGAATACATACATGTACATGTATGTAAACTTAACATCTCAGAAGCCAAGAAAATTTAATATCATTTGTACCAGTTAACAGCTGACAAAGTCGTATTTGGTAGTGTACATTACATGTACATATTCATATAACATATCCTACCAGCAGATTCACTGGTTGAGTAGTTACAGAATGTCTATATTCAGAAAACAGATGGTGGTGGGTAAATAAAAACTCCCTAGAGCAAGCCAATATTTTGAGCCAACCGGCTTTAAAAAATAAATATCAAACTAGAGATCTACAAGTACATGTATGTCTGTTTGAGAACAGAACATAGGGCTTTTTCTAAACTTGTGCAGGAAAGAAAAAAAATTAGGCAAGGGACTGGCCCATTTTTGTTGCAATTTTTTCTAATAAACAACGACACAGTTCCTATGTGATTTTCTTTTTAAGTGGAAACACAGGTTGTGTGTTTGTTGGGTCTCACAACCACAAAGTGTGCAACAGGGGTGTTCATTTATCACTGTCAAGGAAATGTTATCGAGTTACACCTCCAAATTACTCTCACACTCACTCCAGGAGCTTGAAGAAATGTTGCATGGCACCAGACTATAAGCCATGGAGTCATCATCAGGTCTCAGTCAGGTCATAGTAACTCTTATGGTTTGAACTACATGCAGTTTGTGTATATGTGTGTATTTTACGATACAAGTGCTTCATTGTACATGATTGAATGTGAACAGTTGTATACCAGTAGTCCTGAGATGTAACATATTGATAGCACGGTGGCATTTGTCAACTTCATAGCACATTATGTACATACATGTACAAACAGCACAAAATGTAAACATTGATAAAGAGTTTACACATGTACAGTTTCAGAGGTTAGGTTAGATTAATTGAAAATGAATGCGCATGCAGGATTGTGAAAACAAAAACTATGTTACCTCGACTAGATTCTCTAATGTGTATTTCTCCTGTGAACTTTCTATATTATTTTTTGTATATTTGCATTCTAATACATATAACTCAACCTCCAGGATGTTTAAACGAGTTGAAACTTGATGTTGTGGCCAATTTGGCAAGGTCAAACGCATGTATGTATGTGTATAAAAATGTTCAGGGTTTTTGTATGAAAACCAAACTGCAATGAAGAAATGCACCTTTTTAACAATTTCAGTTAAATCTCGTGATCAGACTTGAAAGTGTCACAAGCTCACTATTAATTTCCTGTGTTTACGGAGGCATGGCTCTTCATTGCCCTTAGCGAATATGAATGAAATAAAAAGCATCGTCAAGCCACGAGTGTCCTCTTTAAAAACAAATAAATACCACCAGTGGTCACTATGTTTAAAATAGACAAAATCTGTTAGCACAATCTTCAAAGGGACATGCTGTACATTTCCACATAACCTTCAGTCCTTAATCCTGATTTTTTTGGTCAACCCATGGCAACAAATCATGCAATATATCTATTAGCCACAGTTGATGTCATACTCCATGTGTTATGCAGCTCCAAGGGTAAGTACATGTACATACGTATATTGTGCCCCTAGTGTGACACAATTCAGAGTTGTATGATTCACTGCGAGTGAGACAGGTTTGCTTGATTAATGATGTGCAATTTTACAAGAGTGAATCCCACACATCACTTGGCCTTCAGCCTTGTCTTATGCGGGACACACACATACTATGTGTTCAAAGTTATATATCTACACTACTGTCCTGAGAAAATGATTCAAGAGCACAAAATGCGAGTGATCTTAAAAGACACGGTTAATACTGAAGCATGACATCATCTGAACCAGGAAGTGTAGTGCAAACGAGTGGAGTAGGCACGTGTAGAAGTTCAGGCTCTGGTTCTAACGTTAATGCCTTTTTACACACATAACTGTGCATGTGACGTACATTCACTTTGGTACTCTATACATTCCAGAAAGAGTAAAAAAAACTAACATTTGAGTAAAATGATTCCAATGCTCTTTTTCCCATGTCAGAGGCATGAGGCATTGGACACGGCTGGAACTTTGTTCTTTATGCCCAGAATATAAGCTGAATCGTAGAACAGGAATACCTTTCCATCCCGGACAGTCACAAGGCTCTTCAAATAATCACGGAACTCCTTCAGCACAGCCGGGGGGACGCTCTGACGGAAGTGAAGGACGTTGGAAAGGAAGTCCAGCACCAGGCTGCCCTCGTCAGATGTGTCATCGAAGCAGTCAGTGATGTCAAAGTCGCGCTGGTCATCAGGCTGGTTGCAGATGACGTATGGGATGTTGTGCTTCTTGAAGAAGGTGCAGACATGTTCAGTGCAAAAGAGGGGGTTCACTTCATCTTGAGCAAACTGGAATTGCTTCTCAATCTTTATCATGTCACAGTTCTCTGCAAAAGCAAACAAAACTTTGTGGTCTTCTTCCAAAGCAGGGATGAGATTGAAAGAAAATGAAATATCTACGAAATAATCACATGAGGTTTTGAGGTCCCACAGCAGTGTAGAGTCTATGGTAAAAATTAGTGTTTCCCAACATGTACAGTGTACATGAAAATATGTTATTATGCCTTAAAAGCCCATTTCTTATGCTTATCAACTGTTATCCCTAAAAACACCACAATGATAAACACAAGATTTTCCGGATTTCAAAAGAGATCATTGAAAAATCTCAAAATCAGGAAAATCTGATGAAAAACCCTGAAACCAGGGAAAAAGGTATCAATATGTGTGCCTATAACCATTCAGCACTGATGGATAAGTGCAACCCACATTTTTCATGTTGATGTCGTTGTACATGTACGTGTATATTCGCAGTACATGGGTAACATGTAGACACATTGTAAGTGGGCCTTCATCATGTTAACCACTTCGTGCTGGGTTTCCCAGTACCGAAGACCTTAGGTTTATACACATAGCCAGGGGTGCCCAATATGGGACAAAGGAGCTGGGCCTTGTAACAAAAGACCGTGCTCTGAGCAAAAGACCGAGCTGCTGGGAATTGCCAACATTTTTTTCAGTTGTCAACAGCGGAGGTAATCTGTCATTGCTCTGAAACAGTATTTGTGGCATTCAGGGAAAGCGGATTATCACCAGGGACAAAAGCGCTCCAGGAATTAATGACACAACACCGCTGCACACTAATAAGGCCGCATTTGAAAAGATGCCAGCAGTGCACTTGGCCAATTTCAGGAACAAAGGAAATTACACAACACCGCACAATCCGGGCTCTCTTTACAAGGTGGCAGGCCTGGCTAAAATACTCAGGTGTCAATAGATGTTGCCTTTCAGATTAGAGTAGAAACAGACAGTCATTTGTGCGGGTGTAAATGTCCAGTAAGTGAAGTCATGAATTTTTGAATATCTTGAAAATCCCCTGCGAACTCGTCATGCAAATTCTTGTTGAACCGGGCAGCATATGGTTAAAGGGGACAATGTCTTCTACGAGGCAAATTAGGAGCAAATTCTGAAGGCATTTGTCTTCCCAAACCACATTTTGGTCCCCATGACTACTGACAAGTTTGTTTGTACACATTGCCTTCAGGCTGCAGTGATTTGGTTTTATGCACACAGTGAAGGTTTGACTTGTCTTTGGAAGGTAGAAGTTTTAAATTCCCTGTGCCATGTCCAGTTGTTATAGCAAAAGTAACTACACAGCATTGTCACAGCCTCAAGAGACAAAGGCACTATGAAATGTACAAATACTGTTACACAGTGACTCAAGATTCAACATTTACGGTGGCCCAATGGAGTTATGAAACTGGCA
This sequence comes from Acanthaster planci, assembly GCF_054643075.1. Classification (NCBI taxonomy): domain Eukaryota; kingdom Metazoa; phylum Echinodermata; class Asteroidea; order Valvatida; family Acanthasteridae; genus Acanthaster; species Acanthaster planci. The sequence continues at coordinate 4,564,274 of NC_141791.1, read as the reverse complement.
GTGATCTCATTTGAAAACAAGCAGTTCTGCAAAAGAGCTGTTGCTATATTCCATCAATAAGTGATTGACCTGCTTTTGGACCACATACCGGTTTCCATTCCAACAAGCAGGATTCCTCCTGGCTCTAGTCTGCTGTAAAGATATGCCAGGGCGCCATCTAAATCTGGCTCGTAGTACAGGCAGTACAGTGCACTTATGAAATGAAACTTAGTTTTATCCCAAGACATCTCACTGTGGTGCTGGTACTCTCCGAGCGTCTGCAGGTGCCAGTCGTACTTGACCCCATCCAACTCTGCCGCCTTTGCCTTGATGAGGTCCTTATACATGTCCACTTGGGTCTGGCTGGGCTCCACAACAGTGTTGTGGATGCTGGGATGCTTAGTGAGAATATGGGACAAGAGCTGGTACTCAACGGCTCCTTTTCAAAAAGTCAGAGGACAGTGTAAGGTGCAAGAAAATAACAACTACATTTCGAAAGCAAAAGCTACGAAGCTATATTTGTCGTTTTAAAAATTGTATTTAAGTGGTTTGGGTACTTTTTCTCTATTCTTCCTTTTTCATTTCATTTTGTGGCAATTGCCATTACTGACTTTTGATCTGATTTCAGCAAATTCTTGGAGGGGGGGTTTGATCCTTTGGTGATCTGTCTCGTCAAAGGTGCAGGCGAGAGTGCATTAATTTGCATTGCCAAATTGCATTACCTCCAATCACATTAATTTGTTTCAAATGAGAAACAAACTTTGCTAAGAGGTAAAAGAAACCAGTACCTACCTTCCCCACTTCCGACACCGAGGAGCCTGAGAGATTCCCCCTCTAGCAAAGTAACATCCAGCTTGTCAAGCACCTGATGTGCCAGATACCTGTTGACCCACTTCATGTAGTCCGGGAGCCAGGCCACACGCTTCTCATACTGCTGGGTGCACAGAATGTAGTGCTCCACATCATTGCAGAGACTTTGCAGCTGCCGTGCATCGAAATTTTCCATCTTGTCTTTCTCTATTGGCTCTGCATAATGGATGGCAAAGTCCAGGGCATGAGAGTTCATGCACACACACAGCTACACGTAGCTGACCCATGCTAACCTATCTAGTATGTGAACATGAGGACCACATCATCATACGTGATCATGTAGGTTGTGCAAATCCTTACTTGAAGCCACGTCCAGCAGGGGCGGATCCAGGATTTTCCCAAAGGGGGGATGTGAACGGAAACTGCAATGTTGAAATGCTCATGGGCTTTTACTGCATGGTGTTTAGGGCATTTTTGGATTTTAGTTATTCCATGATGCAATTTCAGGCAGAATGGCCCCTCTTTTTTTCTCCCTTTCTTCTCTCTCGTTTTCTTCTTGTTTTCTTTATTCATTTATTAGTGAAAAGGGGAGGGGGTGTGCATCCCACACCCCCCCCACATCTGCCCCTGTCCACACAAGGTTAACCAATCTTTCTGAAAAAAAAAATGTTGGCAGGCATTTTGGGGGTCGGGGTAAATCTGCATGCAGAAGGGCAACAGTCAAGGAATGAACCATCTACAAATATCAAGCTTAACTAATATTTAACAGAGTGTGCACAGTCAGTGCAAAAAACAGTTTTGTTTTGTTTCCTTCACTACAGCCAAACACAGGAATGTTCATACCGTGTGTGAGTTTAGGTACACTAATTTGTCCCCCGTAAAGCCATGAAACCAGCTGTACTTGCAGGCGTACATGTACGTAGGCCTACCCCCCCCCCATCACAAAATGAAAGAAAAAAATTAAGCGACTGTCTTACCATCTAGTAGTATCAGCAATAAGCAGATACTGAGATAAGCCTACAGCTGCAGCAGTTTCCACTTCACTGGCAATGTATGGACAATGGTACTGATTTTAACGACCCTCACCACAGGTATGTAAAACTACAGGTGTAGCCTTCAGGCCAAGCCCACCGCCACACGTGTCCGATCAAACCTACCTTGAACCTACGTAGCCCTGCCTACGCGATTGTCAGTTGTGTACTCATGGTAGTGGCTTTGTGAATGTGATTTATGCCTCTTTACACTCATGCATACTGAATCTAAGGCTGCGCAACGGACCATACCATTGATTCTAATATACAATCAGGGTCAGCTGCGCTGGCCGCGCCGGCAATTGACCTCCAAGTAAGGACAGGAACCTCTTTTGGGAAATAATGGCTGCTTGTGCACAAGCCCAGTAATACAATATGAGTATCGCTTCACGTACGAATATGAGGGCGTAGCTAGGGCGTTATTTATATGCGCACTGCTGCACAACGTGCGCAGCACAGATGTATGAAGCTATACAGTGTATACATGTACATGTATCAAAGATAGTAATAAGTTAGTACATGTACATGCATTCTGCAGAAGCCAGATCACAGAAAGCTAGCTAGCTGTACGGATCGGGCACATGATTTGCACAGCACTATGTGTGGTGTTCCATATGTGCCATCCGGCGTCGCATTTTTCAGCCGGCGTCGCATTTTTCGACGGGCGTCGCATTTTTCAACCGGCGTCGCATTTTTCGACCGGCGTCGCATTTTTCAACCGGCGTCGCATTTTTCAACCGGCGTCGACGCGTCGCACATTTCGACGGGCGTCGCATTTTTCAACCGGCGTCGCATTTTTCAACCGGCGTCGCATTTTTCGACGGGCGTCGCATTTTTCAACCGGCGTCGCATTTTTCAACCGGCGCCGCATTTTTCAGCCGGCGTCGCATTTTTCAACCGGCGTCGCACTTTTTAACCGGCGTCGCATTTTTTTGACGGGCGTCGCATTTGTGGAAGAAAAGTATTAACTTTGACCTCCAGACAGCCCATTTGAAGCCAGCTATTGGACGGAGAGACCCCTGCCTTTGTGTTGGTCATTGTTTAATCGGAATCTCAGAAATTCTTTACAGACTTCTAGGGGGGATGTGTTAGGTAACAATAGTCTGGAGTGTGTATACGGATTAGACAGGTAAGGGGGTACCCCTCCGTCCCATACCTTGCCTGGTATAACACAGCCTGTAGCCTACATGCTGTAGCCTCCGACCTGAGCAGAAATGTATACGTTGCTACAACCACAACATGCTTTCAACAATGACGGCAATGACACTATCCTACAACGAGACCGATTGGTTCGTCATTACTTTGAAGCAGGCTACAGCTACGATGAGGTTCTTTCAATTTTGGTCCTTCGTCATCAAGTAACCATCAGGTATTGGCCAACTTTATTTGTATATGCTGACATGGATGACGTCAGTGTTGGCCTATAGCTGTAGTATTTGTGTACATGTACATGTACTAGTTAGACTTTGAACGGTTAGTATCGCTATCCTCCGGCCCATGCGTGGAAATAACACGTGTGCATTGTTTTATAGAGATGGATATGTTTTTATTCCTTGTACTGTCAGCCTGAGAACGCTGCACCGAATTCTCCGCAAATTGAATCTTAGGAGAAGAAGTCCTGACGACTTGACACGGAACAGGTTCCGAATAAGTTTGCGGGTAAGGATGACAGAACGTCTTGAAATACGGTAGCAGTGAGAAAAGAGACACTTTAGGTTGAAATCTCGCCTTACATTTCTTTTGTATGCAAGTTTCATTCAAGCAGTGGTTGTGTCAAGTACTTTCTTGATCCGCTATTATTGTACCAAATTAATTAAATATAACAATTTTACTTACTGAATATTCCTTTGTTGGGTTTCACTGCTCGTATGCCCTCAATCATAAAATCTGGTGCATGTCCTCTTCCACTTTTTGCACGGCAGTGGGTTGTAAGTAGGTTTTATGTAGAGTAATTTCTGTGTTCAAAAGTAGAGTTACATGATTCTATGTTACAGTACTGTATTTCATATGCTAGAAGATGTTACGCATACAGTTGTGGTGGTTATCAACTGTAAATTAGTTTAATCCTACGAACGTTTCAGTTCCCGATGCTTTTGGAAATCCAAATAGGCCAACAAGATAATTGCTTTCTTATTTATTTAACGACTTTTTCTTCGTAGGCTGAATTACAAGGCAGTGGCCACAATCTGGGATGCCGGGCCATGGCAAGAAGAATGTTGTCACGCTATAGCATCATTGTTCCAAGGTAGACCGACAAGAATAAAACATTGTCAATTACTGACTCAATACGTTTCTCGTCTAGTTTCCATTTTTTTTACTCTTGTTTTTAGACATCGTACAGTGTGGGATTTTTTTTGGTAGGAGCGTCGTCCTTGAAGGGCAACGCATGCTAGACCCTGAAGGGGTAGAACTACGTGGAAGACCTAGACTGAGGAGACGATCCTATGTCAATGAAGGCCCGAATTATGCAATCCACGTCGATCAGCATGACAAGCTAAAGGTTTATGGATTTGCTTTGCATGGAGCCATAGATGGGTAAGAACATTGCCAGTAGTCATTAGGGCTATTAAATTCAATGTTCATTTTTCCCCAGGAGATGAGACTTGATGCTCACTAGAAAAGTGGCAACCAATTATCTGTGTTTAGTTTTGAAATAGAAAAATACAAATTCAACCCGTCTTAGCAAAATTGTTCAAATTCAACAATCTCTATGTTAAAATACATGAGCATATCAAGTGTTATTTCATATATTGTATAAATTGTTATTTATTGTTAAACTGCGTCAACCATTTCATTCAAAGTAATGCAGTAAGAGTAGATCATTGATTTGAGGCGTATTGTCAATGCAATGTACGTTCCAAAAATTAAGGACTGTTTTCCAAAAACCATCCTGATTATTACATGTTAAACCACTCCGACCATAATTCCAATTGATGTTCCGGCAGTTTTTCAAGGAGAATATTATGGCTCAGGGTAGCACACACAAACAATGATCCGCAAGTCGTGGCTTCATACTTTGTTGACTTTCTGCAGGAAATAGAAGGTGAGTATTTCATCTTTAATGTAATGGAACCACCTCCAAATATAATTTGATTAACGTTTTATGCAATGTTTGAGTTTGACACTATACACTAATGGTCAAACCCTCTATTGCATGTCCTTTGCCTCCTTTAAAATTAGCAATTACAAAGAACAGTTTTTAAAAGAACAATGTACGTACTTGTTGGTAGGTGTTCCACGGTGTGTTCAGATGGACAGGGGTACCGAGAATGTCTTGATTGAGGACTTCCAAGAAGCATTCCATTCAGAGTACAATGGGAACGACAACTGCGTTATCAAGAGTACGTCCCCACATAACCAGGTAGGCCAGTTATTTAACATTTCCTGTATAGTTTATGATGTTAAAATCTCATTGACACATTTGATATTGTATGATACGCAAAGTGAAGAATTATTACGTACTGCGTAAAGGTAAACTCAGGGCAGGTAAGAGAATCATAGTCATGATTACATTCATTAGCATATTGTTTTTGTTGACAGCGTATCGAACGCTTTTGGAGGACATTGATGGCCATGATGGAAAACTTTTTGGTTGACACCTTCCATGCGTTGGCTTCTGATGGCATCTTAGATTGCACCTCACAGCTGCAAGTGTAAGATTTTCATGTAAATTTTCCTATCCCTAAAATTTAATTAATGCAATTAAGAAAACGGACGTCAAAGTTTTTTTAGTGGCCAGGCAGTATTGCTATTGATTCTCAGTTGTCTGACAAATACATGTCATGTGTAATGAATAAATAATAAATTGGAAGCTTTACATAGAACCGCAAGCATGTGTGTAAACCATTTTATTATGATTAAAAGACTTTTACTATATTATAATACTCCCATCAGGACAATCCAACACAACATAATTTTTTCAATTATATGATTGTACATATTGCTTGAAGAGGTGTTTTATTCTTTGTCGCCCAAACTGTAATACAATAAATATTGGTACTATTAGAAGATATTCCCACCAAACAGTAGTGATACATGAGAAAAACACGAATATAACCAAAACGTTCACAATGATGTTACACTGAGGCAATGATTTGGAAGACTAGACATCCCAACAACTCCTCAAGGAATGTTCAATTTTTATTGATGTCCACAAACCATACCAGAGCAAAATGGGCATCCGTGAACTTACTGTAGCAGCTTGATGCTGTGGATATTTTAGAGACGTACTATTTAGGAAGAGACTATACTATGTAGGAATGGTTTTTGAATGTGAATCTGTCATGCATTTAACACGACTTGTGACCTATTTATATTGTATTTTATATCGTTTGTAACTTCTGTTATCCGTAGAAATACTTTTCAACTCGTTTAGATGTAAACCGAGTATACCATTATTTCATCATTATCATTATCCTTCGCGTTGATAGCGGTATGTAGTTTTAATTTACCGGAAATCAAATTCGTTGAAACAAATTTTTCTGAAGGACTGGTATACAATGTGCACTGATGTAGAATATCAAAGCTTATTTTGAAGTTGACGAATAGTCAAAATCCCATGAAATCTGTGTTTTTCAAATTCCGTTCACTAATCCACAATAACAAAACGTATTAGAAGACTTGATGGGTACATTCTACTCTGTAAATAAATAAATCAATCCAAACGGGAAATACAGTGTATAAACCTAAGACTGGCCTACATTAGTATACAGACGTGAAACAGTAGGAAAAACGTTAGTCAAAAACTCACAAACTTGTACACAACGAACGCTTAAACACACAATTTACAAAATTCTGTCGTGTATGCTCTCAATCCACCAACGACTTTCGTGAACATACTCGGTCAAGATTCAACATCTTTGCCGCAATCGTTATCCAACACTGTAGCCTGAAATTACGAATAAATACAAGGGTAGTTACATTTTAAATAATAGACCGCACTGCGATAAACGCTCCCTCGGGAAGCATGTCTTCAAGATGGCAAATCCATACCAACCAGAGTGAACAATAGGCCTACTATACTGGGTTTGATATTTGTAGCAACTAGTAATCATCAGTACGGGAACGTTTTTCACTCAAAAAGCTTGCAGAAGTGAGAAACCAAATTGAGCGAGGTGAACTTCCACGAGTAAGCGGGTTCATTAAAGGGCTGTTAATTTATTTACATACAGTCAATCGACGCATACATGCTAATTTATCCGTTTCCATAATCATTAAAAAATATACGCACACTTTTAGCATCCACGTCAACAACGTCAGGTCCGGCTGGAGCAAGGTTGACCATTGATGATTAATGGCTTATTCACATTAACAGGCGACGCAAGTAGAAAAATGCGACGCCCGTCGAAAAATGCGACGCCCGTCGAAAAATGCGACGCCCGTCGAAAAATGCGACGCCGGTTGAAAAATGCGACGCCTGTTGAAAAATGCGACGCCCGGTGAAAAATGCGACGCCCGTCGAAACATGCGACGCCGCCTGAAAAATGCGACGCCGGCTGAAAAATGCGACGCCCGGTGAAAAATGCGACGCCGGCTGAAAAATGCGACGCTGGATGGCACATATGGAACACCATATGTGTGAATGTACGTTGATATCGACTTGAAACTTCCATGAAACTAGGTGCATGTATATTATTGGCCACATTTATATGTTTGCGTTTACAACAATGCTTTTAGTTAATACCTTAAATAATATGGGCACGCCTGCCTCGCTAGGACGGTGGACCGTGAGCCGTAAACGATAGGCCAACTAATTCCCAGATTGAGTAGGTGGATGATTAAGACGGAGGGTACCCCGCTACATGTTCAATACCTATACACACCCTAGAGTATCGTTACCTTATCTCCCTAGATGTCTGTAGAGAATTCCTGAGACTAGACTCCGATCAAACAATGACTAACCATGGCGGAAATCTGTCCTCGATCGTGGGGGGGGGGTCAATTTACGTTTTTTGTGCACATGCACCGTTTTTATTATCTCGTTTCATTTATAAAAACTCAAAGGGGGAACTCCTCGATCCATCAATTCCTTCAGTATTTTGTTTTGCTTAAAACATGGAGGGGACATTCGACATTGCGTCCCCCATACCAAATTCATGGGGGAAAGTGGCCCCCCCCCATTTCCGCCCATGTAACCAACACAAAGCGGGTGGGGGTGCTCTCAGTCATGTCCCATATCTTACTACTTCCTATGATACATGCGCAAACGTGTGTCAGACGATTCTCATACCCAGATATACCCATCCCCGGCCCCTGGGCAGCGGCTGCATTGATTTTTTGCAATCGAAAAATGACGTCATAGAATTTTAAGGCTGGAATTCTTCAACCGTGCGTGAATTCCTTTAAGGTGCACTACACCAAAATACGCGCCCATAGAAAACATTGCAAAATCAGAAATAGCGTCGCCTGTCGACTCTCGGGCGGGAAGAGGTCGGCCTCCGTTTTTTTCACTGGAAATTCAAGATTACGGCCAGAAGATCACTTTTCATTTCAGTTTATGGGGGTTAGCCATGGTTTGATTTTTAAAAATATTTTTCATTCGCCTTTTCCCAAAGATACCCCCCAAATAGTAGTAATACTAAGCGTCAGCTCTGAATGTAGCCGCCCGCTTCTATCCAAAATAGGCCCGCAATTTTGGGCTTTTGTGAAATAACTACCCCGAACTGGAAACTATCAGTCCCAAATCCCGGATTTATAAAGAAATATTTCTACGAGCCCTCCGGACTGGGGCATATCTTATGGTAACCCCCCCCCCCCCCCCCGATGTATCACAGCATACTAAAAAGATCGCGCGCAGAAATACAATAACTTGGTGGAATGCACCCCTATGCTGAGGGGTGTGAATTTGGCAATAGTTTTGATTTTAGTCGGGCGCCGCGCAGATCACGAAATACTCCTGTAGTTTTGAATAGGATCTTGGTGGGCTATGCGTTTATATGTCTGTTTTCTGCGGGGAAGACCAGTCACAGCTCAATCAAGCTCAGGAGTTTCTGTTAAAATTCTTAACCCAATTGTGAAAACGTTTTATTGCTGTGCAAATAACCAACAATGAATCAGCAAAGAAAAGGAAATCCAGTCCAGTAAAATCTACAAAAAGTCAGAACTTTGTTTATGGTTCAAAACAATGTAACATTCAAGCGTTCTTCCTGCGATGACACCACGGCACCGGTTTTGCTTATGAATATGGAAACCATTAGCATTAAAACTAAAAAGGCAGTTGGTGAAAATAAATTTGAAAATAAAATTAACTGATAGGCAAAGATGCGTGTTGAAGGTTTGTATTACAATACACTGATTGCAGCTACCTTTGAAGGAGAGGAAAGAGGAGGGCAGATATGCCTTGTAAAGATTCTCGCAAAAGGCTGAAATTGGGGGAGTTGGCAGGTGTAGCAATCTTTATACGCATTTATCATCTTTGTGGCCAGGGCCATTAATCAGCGTCCATTCTCTATAATCCGGTCTTGAATAAACGTTAAAACCGGTCAAACATATTTATTACTCACTTTTTCAGCTAGCACAATTTGTAGTGCGCTAGCTCAAAATAGATTGTTTTCATCTGCAAAAACAAAGAGTTGATTAATTTTTTGCTCTTCCAACATTACAGTCTGGCGCCCCCTGTTGTTTGTCTGTTACTGCAACAAGTGCACTAAATGTACACGAGAGTTCGAGAACGAGTGAAGACGCCAGCATGTGGCACGCGGTTACTGTTCCTGCAACCTTAGAAGATCATGTGTGCAGATTCTCTACAAACAAGCTCCGTTTCAAAGGTACATTAGTAAAGTTTGAGGTTTCAATTCACTTTTCAAATGAGACTTTTTCTTCAACATTTTAGTTTGAGTCATGAAAGTAAAGCTATTGTACCAGAACGATACGAGTGTAGTGGGTCGGGGAACTACGGGGTGCAGGCTCTCCGTCAACATACAGGTCATACTTTGGTCATTTGTGTGCCAAAAGAAAGAATTCAGTTCTAAGCAAAGTGCATTAGGGGATGTCGGCTTTCTTGGCCAATCGCCAGTTGTTTCCATTTTCTTGCTCATGCTGTTTTCTTTGCGCATATGTCTTTCTTTTTGTTTATTTGTAGGGTTGCTTTGTCTTCAAAGCCAAAACGGCAAAGAAAGCCTTAAGACCAGGGGACTACATGTGCCAAGATGGCTCAGACTCAGAGGCTGCATGGTTCAGATGTAACACGTACGAGGCGCTATGGGACAGGGTCAGTGAAGGCATTGAGGTAAGGACTGTGATTGTGAAGGGCAGCCAAAACAGACTTACCGAATCTAAGATTATTGGTGTGATCAGCCGATCCATCACAGTCACCCGATTGGCAAGCACAGCTGCTTTATCCTGTATGAAATCTTCCAATTAGCTTCCCTTTTCCAGTCGCTGCTCAGAAAGAAAAGGCCATTGGCTGATGGTGGAATTATCATCAAATCCTGAAATAAAATCAACAGATCATGCAGAGATCAAGTGATTGCTCAGATCGACTGATTTTGCTCATCATCAACATTCTCTTATAATAGCCCGCACTGTTTGAATAAGTCTTTTGTGCAAGTTGGGCACTTGATAACTTCCAAGCACACAATCTCCAACTGGCACATAGTGCTGTGCAAAATATTTGGTTGATTATCGAATATTTAAATAGGCCTATGTGTTTTCAAAATTGAATATTCAGAGTAAAAATCAGTGATATAATAAAGGGGACAAAAATAAATTATTTTTTTCAAAATTGCATTCTAAAAGCACATTTTATAAAGGTGTTAGGAGTAAACCAAAAGGCAGTTGATGAATGCAATTAGGACAATAATTACTTGTCCTACCAAATTTTTGTTTTTGACATTCTTGCAAATACATTTTTTGTTAACTGCTTTCAACAAAATTTGATACAACCAAATGTTTCAATATTCATTCCAGGGGTTGGTCAACTATTCAGTTTTTTGAATGACTCAGCTAATACTGAGCAACTCTTGAACATTTTAATTTTTGTTGCTCGAATTTGTTGGCCATGTCTGTGTATTTTATCATCACTGTAAATGAAAAGGTTCATTCAGATGATTTAAGAGAAAAATGTTTTGGACCTTCTCACTTGTTTGTCAGGCATTACAGTCAGAAGTGAATGAAGAGATCTTCTCAGACCTCATCCAGTTTGTGAAGAATGGACAAGCAGGATTTGAACCAGAAGGCACGTTGCCAGGGCAACGACCTCAGCGGGTCATCAAGGAGATCCCAACAGCTGCTTTTATTGCAGGTTTGTGCACGGTGATGCAAGAAAATGTACAGACAAGCATGGTAGGCTATATAAACTCAAAAAAGGACTGAGCAGTAAAAGCACACGGACAGTAATCACATGTGATGTTTATATCGTATTTTTTGCGTGCTAGGTGTCAATGTGACTGACCACAGTGCAACGTTTGCCGCCATCACCACCCAACTCAAGGATCAGGTGACCCCTCATGTTGCTAATCTTTTATCCCGGGACTGCAACAACCTTCGGGCATTGATGTCTAGCCTGGTGTCCCAGCTGATGGGTACTGATGATGTTGTAAGTACCAACACGTGTAATGACAAACTTTTCATTGGGAGTATGCTGCTACCCTTTACCGGTCAGGCCTATGAATTAGTTGTATTGTTACAAATGTGGAGTCCTGCATTGCACCTAAACACTTGAATATGATTATAAAGCAATTCAATCATTGAAAATCTGTGGGTTGATATTTGTTTGTTCAATTGAAATAACTCAAGAATTGGAGAGAAAGAAGACGGTGAGAAATAATTGTTCAGCAGGGGTCATGATATAAATACTGGTGGCATCTTCAAGTTTTTTCTGATGGAATTGTAGTTTTTATGAGTTCCCAGCCCTGAAGATTTTTAGAGGAAAAAAATTTACTATTTGGCCCGAGTTGATTGGCACTCTCACCAGCAAAGAAAAGAGACAGGGAAGTTAGAGGTTTTTCAGGTGGGCTTGTGCATGCATCCAGCGCGTATGCGAAGACTGTACATTCAAGCAGAAATTCATTATGCATGCTCAGCGCGCCTCATGCAAAACATGTATATACCTGCGCATGCACACACTTTTGTTGCTGTAAAAAACACGTCCACTCTTTTTTCCACTAGAAGGGAATAATAGTCTTTAATATGCCTTTTTATATTGGGTATTTTGGGGTTTGTCTAAAGATAAGTGATGACGAGGAGGAACTGAATATCAAGAAACTACCGGCGACAATGCCCGTCCTGAGGGCGTGGTACCATGACACTGCAAAGGTGAGTATGATGGTGACTTTGACAATGTTGATTACATGGACAACGATGATCAGTTGCTGTCGTGTCCTCTACCAGCATCCTTGAACATGCCGTGAATTCTGATTTACTAGAAAACCCTGGTTCAGCTGTCTGAACTCAGGTTATTGTCAAGGCCATAGCAGGGTTTCTGTTATCTATGCTATTACAGTCTGTGTCACCGTGAGTTCAGCATCAAGGTCATCAGTGCCATTGCCATTATTTTTAATAGTACTGTTGTGACGCTCTGTGGTGTCATTATCACTTTGGGCCCTCGCCCTCTTGGAGACTTTTATATCACGACAAGGTTTTTAAAAGTGTTTGGAGGGAACAAGAGGCCAGCCACTTGGCATGGGCCCTGATACCTTGTGAATGAGAGAGAGCCAAAAGACTGTGCCATTTGTTTCCTGCTCTATGGAGGATTTTTAGGCAGTCCAAGGAGATTTATAAAAAACGTGTGAATTTTTTTCTTGTTTTTCCTGTGTGACTTTCTCCCTTCCTGTCACAGAAGCGAAAGGCGCAGCAGGGAGAGGCCTCACCTCCCAAGCCGGCCAAGAAGTCGCAGAGGAGCAAGAAGAGACGATCAAGCAGTACGTTCAACAAGAATTATGCAGAGTTCCCGCCCGTTGTCATCCTGTTTGAAGACTTGGAGAGCTTCACGCCGCGAGTCCTGCAAGATTTCATTCTGATCTGCAGGTAGAGTTGAGCAGGTCATACTTGAAAGGAATTCTGTGTTCTCGTGCTACTAGCTTTCAGTTGTCCCATCTTAGTCATTTACTGGATGTTCCAGGTTCAGATCTAGCTTAGGCCATTACACAGGGGAAGGTAGTCTTCTGCGTTTGGACCTTTCTCTGTCACTTGGGTTCCTGTGCAACTCTATTAAAGTATATATTTATTGCAAATGGGTTAAGAGCGTGCAAAAGCATGCAAAGGGTTAAGATATGTTTTTTTCGTGACTTTCTATCATTGAGTTTATTTGGTATTGCACCAGTGTTGTAGTACTCGTACTCAACTACTCGAGTACCATTTTCAGAGTATTCGTGTCTTTTTTGTACTTCAATTTCTAAGTACTCGTACTCAAACAACAGTTCTTGTACTCAGGCTGCAAAATACTCAGAATAAAATTGTACTTAAGCATTGAGGTACTTGTACTTGATTAACAGTACTCGATAAAAATCCTTTAAATCCCTTAACGGCCGTTGAAATACAACGGCACAAGAAAATCCATCCTCGCAGACAGATATTTGGCACAGTCCGACAAACACAAGGCCTACACATTTACTGTCTTAGCCAATTTCCGAACTCAAAAAGCTGGTGTATTCCTAGTCTTAGTTCCGAGACCTTCCTGTTTATTCAGCGACACAAACCATCACCAGATGTAGTGGCCGGAAGGGGCACTGTCACAGTGTATCGCCTTGTAAAGTACATGTACACTGCACATTACACGCAACAACGTATCGCAGTAACGAGAAACGCATCTTGGGTCCAAGACTAGTAACACTCAATTTAGTTGTAGCTAGTCTGATTCCCAGACTGACATATAATCTAGAATATAGAAAAACACGGGCACAGGAATATTAAGCCTGGAAACAGACTTTATCCGTCCACATTATTTTACGTGTTCACATTTTGCCTGCATTTAAAACATGTACTGGTACATGTACATATACTTTGACATCGCCACATGTAAGTGCACATTACCAATCACAACTCCATTGTAATGTATATTGTTTTGGAATGTTACTTACATGTTTTTGGTCGATATGACAATCACACACAGTTTCAGCTGGTAACCTTTGTTTTTGAGCAAGTTTTTTTGGTCATTTCATCAAATTTTGTACTTAAGCAGGTCTGTGAAATTGGGCCATGCATTAACGGCTTTTACATTTTACCTCTGAGTAGGTATAAATGCTTTTGCTGTAGTCCGTGCATCAGAGCTGATGATCGTTTCCTTGCCGTATAAATGTTGTACTTCTTTGTTTTGCCAAAGAGCCTCTTCACGTACACAGTTTTGGGACTAAATCTAATCTGCAACTTTACCGAAACATACTGATTTTGGAATGGTAGGGCAGATTATAATCAAAACAATCAGTTGCAAATTTAAAACCTTTTGACAAACAAATTTGACTATTTACCCAGACGTAAAGTACTATGACTTGTAATTAGAAGTATTCGTACTCAGAGGTACATGTACAAGAACTTGTACTTGAAAATCAGTTCTTGTACTCGGACTTTCAGGTACTTGGAAATGTAAGCACTCAGCAGAACTATGTACTCGGAAAAAAATACTCAACTACAACACTGGGTATTACCCAAATAAAAATTTTAAAATTACAAATAGGAATTCATAGTTTTAAAATATTTTCTCAAATGATGGTAATATTGTGATTTCCTACTTTGGTAACTTTTTGAAAATTTTATGAACCACTTTGTCAAAAATAAATATGTGTTTAATTTCTGTATCCACCAGTGAGTACCTGTCACAACTTCCGCTGGTGTTGCTCTTTGGCATAGCTACATCGGTAGCTGCCATCCACCGCATCCTGCCCCAGGCCGTGTCTTCCCTCCTGAGCATTGAGAAGTTCCAGGCTAAGCCCTCAACAGTCTACCTCAGCCAACTCATCAGTAAAGTAAGTTAACTTCCCAGGTTTGCATCATTGGAAATGTTGTTAGCGCTGTTTCTTTGAGGCTCAATGCTCGCCATACAGGTGTTTTGGGCTTGTGGCTAGTGACTAGCGTCCCCTGAACAAAGATAAGAACTAGCAACATAGGACTGGAAAGCTCAGTTGGTAGAACGTTGGTATTGTGTTCTGGAGGGGGCAGGTTCAATTCCTGCTCCAGTCAATTTCTTCGTTCACCTTTATGAATGAAGTGGTTTGAATTCTGTCTTAGGCCCTCCTACATTTGAATGAATGACAGCTTGGCCTTGCCAGACTTGAAGAAAAAGATTGGTGAATCATTGCAAAATTTGATGGTTAATTTGATGGTAATGGTTATTTCACTTGCACATATGTGAAGTGTGGCTGCCTTCAGCCAAACAGTGGTCAAATTTCATTTCAGAACTTCCCGTCCTGGATGTTTGCTTGCTGTTGAGATACTGGTAACTTTTCATGACAGAGTGATGCAGTTATTCTATGTAGCGAGAAAATTGCATTTGAAACAGCAAAGAAAAAGTTTTCACTTAGCATGCGTGCATTCAATCTGCTCGATTTCCACACATGCATTTCCTTATGGTGTTGGCTTATTTTTCCCTGCTGAGTTTAGGCTATCTGCATTTATCTCTTTGATCTCTTGATAGCAGACCTATAAGTACTGAGGAATGCTGTTGGCCCAGTCCACTGAATCAATGGTAAACTGAGCATTCACTAATTTTGCTGTGATGTTTGCGCACAGGTTCTGCTGACTCCCTCCCATCCTTTCAAACTCGGCCACAAAGTCTTCCAACTTCTCCTGGATATCTTCCTCTTCCACGACTTCTCAGTAATCAACTTCGTCAAAGGACTGCAGGTACATTTACGACTGAGAGTCTGCCTCGGTGTATTTCCGCCTTAATACAATTGGAATTATTTTGCTCATACCAATAGGCATGGTCTACCTATGGCTTACTGTGTAAATTTTGAATTCAAAGTCACACATGCGGCCACAGATTGAGTGTTTGACAGTCACAGCCAATGGTTTAATTGTAGACAGTGACAAAGGTTTAGGTCCAATGCAGAAAGATGTGGGTTTGTTAAAATGAAACCCGATTGACTTTTGTAGCAGACATGGAGATTTGTGGGTTTCCGTTTTAAGAATTACTCAATTGCAGGCATAAAATGTGGAGACATACTGACCTAACTGTTACCATTTTGTTTGTCCTGCTCGCTGTCTTAGTTTGCCATGATGGATCATTTCTTCAGCCACCCTCTCAGCTTGCTATGCTGCAACTACGGCGAGGGACTGAACAGACTACGTACCCTGGCACACGACCAGCTAGAGCTGTTCAGACAAGCTGCCTCCTTCAGAACGTAAGACCAATCTGTCTCTAGTTTTCTTGTGTGAGTGTAACTGTGTCTCTCCCTGTTACAAAATTATTCAGCAAGGTTTGGAGGATTTTGCAGGATTCAGTAAGCATAGTGAGGTAGTAGCCGTTGTCATGTGTACAAAGTGTTCATTTGGTTCCCGCACAGGGCTTTGCATTTAAGCTGACGTGAACGTTTTCAGTTACTGTGAGGTCATTGTACAGAACCTTCATTTTGAGTTTGCAATTCAAAGTTTGCATGTTTTGCAGGTTTGTTGAAGGTCAACCTCCAGAACAACAGAGGGCACTGTTGCTGGATGACAAACATCTGAAGGTAAAGTAGTTGGGATGTAGAATCAATGTCAGTTCTCTGTGAGATTTGATCAAGAATTCTACAGTGATAGCTGTGAAAAATGTTGAAACTCTCATTTTTGCATCATCATTCTGCTGAATCTGCATGCTTTGGTTTCCTTCAATAAACCATGTCTACCATCATTAAACAGGTATCTACCCAGCAGTGATACCACATATTTTTTAATAATGTCTGTCCCATTTTGCAACAGATAACACCATTTGCCTGAGTTATACAAAGTTCACTTTGCTTGTAAAGTGTCTGCGGAAATGCTGTTTTAGTTTGACATTTCCCTGATATATTCAACTGTGTGCCCTGCAGAAGACACTCCAGGAACTACTCAAGAAGCTGGCAGATTACCACAGGGCATTCTATCCACTGATGGAATGCCTCAACATCTTAACTGGGCAACTCCCCCATCACCCACTGGGAAAGCAACAGCGGGAGCTGTACTCTATGTGCTTGGAGGGCAATGTGTGGGAAAGCGCTGGCTACAAGGAAGCTTTCAGTCTGCTGAAGTTAGTTACCATTAATATTGGTAGACGTTTCTGGCAATGAATCCAAGCAATCCTCAAAAGTGCCCTTGGCATTGTAGCTCACAAGCCTGAAGAAACCTGTTGAAAAAAGACAAGAAGATGTAGTTGAAGATTTGCTGGTGCAAGGAAAACCCTAGAAGAAGGTTCTGGGTAAAATCATTAGTTTTCCTTTAGGGACTTGTGTGTCCCATAAGTAGACTGGGCCAGAAATCAAACCCAGGTCGTAGATGTGGATGGTAAGGGAAGAGCCATTATGCCAACATGACTACATCAACTTGCATTAGGTGACTAGGGAAAAATAATTGTGAAAAACCTTTTGACGTACTCGACGACAAGAGTTTATAGAATAAGACTGGAAGGGAAGCAGTGTTTATAAGTGCAAGTAGTCGATTTTTTTTGTTGTGATTGGTCCTAGACTGATGGCCAGAGATGAGCTGATGGCCCTGCTGGAAAAATGCATCGAAAGGCTGACTTGCAGCGACAACCCTCTACAGGATGCAAGATTTCAGCTAGAGACCCTACACACGCGACTGGCCACAATCGCAGGTCAGTCTCTCTGCACAGAACAACCCCGGGCTGTGCTTCCTGTTTAAGTTTGAGCTTCATATACTTGGACAGTGTTGAAGTGTTGTGGCACAGTGTTGTAGCCACCTATCCTGAGAACGTGCAAAAACACATTGGCTGGGCAGTTTTTGCTTATTGAATCTTTGCAAGCCGTTATTCTTCTTTCATGAATCGCTAACAATGGTGAACAAGTCTTCACATATCCTTCCAATAGATTGAGTGCAGTGGAAGTATGGCCTCAGATAGCGCCAAAAGGTGTCAGTTCCCAAAATGTATCATGGCAGAGGAATACAAGTTTTGAGCTTAGCTGGAAAGGAACAGGCAGATATTTCATTATGAGAATAAACCCTGGTGGTCAAAGTTAAATGTTTGGCGTTGGTCAGGCATTAGTCAGAACTTGTGTATGGATGAAAAGCGCTCATCAGGTATTACTCCCAGCAGTGGCTCGAGCGCTAATTAAATCGGCTCTGTTAACATTTTTATGGACTAGCAGTGCTGGAGTCACTTTTTTTTAACTCCAGCAGGTGTAATGAAGTATAGCATGGTACGGTGGTAGTTGAGGGTTAAATCTGGTTCGTACTTGGTGCCAGAGAGAATATAAATGCAAATTTTGACATAGAATCAAATATTGACACTGCGAATTTGCAAAAGTTTATAACACATTTGAACTCTAGCAAAACTTTCCTGCAAATCTTTTGTGACACCAAGTTCACTTCGCTCTTACATCTGCCTGTAGTATAAACCGGCTGTTGAGACACTAGGCAGTATGGATTGAGTATGTGGGCTTTTGAGAATGGGTTGACATCTGAACATTTGGATGAAAAGGTAGGAAGCGACTTAATACTAGCCCGTGAAACCTGGTGCGCTACTTTTTTTCAGTAGCTGGGGTGACCAATGGTTCATGAAGAGGGGACAATGCAATACACCATTTAAGACATTTCAAAAACGGGAATCCATTACGTCGCTTCGATAGCTTAGTTGATAGTGATTTGAACTACAGATCCATAGTCCCTGGTTTGAATCCGACCCATTTGTGCTATTCATTTTCCAATTTTATCATTGTGTTTGGGATTTCCTTTTTCAATTGATGCAGAAACAGAGTCCAAGCATGAACCCTCTAAGAGTCTTGAGAAAAATAGCATACCAGGTTTCACGGGTTAGTATCTAGTCACTTCCGAAAAGGTATGCTGAAGAAGTCTAAGTGTTTGCAAAGGACTCTGACCAAGTGTGAATCCCTCAGCTAAATTTGGCACATTTGTCTTGCATTTCTCTTGTGTCAAAATGCTTCCAGTTCTCTTCAAAGAATTCAATTTGACTTGTCTCAGGTAGACTAGATTCCTTCGACTATTGTCCCACCTCATACATTGTACAACTGATGTACTTCACTGCCTAATCTTCCAGTGTATTGCTGTATGTCTTCCTGGGGAGATGAATTGGCCCCAAGCACCCTCTGATTATCATGAAATCAACTATGGCCTCACACTTCATCAACGATATGCCTGAAATGAAGATCATGATCGCTAATGATCTGAAACTCTCATTTACACCCCAGTGTACATTTCTAGGGTTCTTCTAGGTTTAAAAATAAACTAGTTCTGTCAGGTGTTGCTTTAAATTCTCTTCACTTGTCCAGAGGATGATAACAAGCCTCAGGAGGAAGTTCGGGAAGAAGTCAGCGAGGAATCACGGTCCAAGACCGAGCGCGTCACATTGCGTTCTCTGCAGCAGAAACTGATGGAGTCAGTCAAAAAGACACGCAAACCGACAAAATACGAGAGCCTTGTTAATGAAACATTGGAGTACTTTGATTCCATCTTCAGGTAAAAAACATCTCAACAAAGGGAAGGGGGAAATGTGCAGTTTGGAAACAAACTTTTAAGATTTTAGGCATCAGTGTTACTGCACGGTCCATTTTTATTTCCGTTAATTTCACAGGTCTGTTAAAGAAAACAGCCAGATGTCAAATTGCCAAGGAAAACTGGAAAGAAAGCACCTGGACATGTAGTAATTCTTTGCTTTTTTTTTTTGCAGAAAGCACCTGGTGTGTCCGAATACATTGACCTTCCACGAGATATTTTATTACAACTCGGTGTCTGACGTGAGGCATCACATCAATGCCTCACCCAGAGCAGCAATACAGACTGCCCTGAATAACCCATCCCACTACCTGCAGGTAGCTTTGAAGATCACCTTCCAAACAGTGTGAAAGTCAGTCAGAAATTTCAAGTAAATTATTTATCCACGTGTGATCGCAAAACCTTTGTGGTTTTGGCATGATTGTTGCCTTTAGACAAAAGTAATTGATTTTGTTAGAGATTCAGCCACTTGTTTTCAGAGAGTTACCAAGGACGTGAATTATGATTTTTTTCATAGAGTGAGTTGTGCAAAGCTGAGCCTGGGGTTGTTCTGAGCACAATGCCTGATGTGTGCATTGCCTACAAGCTACACATGGAGTGCGGGCGACTCATCAACCTCTACGACTGGCTGCAGGTGGGATATTGACAGAGATAAGATTACAAATTGATCTGATACATTGTATACTCTCCTTCCATGGGAAAATGCACAGAAAAACATTTATGCAATTTCATATAGGAAAGCGGCTATGAAGTCAAGGAATAAGGAAATTTCAATCTATTCAAGAATTTGTACATTGCTGTACTTGGTAGTGGCCCCATGGGAAGTAACATAAACGGCGAAAATCAGGCAGTCCAAGGAACGGTTGCAAACATCATCAAAACAATAGCAATACATCTTGAAGATGGCTGGTGTACGCTAAGGGTGATAGCGTTTGCAAAAAAAACTGCTTGTTGCGTTTGAAGTTGGATCTCTAAGATTTGGCTTTGATGGTAATTATTCTGGAGTAAGACTGCGAAACCATGAATGCGGTTGTAAGAAGCTTGACAGTTTACAATATTTTACCGTTTCAAAGTTAGTGAATCTTTTGGATTTGAGACTTTTGTGATTGAATACTACTGAACAATAGGGTGCATTACGTAGTTGCTTTTTTGAGCCTGAGAATGAATATTTTCCGTCAGAGAAAAAATTATCATACTGAAAACATTTTATTTTTACGTGGCTGTGACAAGTCTCTTTCATTGGAATCGTGGTGCCTTTCTTTTGGGCAGGCTTTCATCACTGTGGTAACTGGTGAACAAGAGCAGGATGAGGGCTCCCATGACAACAGCAAGAAACCAGATCCACAGCTGCAGTATCCTTTTTCATCATTTGGGTGAACTTCAAAAATAGCTTCCAAAAATTTGTTCTAATTTTACTATAAAGGTAATTGGAATGCTGTTCTCTATTTTCTGCAGTAAAGTTTTAGAGTCATATTTAATATATTTTTCTATCAATTTTGAGGATGATAATCATATATATGACACTCAACAGTGTAATAATGAATGCTTTATACTTGTTAAATTTGAGGCAGGTTGAAATTTCAAGCATACAGTCTGAGTGGAAGCAATACCATCTTGGTAATATCTGCCAGTCGTGTTTGTTGATTTCTCCTTGACCTTTGACCCTCTCCGCTCAGGGCTCGTTTCATCCGTGCAGTGTCAGAGCTCCAGTTCCTGGGATTCATCAAGGCGACACGGAAGAAGACTGATCACGTGGCCAGGCTGACTTGGGGTGGCATATGAGGGGCGAGATCAAGGATTCACTAGGGTGTAACGTTGCAGTAAATTTGTTCCCAGTCTGTGGCCTTTGAGTGCTGATTGGGAGATGGAGAGTTTTGGAGTACAATTAAGGATTAGCAGTTACACGACTGTCATGCCTGAAATGGGCTTCCACTGCTAAAGCCAAGTCTATTATCAGTGTGACCAGGTGAATTTACAATGGGTAGATACCTAGATCTAGCTGTAGACAGCAGCCATTGTTTGCTTGCACAGTGCACCATTATGGAGGGAAGATTTTGTTGTGAAAGTGTAAAGTATCTGCTCATGCACATTACATGGAAACAACAAGCTTCCCTCTTTGATGGTGCACTGTCAAGCTTTGTACATGAGGACTGCTAGTCTTGTCCAGTCAACAGTGACTGGTAAACTCATGCGGGCCATGTGACAGCATTCAGCATCATCAGTGGGCTTCAGCACAAGCAACTGTAAGCCCCAATCAGCCCTTCTAATTGCTCACAGGGTTGGCAATCGTGCATGGGGTTATCATACCCATTTGGTCTGCCTGCAGTTGCTGGGCAATAGTGGAGGACTAAAGCACTACCCAGTGGTGACCCACTAGAGGCCTGACCAATTTTCAACTTAATGAGCACAAAAGTAAGCACTGTGCTTTTCTTGCATTCTAATTGGCAAGTCACCTTGAAGATCAAATTTCCGATGAAATTTTGCAGTTCCACAAAAGGTTATATTTTTGTACGGAATTTACAGTGTTACCTTTATTGTTTGATTTGCTATAACTTGTAGGTTTGCTGTATGTCATAGCAATACATCAAATAAATATACAAAGGGAATACAAGACGTGTAAATACTTTCAATGTTTCAGGTTTATTCTTGCATTTTTCCTCTTCCTTCAACAGATTCAGGTTTACACTTAAGTTCTGAAAAAGAAACACAAACTTTCAAGCAGAAGATGCTCGTTATGTTGGTTCTCAGGGTTCAAAATACCCAGTGGACCAAGGCCAGCGATTTTTAATGTCTTGTAAGACCACTTCCCCTACAAGCTTGGCATTTGAGTGTTTTACTAACATACTGGTCTTTGAATTATTTTGAAATTTTCAGGAAAAGAAACAGCTTGAGCTCAATGTTCTCCGAGACAAACGCACACTAACAAATATGTATTACATGCACATACTAAGTAACTTATGACACAGTTCATGTGTAACAGTTGGTTCAGTCACTTATACTTTTGTTCCTATATCTGTCTTTAGCAGGTTCCAAGTCTGGTAAACTTTATGAACTGCTGGCCTTGCGTTCCTGTATATTTCGTCACGAAAATTAAACCCAGGTTTCTTTAAATTTTGCATCACTTAACCGCTTTGCACTGTAAATGAATTCAAGCCACATTTATTTTCTATAACTATCAACCAATCACAGTTCTGTATTTTCTCTTAAACAAAAAACACTATTAAAGCAGTATCCCTTTTGTATGAGTGTTAACCAGAACTGGTTATTTATTTTGGGGGAAATTTGAACCTTGACAAAACAGTCATCATTACTGCACAAAAACAGCATCACCCTTTGTTACACACAAGGTACATACTTACAATGACAAAGGAGGGCCCGACGTTTTGTTCCTAGCAGAATCTTTCTCAAAGGCAAAAAGGGTACAAATCTTAATCATGGAATCAGTTTGCAAGTTGAATGAAATGATACAAAATTAGCTTTCACTGGAACTGCTTGACACAAAACAGATATTTACATTCTGTGACACTCTTCCGGTTATATCATTTAGACGCTTGTAGGCGACACCTGACGTCTAGTTGATCTTTGCATTGGAGAAATCCATCTCAGGGTGTTGCTTCATAAATCTGTAGAGGAAAAAACATTGAATCATCAGCCATATTTGAAAAACTAAATCCGTTTCCTCCAATTGTACTCTGTACTGTCTTTTTTTCTGCAGTTTTAAGATTCAAATCCCATGGGAGTTTTGTTCTTTATACAAATGTTGATTTCGTACAAATGAAAATGTTTGCAGCAATTTCTTAATGGCTGTGGTTCATATTTGGTCAATTCCTACACAGTGAACACACAAGCCAAGACAGTGTTGTTTATCGTTCAAGTCTTCCTTACCACATATTATTGCCCTGTTGTCAGTTTAGATTGTTTTAAACTAATCTAAGGGGTTGCGGGAACTTTTGTTGAAATTGGAGAATTCTGACTGCAGGGTGGATCAGTTAACTCCTAGCACTCTAATCCAGAAATTTCTTCATTGAGAAAGTATGGTTGTCGAACTCAACATGGTTTTGCTATCTTCCACGTGATCAGTTCATTTACTCCCCTTTATGGGATGCAGTTAAAAACGTACATCAGGAAATACATCCGCACATTAAGTAAAGTTATTATTGGGAGTCAAAAGCCACATCTATGTCTCACACTTTTGAAAGAGGCTATGGTTAACACAACAGCAGGACAGTGTCATTCATCCCAGCTGTAGCCCTAAATTTGTTGCATTTAAGCAAAGATCATGTCTTACTTCTGGAGCAGTTCCTGTTTCTTCTGATCTTCAGAGGTTGGCAGCCCCATCTGCTTCTGTCTCTGGTCATACATCATCTTTTCCACCATTCCCCGCGTCTCCCCATCCAGATCAGACAACTGCATGAGAAAACACATTTTTAATTTAGGAAATGAGCAAAGGAACCTCTGTTTTCAGCATATATGACCTTGACAGTAAGTTCAGTGACATCAAATCTCTGAATATCTTAAATCTTCAACTCCTTGATCCAGACATGCAACTGGAAAACGAGGCAATTAGCAACTGCACAATACTTTGCAGTGTTTTTCAAGTGTAATTAGCGGATCCAAAAAGTGCTATGCATGTTATCCTTTCTTTACAAAGAACTAACATCCTCCAACAACATCTACCTTGCAGGAACATAACAGCAGGAAACTCAAGCAGCATGTAAATGAGAGCAACTTGGAACTACCTTCCTGTTAAGCCAGAATTTTTTTTTAAATGCCGCTGGTAGCCTTGGAAGGGTTAGGATTGGAATTGGTTACACCGAAAAAATATTCTGACCTCAAGGTGCTTACTACCTGGAACGTACTCTCTGGAAAAAAAGACCTTGCAAAAAAACATGATCACCTTTGAGTTTTCTGGGTTGACCTTCTTTGTGTTGATTTCTTGGTCAGTGAGAACCACTCGACTCCACCACTCCATCCTGTTTATCTGGGGAGAGACAAAATTAGCATAAAAAAGAAGCATTGTTCAAATAATGAGCAGCACAATCTTCATGCAAATAACAGTGGTGCAAGTTGGACAGTTTTTAGAAAGCATCCGGCAAAGAGTTCCTCTTTTACACACTGTGATTTGCAGATAGAGTTGTCCTCGAAAGGATTGTGTGTCCATAAGCAAGATACTTTGTGGCAATTGCTCTTCTTCAACCACAGGAGATGGAACCTGACTATCAGTGACACCACAATGGAGCAATACAGAGCACTGCAGGATTCTTGAGGAAGCATACAGGTACCAGCAAAAATTACAAGTGTATTGGGGGCAAAGCCATATACTTAAAATTCTTCTGGATTTCTTTTACCTTCTCAAGGAATAGGACTACTCTTTTCTTGTCCTCAATCACCCAGTTGCTCTCCTCCACTTTGATCTCATTGAATGTTTCACCCTCGAGGACTGGCGACTTGCCCTTCAGGGCGACCTTTAACCTTTTTCTGTCAATTTCTACAATCAGGTCGCGGCTCTTGATTGGGAAAGGCACTTCAAACGGAACGTGCACCTGGTTCATGGGCAAAAAGAAGCAATAGATTTGGTTTTAACACTGTGAAAACAAAGAGGCTGATGTACTCTTCCATGATTCCTTTCTCAGCTGGCAGTTGATTTACCCAGCATGAGGATGAAACAATTTATGAAACTCTAAAGAAATGCCTTTCTCTTTTTTGGCTTTCAAGCTTTAGAAGTAAAGAAGTATTCAATGGCGGTTTTTAAGTTCCTAGTTGTTTGTTTTTATCTATAACAATTTTCATCAGAAGATAAGTGTTTCATCAGAAGATAAGTGTTGCGATCAATTCGGGACTGGACTAGTCTCCACCCAAAGGGGTAAAAACTCTCTTTTGTTTCTGACTTGACAGTCAGCCATGTGCACTTGCAACAGGCCATCTCCAATGGAATACTTCTACGGTTCACCATAGCTGAGTGAAAGTGAGCAACACTAGAATACTCACCTCCAGCTCACCGAGTGTCTGAGTGAATCTATAGTTTGGGTAGTCACCACCATTGCCTTCATTGGGCTTGAGTTTGCCTTTGTCTTGCTCATCCTCCTCCTCCTCATCACTGTTGTCTCCCTTGATAAGATGCATTGCCATGGAAACAAGATGTGATAAGATGCTTCAGGCCCTTAGGGCATACATCAGTTTGAAAAGTAATTTCATCACCAGAAAATAAGGTACTATTTTTTCTGTGGCATCCATTACTGCTGATATTTGGTTTACATATGTTGGTGGACACAACAGTGAAATTAGCTCAATGGATGTATCCATAAATACTTTCTTCCTACAATTTCGAGACACTGATATGCTTATAAAATGGACACATTCTATGGTATCCTTGCTTAAGTCACCTTTTTGAGTGAAGATTCCTCAGTGTCTCCAGTTCTATCTTCTGTCTCCGCAGCTGTTCCATTAACTTTTGCAGCTTCTTTGCTCTGCAGGGTTATAAGAAGGAAAAAACAAACAGTTTCAAGCACAGTGGCTTCCTCAGCGTAACCATCACCGTTACTTTCAAGTAACAACACTTGATTCACAACACTTTCAATACAACACTTGATTACAACACTATACTATGCAGAGTTGTAATCGAGTCAGTCACAAGCCACTGCAAGTCACCACAGTCCCGAGTCATTCAGCCACAGTCAAGTCAAAAGCTATGGACAAAGGCATTTCTTATTGTTCATCTATTTAGTTCTGTCTTGATTTCGGAAATGACTTATGAGTTGACTTGTGGGCTGACTTGTGACTGAAGATCTACAACTCTGATACTATGTACATGTACAGTGTTTAAAGTGTTTGAGGCATGTGTGTTTGAATGCCCCAAAGGGTTAATGTCGAGCCTCATCTTACCTTGATTTCCTCTTGCAGCCTGCTGGCCTCGTCGTCCGTTATCTCCCGGATCTTGGGCTCATCCTCTTCCTTGGCAGCCGCCACCTTCCTCTTGGCCTCTTCTTCGGCACGTTTCTTGGCCTCCCTCTCCTCCTTGGCTCTCCTAGCTGCAGCCATCTCCTCCTCTCTCTTGCGCTTCTCCTCCGTGGCGATAGCTTGCTGCTTCTTGAAGGCGTCGATGACGTGCTGAAAAACAATCATCACGGAAACAATGCACTCCCAGCCTCCGATATCAGACTTGTTTGATTAGTTTGAGGGCATAGTTAACATTATTCCTTTATTTTCAGTACAATGTAGCACAGGGAAAATATAACTTTGATGTATTTCATCACTCTTATGATGATTGAGTTTGAAAAGACAAAAAGCATATCTGCTCACTATGTGAAGAGTGTCATTTTCTTTTTTCTTATTCTGTTCAGATAGTCCACTGATATGATGGGATTGGTGGTACTAGGCTAGTGGCAGCTACTGCCATTTGAATTACCTTTTCTGCTTGCCCTTTCTGTGCACCGTGGTAGAAGTCGGTCTTTCTTCTCAAGAATGAGAAAAATGTGTTGATCATCTGGTGAGAGCAAGGACAGCCATAGTATCTGCATTTGTCAATTAATTAACAAACGATAAGATCTGAACTTGTCAGCAAAATTTATCCCGTGCGTGAAGTTGTTCAGTGTACATTTACCGTCTTACTGTGCAGTTGAAATGACCTCATTCTTCACACAATCAACCGAGGAATAGGAC
Organism: Acanthaster planci; assembly: GCF_054643075.1. Taxonomy (NCBI): domain Eukaryota; kingdom Metazoa; phylum Echinodermata; class Asteroidea; order Valvatida; family Acanthasteridae; genus Acanthaster; species Acanthaster planci. The sequence continues at coordinate 4,537,218 of NC_141791.1, read as the reverse complement.
AATACATTTGTGCATCATTTGCCCTAAACAGTGCATTCTAACAAAGCTTTTGTAAGTTTCTTCATGCACTGTTGGAACTTTTTTAGTTTTGGCTTCAGAATTTTTTTCTAGACCTGGTGTTGATGCAGAGAATAGGAAGACAGTCTCGTGCCTTCGTACTTCATATCTTACGAATTTACTTTTGCTTATCCTGAGCAGAAATTAGTTTGTTGCTTTATCAACATTCACACCGCAGCATGTAATTGGATGACATACAAGCCACGCATTTTATGCATGAACCTATGGGCAAGTGAACCAGTCCAACATAAAGTAAAATCTTTGTCTCCACAATCTCAAGTATTGCTTCATTATGTCACAGCTACATGAATGAACGGCCCCAAGCTGACCCACAAAATTAAAAACACTACAAAATCATTAAGACACAAGACCACTGGTCACTCTTAACTAACATTGTCAATCATGTGCGAGCAGTGGTGAGCATGTCATGAATGTGCAGCTGCAGGCTGTCATGGCCAGATGGCTGTGACATTCTCGAGGTCGGGATGACATCACTGATTCTTCTCTCTGATTGATTAATTGTTGGCTATTCCATCTTTCACACTCAAAACTCAAAGGGGCAAAAACAGCGCAGCGGTCTATCTCAGAGGGCCTCTCTGCTCTGCTTGTGGGGAAATCTGACAACTCTTTAACCTTTAGGCTTTAGGGCTACATCAAATGTGCCTGAAATTTCACTATTTATGCGCTAGGCCTATAAACATTTCTCACACTGTACTGAAAAGAATTTAGTTATTTCTGTCACGTTGCTGCCAAAAAAGAAGAAAACATGCAAATCCCTGAACAACGTGAATGGAGAGTTGCCCCTTTGCCCAGACCATACAGACGCGCTCGTGCAAAAATACTGTAGAGCAACCCCCGAGGTCGACAATGCTCGAGAATGTGTGCGCGTGCTCTATTCTTCAGCAAAAACAAAGTGCGTAAAAATAACTCCGCAAGCAGCAGAGTAGTTACGGGGCCTATGTTTATCTGTCATGACGATAGTGATAATACCTCCTGAACGCCTCCTTCATGCTGCTGGGCCATAGCCATCAGCATGCCGTCAAATCGCTCTTCGCTGGAGTCCGCCATGTTGAAATTATTAGATATTGAATTCGCTGAGCTCGAAAGTAACGGCTAGGGCTGAAATTGCACATGTTCAGCGAAGCCACTGACTAGCGTCTCTGCAATCACTTCCCTATGATTACGTGTTCTACAGCCGCAGCCAGTTGATTCGGACACGCAATCATACAAGTCCGTCGATAGAGGGCGATATAAATCAATTTTTTTTCACGCACGTACGCCCACTATACTACTACACATGTGGGACCCACACCGTTTCTTGAATCAACCATGCAATTTCAAAGCTCACAATTAAGAAGCCAGGAAACGTGTAGTCAGGAAACAGTCCAGGATATCCTGCTATGTCTTGCAAACCATGAATCTGTGTTAAAATGCCTACCGCATCATTTTTTTTAATGAACGGCTCAACTAAGAAAGAAAAAAAATGCATCTCTGATCAGTTGTGAACCTTCAATCAAGTTTAACTTTATTTCAAATTTTTGCCCTGATAAATTGTTAAATATGTTCTTAAAATTTAATATAGGATATTGACGCTAAAATAGTCTTGATATTGGGACTATCAGTTGTCCAAACTTAGACTGCATCCAAATCTGTTGTCTAGAGCTAGGTCTGAGTCTTCGCTCCATTGGAAATGTGTGGAGACGTGTAGACAATAGACCTAGCCGTAGCTCTGGAAGCCCATTTCGGACACGGCCTTAGATATATGTAAGTCAGAGAGAACAGATTAATAGTACATAAAGTAGATATGGAAATACGCATCAAACTTCTGAAATTGAAAAATGTTGCTTACAAAAAATTCAAAACCAAAAAGTGCACTTGTTACATAGCAAGCCACAAAATGACTTCAAATTGAAGGTGTGAGTTCAGGGAGTCTTATTTGACAGAAAAACATTGAGTGGATAACAAGAAAATGAAATCCTTGTTAATGGAGAATAGGGTATTTTTTTCAGTGTGTCCCTACACTTAAAAGTCACAGGAAGCCACAAACTCCAATAGATCTTTGTTACTGGTAGCCACACCCAGAACTTTGAAACACAGCTTCATGTTGAATGATGAGTTGTGAATTTTTTTTTACCTGTCTTTAACGACCAAATGTACTTGTACATATTTGAAATTTCTTTTCTTTTTTTGTGTCAAATCAGTCAATTCTCTATTCTCTATGGTTGAAGAAAAACCTCTGAAATATCTTGTCCCCAATCTTGGCAAATAATTGGCCATCCAATATCAGTGCTTTCTCAGTCTGTTGCATCTCTCTTGATTTTTCTTCTTTTATCTTGATTTTTGTTTCCTCTAGCTTGTCATATTCTTTGAGGACTTTCTCTATCTCTCTCTCTGGCCTGAAATGCACTATTTGTAGCTGGAGTGCTGGCACAAGCAAATTTCTGCGCTCAACCTTCTTGTTGAGAGATTTAATGCTTTCCATGAAGTCCTCCAACAGGCCTCGCCACTTGTTCTGGTTGAATTCGTTGAGGGGTTCAGGACCCAGTTTGAGTCTGGCCTTCAGGAGGTCATCCTTCAGGTCGCGGAGCTCCGACCGGATCTCCCGCTCGGCCTGAATCCATTCCGGAGTGTAACCATTGTTGACCAGCACTTGGTTCAGATTATGGTCACCGACATCCCAGTATGGGCACCAGCGGGTCTTGTCTGGGAGCGGTTTGCCCTTATTTGGGAGGTTTTCAAATTCTCCCTTGTTCATAGCATCTTTGATGAGGTCCTCCACCAGCCTGTCCATTATGTTGCTCGTCTTGATCTGCTTGGCAGCCTTCTTGTCCAGGCTGACCAAGGCTGAGGTTTCCTCGTTCACTAACAGCCTCTCCATCCGGCGCTCCGAGACTGAATTCATGGCCCGCTGGACTCGGAACTTTTGGTAGTGTTTGTGTCTCTGGGAAGGGGTTCCCACCCCAATGCCTTCAAACTCCAAGTACTGACGGTGTTGGGGAGCAGTGTGCTCAATGTCAAAGTCTAGCTGGCTGTCCCTCATACTGCTGTCTCCTGTCAAGTGTGGGTGTCTTGCCTCAAGATCAGCTCGCACAGCTTGATATGCCTCTCGGACTTGGTTGAACTTTCGGACGTCTGCAGTTGGGGATTTACTATCTGGGTGATACTCCTTTGCAAGCCTGAGGAAGGCTTCCTTCACATCTGACAAACTACTACTCTCTGGATCAACATTCAAAACTTGGTAACAATCTTTCACATTTCGTCTTAATTTGTAGGCTGACAGGATAGACGCCGTATGAAGTGGGGCCCAGTTGCCTGCATATCCAAGGGCTGGAATTGGCTTCTTGTGTGAATTTACCATCACGGTAAACATTGTAAACATCTTTCCTGCTACTGCAGGAGAACCAGCGGACCTTCCTTGAACAGCTACATTAACACGGGTTGCAAGTAAACTCTTCATTTTGAGTTTTTGCAAGATAAGGCCGATTTAGCCTTTCCAACACTCGGCATTTAGGTGTATAGTAAAAATAAATTCACATTAATGTCCAGTTCATTTTTCAGAAGGGGGGTGCGTTATGTTGTTATTGTTTTCGCTCATGTGTAATTAATTCGAAAACTTTATGAAAGGAAATTTACTTCATTTTTTAACATGGCAAAAATACTTTTTTGTAAATTTTAATGAGCGTCATTTAATTTCACAATTCTTAGAAAGCTTTAATTTCATTTTTCCAACCACAGGGAACTCCTTCTCCCCTACAAAGTAATGAACTGTCTTCCTCATTGGCAATGGTATTCTGCAACAAACAAACCCGTAGAAAATGGCCTCCAACCGACGATGTTGACAACGGAATACAATGTAAACAACAGCCGCTTTAGCTCCAAATTAATTTTAAGGTAAATATAAACAACTCAGAAGATCTAGTATTATTCTTACAGATATTTTCCATATTATTTTCCGATTAACAGCATATGTGTTTTTGGAGAATAATGACTCACAAATGTGCCTAATTTCCGGACCCTTGTGACCAAGGGTGAGTCTGTGGCACAGTCACTGGGTAGCCCAGCGTGGACAGTGGAGCTGTCTTCATCAGGTAGGCCTGGGCCTAAAATGGGAGAAAAAAACTGTTGAAAAAAATTCACATAGTAGGACTAGGAGGACTTTTATACACTGGACGTTAGTCGCAATGCAATATAGACGTCGTCCAACCTGGGCTAAGTCACTGGGGTGCTTAGGTACGCCAGCTGACACATGACTGAGTCTACTCCGTGTGACTTGAACTACATCATTGTTATGGTTTTATACAACGCCATGGGTTTTGGATGCAGCCCAGTTATGTCTAATCGGGTTTATGTGAAAAAAATCCTATTTCTCAGTCAAATCTTCCCCCACAAAAGCTGTTCCCTCAATTATAATTTAGGCCTGTAGGCTGTATGATAGTTTAAGCCTAAGTTGTGAGAGTGATTTTGAACTATAGTATAAAGGCATCATGGGAAGGAAAAGGGGGCAAACATTGCCCTTTTCCCTTCCCACAATGCCTTTCCAAAAATTTGCAAAACCAGCCATGCAGTTTTACTATTGGTATTGGCAATAAGGCTTGCGACCATTTTACCAGCACTGACATGACTTGTAACAGTATATTGTACATACATGATGTATTAATTGTCCAGTTGTGCACTCCATACTTATGCATAGTCAAGTGCATTACGGGAAAAGCCGTGCTATTGTTGGCAAGATGGCTTCTGTGAGCTGATCACACGTTTCTGAATAAACCTGATCATTTGTGTTTGTATTTGTCTATTATCCGCATTGTCACCCGTGTCCTGTCAATGCCATCCGAACCTGTTTGTAACGCATAAGCCCATTACATACTGACCAGTTTAATAATTTCTTTGAGTTTTTTTTCCTAAAAAGTCCTCTAGACTAGAGCCATGAATTAGAAAGAGAAAATGCAATAGAGTCAATTTAAAAATAACAGAAGAATATTCTTCATTTCTTGGACAAAAAAAAAGGTTGATAGCTTGGAATCGAACCCAGCTGGGGGCACTTCATGTTTGCTCCCAAGGTATTTGTACTTTCCACTAGACTACAGACCCAGCTGGAAATCTGGTTGTGATTTATAGGCTTACTCATGTATGCGCATCAAAGAGGGCACTTTCTACTTGTACATGGCTAAATATTGTTGAGGCCTACTTAAGTTCAGCCGACAATAGCTAAATATCCAATAAATATGATAAGATAAAAAGACAGGGGCCAGAAGTCTTTGCTTTCCCATCATAACTGTAACTGTTATTATTCTTTGCCTTTTAAGGTGGCAGTCTTTCCCTTGATGTAAGATGACAAGTCCATTAGCCAACCTAAGAAAACCAAGGAAAGCACCGCTACCTGGTGTTCCTCAGACTGGGTAAGATTTCCCAGAAGGATGAATTTAGAGATTGTTTGTGGAGGACTGTTTTAATGAGCCAGTTCAGTATTTCCTCTAAAAGGACAGCGTCATTTGAGAATAAAGCATCTGATATCACACCAGCTGAAACATGCTCAGTGCATAGCAGTTTTCATTCATGTACAGATGCACTGAAGTGGCCCACCTCTTGCGTGTGTGTTGATGCTCTAATGACCTACGATATTCTTTATTTTGAGCTTGTTCTGTTGAAATACTTAACTGGGCCATTTTAGGTTAATTTATACAACATACAGATGTGAGAATTCAGCTTTTTAGCTGATTTCAGCCTTTTTTGTTTAGATGTTGACCCTGAATTTCAGCCTCTTTTACACCTGGCCTGTACATAAGTATGAGAATTTTTTACATTTCAGCTTTTTGCTAATTATTTTCAACTTTAATTTTAAGAGGCCATTCACACCCCTGCCTTCCTAAGTCAGGAGTCAGGACTGAACAGTGTGCAGAGAAAAAGCTATCTTTGCTCAGTATTTGTTTATTGTAACGCATTCTGCTTGAATGACAGCAGTTGAGCATATAATTCTGAAGTGATGCAGTGTACAAGTTTCTTTCTTTCAAACAGGCAAAGGGCAGCCCCGTTCAGAAATCCCACTGATGTTTTTGGTAGGTATACACAGCTTCAATGAAAATTCAATGCCAGGCATTGATTTCATATTCTTACAAAACTCACATGTGCATTACTCAGCCAACTAACTTGTAACTTTGCTAGTAACCAAAGTGAAGGAGAGTAGGTTAGAAGAACGTGAGAAGGCGCAGTGTATAATGCACTCCCCAATCATGCCAATTTTGTCTGTAATGCATTTCAATGCCGCTGCCGCTCAAATATGGGTCTTGCAGCACACGAGCAAGCATGTCGAGCGTATTAACTCACATCTAAAGTAATCATCGATACCAATAGACTACCAAAGAAGAAGAACTTTGCTAGTGCTGATTTGTATTATACTGAAAAACTCAGTACTCTCCGAGGAACAGCTGAGGAACTGTTATGCGAGAGAAATGACTTAGAGGGGTCACTGGTGTGCAAAGGGAAATGTTCATTTCACAGCCTAAAATGGTTCTGTCTTTCCAAATCCTGGCTGAAGCTCTGTGTGCCCATTCACCAGTACCACACCACTATCAATTCTCATTCCCCTCCCCAAATATTCATCTGCGCCATTGCACAGAATTTCTTTCATATATTGCAGATGATGACGAGTCACTACTGGATGATGTCCTGGGCCGATCAGTCTCTCGTCAGTCCAGTGTGTCCACCAGCCGGAGTGACACCATCGGGGGAAGGGCCATCAAACACCTGCCCAAACTCACCAAGGACACCAAAGCTGGTGGGTGTGTAAAACTATACACTTGCTTTCATTTGCTGTACATCACTGGGGTGTGCATCTGGATTCAGCTGGGAAGTTATCAGCTGACTGATTTGCTCATCTCTTTACTGTTTGGTTTGTCCAGAATCAAAGTCTCACGGGAGACAGGGCCAAAACTGTTTTGAGGAGTGGCCCCTCAAAAAGGAAATGTCTTTTTATATGTAATTTGTCATGGCCTCTCTAAGAGTTGAGGATAAATTTGGGGGGTAACAGCATGCTTGCACAATTGACATATGGAGCAGCCTAGTAGACCCAAATAAGAGCTTGTACAGTGGAGCAACGCTGAATTTACTGAATACTGTGCATGGGTAAGGATGTAATGAGTTGGACGGATAGGTTCTTAAGAAATAAATCATTGCAGAGTGACTCGGACTTCATGACATTGGTTGAAATTTGTTGCAGCTTCCTTGGACATTTCAGCGTACCTTTTTCAGAGACCCATTATCAGAACTGAAGTACTCAGCCACACTGAGGCTGAATTTCTAATATCTTGCACTTTTACAGAGCCCTCGATTTTTAACAAAATTTTTCAAGTCACTCAGCTGGCTTCTCTTCAGCATAACGGTGGCACACTGATGGGCTAAAGGATGGGACTTCTTACCAGCGTTTGATCCAAGGAACTTATTGACATACCACCTGTGCAATTTGAAACAATTTGAAAAAAAGCTCAGTTTTTTTTGTACTTTTCGTTTGTGTTAGCTCCGTCTGACTATGAACTCATGACTGGTATGATGAGCCGCATTGCTAAGTTAGAACTGCAGATCCAGTTCTACGCCAAGGAGATTCTGGAGAAGGTAGGAGGAAGGGGATTTTGTCTAGACCATAAGTATCTCCATGCGTGGGAAATGCTAAGTTTTACCCAAAGAGATGACTGCAGTTTCTGAGTTTACAGTCTTAGGGGCATCATCATCCTCCCCGAGCCTTCAAAGTCCACCTGGGATGTTCGAAGTTTTTGTAGCATTAAGGCGGCCATCCACTTTAACTTTACGTGGGGACTGATGCAACTTGAGAATATAAATGCAAAGAATGAGGGACAGGTTTAGAAGGTTCGGGTTGCCTTATAAAAAAACACAGGAGGCAAATAAAATTAATTTCTAAATAAAATATAGTCAGTTTTGATAACTTTCCATTCAAGCTGACACCACTAGTATAGGGCTGGATGGCGGATAGATCAGTGAGTAGAGCAGAGGCTAACGTTTCTTTTCTCAACTGAAAATCAAACTTGAATCATTCCTTTAAAAAGCAAACTGATTTTAAGTGTACCACAGGATTTTTAAGGTTTTATCTTTTGAAAGCTCTCACCTCGGTGTTGCTCTTATTCGTCACAGAACATCAGCTTTGTGCTCTGAAGGCACCACATTTTCAGTTAGCCTCTTTGACAAACTGCTGTGGATATTAATAGAACATCCTTCGAAAAAAAAAATCACCCGTTCTTTGGTAAAGACTTGCCAATCTCTACTATTCTTGTGAACACACTTGACAAACATATTAAAGTCATGATTTTCTCTTTTGCAGGATAAGAAAATTAGTATTTTAGAAGAGAAGACAAAACTTTTGCAGAAATACAAAGGTATGTTTTATCAAGCTATCGCATCTTGCTGGTTGTTGCTACACTGTTTAGAACTGGTTTTTCTTTATGTCCTTAATTAGCATCTGTGCACTTCTTTTAGTCACTGTAATACCCAGGTCTTGGTTTTTGCAGCCAGGCATTGAGATGTGAAATAAACTAGCTGTTTTCCCCTAGTCTTGGACCTGTGGATGCCATTTTGCAAAGATAAGCTGTGTCCGAATGACTTGGCTTCGGCTTGGAATTGTACATGAGTCTATGGCAACGGTTGCAGCCACATTCAATGTAGTTGTGTGTAATTTCAAACCGCAGCGAAGTAAATTCAGACATGGCCATACACTTACTCGTCATCATTAGCACCCCTTCCTACCCTGTGTAGTGTCCTGACCCTATACCTCATTGAAAGCAGTGTGTTTCTGATACGCAGGAGATGCAGATCCAGACTCGACCAGAGTGCGAGATCTGGAGAGGAAATGTCAGGAACTGCAGCAAACCATCAAAGACATGGAAGTAAGCAATACTGCATCAAAGTGGGAAGAGAGATGTCACTCATGGTCACTTTTTTAGAAAGGATTTGTTATTTGTACAAATTCGTTCCATTGACAAATGCTTGATATTTGTCCAATCAAAAGCAGATGAGGGCAAACAAAGTTTCTGAATGAAATATCAAGCTGAAAGTCTCATATGATAAATCCAATTGGCACTTTTACCTTGGTTTTTGTGCATGTAACATCTGACCTTGGTATTATGGCCGAGCACAGCCAACAATGGCAAAAAAATTGGCCTTGCTAGTACACTTTTCCGGCCACTTTTTTGGACTCAAATTCATGCACTGTATTAGTGTTTGCAATTCTGGTTTCATTTAGGATTTTTTGTCTGACTATGGAATGATCTGGGTGGGCAATGCTGATGCTGACACGGTAGAGAGCACAGAGGGCAGAGTCTACGATGAGTTGGCTGAACCGGGGCACACGTCGCGACTTGGCGGCGTCTGGAGACCAGGTACAAAAGAATTGCCACTTTCTAAGGTCCAGCAGACCGTGGAAACATTTGGAAAAAAAAAAAAAAGTATTGAGGCCATTTTTAGGCTGCATTCAAATGTTATGGCTGGGGCTTCAAATAAAGTATGTACCAGTGAAAGCCAATGGCTACCCACTTCATCTACTTCCCATAGACGTATGCGTGTCTGATAGCTGTAGCCAGGGAAATCAGAGGCTGCACAACTTTCACCTACTTTAAGAGTTTCTGACATGGAAAATGTGATATAGCTGGTAGAGTTCTAGACCCTGCTTTAAGGGATGAGCTTTAATAGAAAGGGGTTCAACCACATTCACGGAATAACAACAAAGAAACGAAGGGGAACAGATTTTGAAACTTTGGAAAGTTGTATCCAACATGATGTGAAGGTTGTGCATGGTTGATGTTGCAACAAGACAAAGGTTTGGAAGTAGAACCATGTTATACATTTTGTGAGAAAGTGGGGTTCTAAAAAAGTGTTGGACACAATGTTAGGACAGTGTGGTTTCTTCAACATTCTTCTGGTGAAAGATAGACCATGATGACCAAATTGTTGAGTCCACTGGTTATTTCCAAAGCCCACTCACTCAAAATGGTGTCCGTTTTACCTTTCTCCTTTCATTTCTGTAAATATAAGATGCAGTGGAAAGTTTTTTTCTTTCATTCCACATCCTAGGGGCATCAGTTGTACAGTCTGAGGGCCCCTTTCACGTTGATTTTGATCGCATCATCAAGAACATCAAAGAACTCAACATCGTCGCTGGCGACGGAGAGAAGCGCATCCGGCACACGGTCAGTGGGGCTCGGTTTGTGGCCCCAGACACGGTACCCCTCACCCTCTACGCCAACGGGATATTCATGTTCAACGGCCCCTTCAGGTCTTATGAAGAGCCAACCACGCAAGTAAGTACTGATCCCTACTGTGTAGAGGATGGAGTGAGCCCATGGGCTTGGCTTTCTTAATGGAAAGTGTTTCTGGCAACATAAACTTGAGTGGAATTGAAGGCCATAGCTTCTTGAAAATACAATGAATTAATTAAACATTCAACCAGAAACTGTCAAGTGAAGCTGTCTGGGTCTAACAGCAAACCGTCGTATGTTTCTACAACAGTGTGTCCATTTTCAATATTCATCCTTTGATGTTTAGTCCCCAGACTACCTGAGACCCTGTCTTATTTGGCTATGCACTGGAAATGACCAAGAGATGCCAACAGATTTCTGCATCCTCTATATTCACAAGCAGGTGTCATTTCCCAGCAGTGCCTAGGTCATTTTGACATGGCCTCAAGCCACCTCATCTGGAATCACTGAACAGTGAGCTGTTTCTCATACAACCACTGAGTTTGGCCAACGTAATTCAAACATTTAAATATTCTATCCTTGGGCACTGTACTGTGAATGCCATATGCAGCAAGGTATGAGACGGAGAGAACCCCCCCTGCTTTGTGTTGGTCATTGTCTCGCAGGAATCTGGGGAATTCCTTTCAGACATCTTGGGGGATGTGTTAAGTAACAATAGTCTGGAATGTGTATAGGGATTGGACATGTTGGGGGGGGGGTACCCCTCGGTCTCATTTCTTGCTGGGTATAGTGAATGCAGCTTTTCCAAAGGCAAGCCAGGAACCAGTTGTATGTTAATCCAAGTTTGAACACACGCATGCAAGTGTAAAAATATCTGAACTTTGGAGAATGCATGCAGCATTTTATTTGATTGATGAACCAAATTATTTCTGGTCTGTGTTTTTTAGCGCTGTATACAGGATCTTATGGATGGCTACTTTCCCTATGAGTTGAATGCTAGGTTCCCAGAAGGAGTTCCATTCCAAGTAAGCATTTACAGCCAAGTCTAAATCTTGCATCTAGAGCTAGGCCTAGGTCTTTGCTAGTTGGAAATGAACTTGCCCAGATGTAGCCATAGCTCTGGAAGCCCATTTCAGAAATGGCCCATCTAAAGTTGCTAGAAGCTGTCATACCTTGCAATGACATTCAAGCACACAGGGCCCTCTGCAAATGACTTTGCAAGTTTCACAGTCAGCTGGGGAGGCTGGACAGCTTTTATACATATTAATAATGTCGTACTGAGCATGAACAGTAACAAGTGCTCCAGAAAGTCACTAAAGGTGCATTATTAGGGGATTTCTTATTCTTATTGCGAAGTTTGGGTTGAAGTGAATTTATATGATTTTTTTCTCTTGTGGCAAGCAGTGATTTCTTCTCATTTGGCTTATAGAATGTATTAGTTTTTCAGTGGAAACAGCAATGATTTTGGCAAAACTCATCTTTTTCGGAGCTTCAAGCATGTACAATTAAATGTTTTTAGATGTTTAGAATAGGCTCAACCTAAAAAAGATCCCATGTACAAAGCTATTGTGAGAATCCCATCATGCCTTTGCACAGGATGTAGGGTGTGTCTCTTGTCACAATCTCTGGTTTGAATTCCAAAGGTAACAGACAAACGGGACACAGTCTACAACGACCCACGAAGCATCAAGCAGTTCCCTGGCACCGGTAACCTCCTGGGTGGAGAAAGCAAACCCTCCCGGCTGGTACCTAGCAACCTGGACAAGGGGACCAGTATGGAGAGATCATACACAACAAGCCACGATGGTAAACCAGTGTATGAGACCAGCCAACCACCAAGTAAGTGGCCAAAGGGACCAATGTGTCTTTCACCCAGACAAAGGCGTACATTTGTCTACATACAGTGAACATTCTCACCCAAAGATGAACATGGCTTACGTAAAGTAATGTCTTGTGAACCTTGCCCATTGTAGAGCCAGTGATTTTCCACGATCGCAGAAAACGGACAGAACTCATGGAATCAACACTTTGAAATGAAATCCACTGCTTAAAATGGAACTTGCAAAATTTCCCACTAAGAATGGCTTAAAAAGTGAAGAAATCTTTCCACAAAGTGCTATAATTAAATGCCTACCTAACCCTTTTAAAATGCTTGCTTTTAATGAATGAATTATGCTGGAAACATGCTAAATTGCACCACTCCACCACATGATTGGGTCGTTCGCCCCAGTACTGATAATTGCAAGCACTTATGGCGTGCGTGAGCCCCAAGCGTGAAGCGGCATAGTAAGGTCGGCCTACACATGTCAGCCGTCCACACGTGCACTGTACTAGCAATGAAATCAAGGCGCAAATTCACACACATGCTTATTACACCCGTGGTTAATTCGGGCTGCGATTCTGCATAGACGCCTTGAGATAAGGCTAGTAGGGCATGGTGAAACGAGACCGCAGCAGCAAAACAGAAGATTAATTACATCTTTCTTGAATGAAATGAAACCTAGTAAGCTTGTTTTACCTATGGTAAAATGGGCCTCCGGAAGTGTTCAATGAAGAACAAAGTTTTAGCCGCAAACATACATTTTAAGGCTTAGATTTAATGTTAACTATCTGAATTTTGTCGCACCACTGCCAAATAAGATGGCGGGTCAATGTCGTCCAACATTAACGTATTGCGATCAACGACTGTGGCATGCAAAACAACTGTATGACTTCACTGTACATGTACATGTATTTAAATGTAATCTGATTTTATACACAAGTAGTGACAAATGAATTGTCCATTGATTAATTGTGCAAGTTTTTGACGATCGTGCTGGTGGGAAATCAAGGGGGGATGCCATATTTATTTTGTGGCTTTTTAAAAGTTATTATTTAGGATTATTTTATAAAGTTGGAAACATTGCAAAGTATTTCCAAACAATGTTTCTTTTCATTTTTTTGGCGGGGGGAGGGATATGGTTGGGCAAATGGTTTTCATACATAGTTTAAAACTTGCCCTACTATTTCATGCTTACGAAGTTATGAAACGGAATTTGAATTTCTGAAGCAGAATTCGGTATTTGCCGAAATGGAAAATACCCATTTTTGGGAAGGAAAATCATTGGCTGTACCATTGTTATCGTAACAATGTAAAGGAAGCTGCAGTCAAATGTTGTGGCTGTGGCTAAATATAAAATATGCTTGTATATTTATGGAAGTCCCTAAGTAGAAGCTGCGGTCACTTCCCACAGGTGTACGTGTTTACTCTGAGTCACACCCATTTAAAATCACACATAGCCTTATTTTCACCTTGGAAGTTTTCCAGTGTTTTTCCTACTTACCTTGCAATATGTAATTTGGGGAAAATTTAAATTTGAAATTAGGCTCCCTGTTCCAAGAAAGTTTTTGCAGTGAGGAACATGAAATCGTGACACTGAGGGTGCAAGCATTGAACACCCGTACCACACACATGTTGAAACATAGACATTGTGAAGACCAAAAACATTTCATCCTCACAACTTGGTCTTGATTTTCCTAATGAAAAAGATTGTCTTCTAAACATGATGATGGCCTAGGCAGAGGTTTCGTACATTTGTGTTTTGATGAAAACTCATGTTTTGTGTTTCGTTCTAATTTCTTGAAAGAGCCTCAACTTTCAGTGGACCAGTTTCTGAACAAGCTGCCATCTTCCATAATCAAGGAGGGCAAGGTCATTGACGTCAGAGCCTCGCTGGCTGGAGACTTGCAGGTGGGTGTAGCAAATTTGGCCCAAGATGAGGTGGAAAGGAAATTAGCATGTTGTAATATGTTTTCCTCAAGCAAGAGCCATGGTCTCACTTTGTACTTAATCCATTAGTCGGTGTACCACCCACATTCGCCTAGCCTATTACTATGTGGATGGCACAAAGCACTCAGTGGTTTTCCTGATTAACCAGTGCGTGAAACTGTGTAATGCTGTGGATATTGCAGGTGCCCACAAACACTTGTAAAAAGACCTCTACTCAGTTGACACAAAGCATGGTAAGGAGGGCCAGTAAGTTACCGTCAGGTTGGCAGTGTTTCCTTGATGGTGTGACATTTTCACCATGCCTTGAGCACTTCACAACCAGGGCCCAATTTTACGGCACTGCTTAGCACATGATTTCACACTATGAGGCTCCACGTACTTCATGGAGACCGTAAGCAGGAAGCACAGCCAAAGGCATGCTAACCTTGGAGGAAAAATTTGCTTGACTTCATGACGTACATGTAACTGTATCTCTGTGTGCACGCAACCGTTAGCACAAGCACCACCATGAAATAATGCTTAAGGTTAGCACATTTTTCTGCTAAAGTTAGCACAATTTTTCTGCAAACTGTTAAGCAGTTCCATGAAATTGGGCCCAGTTCTTCATGTGTATCCGCTTGGTTTGTCAATGCACAGCATGATAACACGAAGCCTGGCGTCACAGTCATAGACACCCCCGCTGTCCAAGAAATCCTGGAGCGCGTCAGCAGCAGCCGGCCCCAGTCTGCGTCATCCTCTCGACCCCTGTCAGCCCGTAGCAGCATCACCACACTCCGAGTCAAGACGGAAACAGGGGAGCACACCTTCATCCTGAAGCTGCGGTATACAGACACGATAGGGGATGTTCGCCAGTACCTGGATGCTAAAAGGTGATGGAATGATACAGGTTTTTTTTGGGGGGGGGAGGAGTCAAGTGTTTGTAGTAAACTTCCTTGCTGCCTCGATCAGGTCTTAAATCTTATGTGAGTTGTGGGAATTTTGAATCTTTGTTTTTACTATAACCTGCCGAGTTCCTCGTCAGTCTTGGAATGTACCTGTGTCAATGTGATAGATCCTCAGTAAGTTTGATGAAAGTGTTATTTTGTAAAACTAAAAGGGTCCCCAAGGTTATGGAAAAATCTTTGAAAACAAGTTGTCCTGGAAAGTCATGGAAAACTGGGGGCAGGTAGGGTGTCCAGGAATTTTTTTAGAGGAAAAAATGGTCATGGAAAAGTTGTGGAAATGAGGATCATTGAGGGCTGATTTTGATGTGATGACAGAATGATGATATAATTGTAGGCTATCCTTATCAGTCTGTAGCATGGGTGGCTAGGACATTCATCTAGCTCATGAAATCAAAAGGTTTTCATAGCAAGATGGAAATAAATGTCATGGAAATTGTCATATTTTAGTCCTGGAAAGTACTGGGAAAGACATGGAATGTGGTTGTAGATTTCAGCAGGAAACCCAAGGAACATTAAAAGACTTCGACTGTCCTACTCAAGTTGGCGTGTGCAGAGTGTGGCAAGTCTTTTAGGTTTGGAAAACGGTAGGTCCCAGGTCACCATTTTTATCGTCTTGGGTCATATTCTGTGATCATATTCTAAGCCTTGAAACCCAGTACATGTAGTCTAGTTTTCTTTCTGTTTTTCTCTGACTATTATCCTTTCAGACTGTTTCCTTGTCAAGATTTCTTTAAAGCATTATTTCTCAATCCTACCACTAGGACATTGGGGTCCAAGGACTATGAGATAGTGACGACCTTCCCGGCCAAGGTCTACAACGACCAAGATGCAACCCTGCAAGAGTGTGGCTTGACACCCAATGCCGCACTGCACCTAAGGGCCAAGAAGAAGTAAAGTCATCTCCAAATATTCTTACTAATGCTGGGAATAACACATTCACCTATTTATGCCACATGCTAGCCGCTGCTGCCACTTTCCACAGGTGCTTGGGTTTTATTTTCCAGTTGCCCTCAGCTGATTCAGGCAAAAAAACTTGAACGGGGATGGCATGCCATGATTTGTCCTTGGGCAGGACACTTTGCCACAATTGCTTCTATTTCCACCCAGAAATAAATGGGTACCGGTTGGAGGAGGTCTATGTAATGCATTTGAATGAGCCATTTTGCACAGAGATGGCAATGTGAAGCGTTATGATCCTTGGTGGAGCAGAAATAGTCAGGACAATGCATTACCGGCATGGCGAGCAGTTATAAGAATGGTACAGTGGTGGATTGTGCACTTTTTGTAGTGATAACTAACTCTGTTTTGGGACCATTGCAAGCAGCATGAGTTCACATACTGAAATCTGTTCAGGTAGCACCTCAAAAAGGCTGGAGAAAACCACAAAGAATACCCCCTTTTTCTCGGTTTGGAGCATATATAGTACATCATGTCCCTGTTTATTCTGAAGATACCTCCATGTGGGACTACTGAGTTTTGTTTGGGTATGCTGATGAATAGAAAATTACAACAAAAACACAACCTATTTGAGCTTTGGAATATTGCTTGGTTCGGTCTAGAGCGTGCTATGCCTGGGTGCTTTCCTGAGAGAAGAAAATGATCCAGTATTTGAAGTGCTTCCTGGAATTACTAAGGGTATTTGATTTAAATGGTCTAGAGCCAATACTCATCTGCTTAGGGATACCAGGATAGTGCCGTCAACCATGCACATTCATCATTAGTCTGACCACAAAGGTCTTGCCTCTTTATTAAGTGTCCTGTCTTCTGTGCCAACTTTTTCTTCCTTCTCCTGTGATGCAAGACGCCTATTTCTCTTTATGTTGGTGTACATATCAAGACTGTAACAGCAAAAGCAATTCTAATTCTGATTCCATGTTTTTGCTATCTCTGATGTTCCGTCCTTATCTTGTACTTGCAAAGGCCCATGTGCCTGCTTTTTTAACTGTCTTGATTCTATTCAACAGATGTGTTTTATTTTAAAATCTTTCATATAATTATGTCCAGTGAAGTGATGGTGTTTTACATATAGTGACTTTTGTGAAGGACCAAATTCAAAAGTATCTCATATGGTATAAATATAATATATGGGTAATTCCATAAATTAGTGGTCCATCTTTTTCTGTGTCCCTGTTACATCTGACATATGATTTTGTAAGTTCAGAATACATTTTCTTTTTTCAAAAAGTGATGAATTAATGCAAATTACCTGCCAAACAAATGGTAATACTTTGAAACCAATTCCAGCGATATTTCCAAGTCAAATAACAAAGGTCAAATGTAATAGGGACACAAAAATGTCACACTTTTGGACCCCTAATTTCTGAAATTACTCATATACCATTCTACATGTGTGTGCATAACAATACAAAGAAATATGAAAAGGGGTATAGCAGTGAGTCAAAACTTGTCTTGTAATAATTCATTAGTGCA
This sequence comes from Acanthaster planci, assembly GCF_054643075.1. NCBI lineage: Eukaryota > Metazoa > Echinodermata > Asteroidea > Valvatida > Acanthasteridae > Acanthaster > Acanthaster planci. The sequence goes on along the minus strand of NC_141791.1, from coordinate 4,519,819 downwards.
AGAGACCTGTTCTCAAGGAACTCGGTCAGGAGTTTTTCAAATGTTTCACGCAGGAACAGTCCATATACTCGAAAATATTCTGTCCGTGTCTTTGATGTTTTTACTCTCTTTTCAGATGCATTCCAAGACTAGCTTTATGCTACACTTTACTGCAAAGTGCCTTGTTAGTCGACCGTCCACACATTTTACTATTTATTGAAGCAATAATGAAATGCATTTGCTACATTTTATTTGCTACAAAATCGTAACTTTGTGATAGAGTTTGAAGTCATATGATCTAAAATAAGACATAAACCTTGAAAAGAACATTTGCACTTGCTTCAAGTAAGATTTTGTCTTGTCAGTTGTCACTCTGTCCCTTTGATAAATTTGGTAGAGAGAGTTGCAGCACCTATTCTAATGATACAAAGGTAACCTCACATTAGAAACATCTAAATTGTTGCCAAACATAGAGAAGCTTTATTTACAGAAGAATCCAGTTCACGTTTAGGAAAATAAAACTTCTAATTGGGTCAATTTAATATTTTTTTCCAAAATTGGTTAAACATGGATTTGCTACTACATTTTAAGAAAAGCATTTTAATATACAACCAAATACATTCATGTTTTATCAATGCTAATGAAATATTTGAATTTGCATGAAATTGCAAACAATGAATCGCTGGGACCAATAAAAAAAACTTAAGGCATAAACCTTTGCGAAATTCTCTTCTGCTCAAAATGGATTGTGGCAGGATTATGGAAAAAGTGAAATTTTTGCCCAAATTTTAATTCAATTGCAAGGCGTTAGCCTTACAGTCTTATTAGTTTGGGTCAGAAATTGATAAATTTTCAATTTGTTTGAAATTGCACATAATATTCCTGTAAGTCCACTGAAAAAATATAACGGTATAAACCCGCCTAAAATACACTCTTTCTGCTCTAAATAATTGTGAAAAGATTTTGAGGAAAGTCAAATTAAAAAAAAATTAATTAAACTGCAAGGTTAACCCCTTACAATTTTAATTTTGGGGCTGAAAATTGTTAAACTTCGAATTTGAATGAAATTGCGAACAATAAAAAAATGAGTCAAATGAAGGATAATTCAAGTCCATAAAAGCTCAAAATTACTCTTTTACTACTAAAAAAAGATTGTGGAAATATATGGGGAAAAGTTACTTTTTTAACCAAGTTAAATTGAAGTGTATAGCTAACCACTTCCAGTTAAATTTTGGCTCAACAGAAGCCTTACAAACAATGTTTGGATCCATTCAGAGAATAAAAATTAAGGTATAGAATCACTCTTTTTCCACTTGAAATGCAGTGAGGTTAGATTTGGAGAAGTCACATTTTTGCCAAAGTTTAATTAAATTGCAAGGCAGTTTTATTTATTTTGAGCTGAAAATTGATAAAATTTGAATTTGCCTTAGTTTAATAAGTCTAATGAAGAAAAGTTACAGTATGAAACTGCTCCAAATACTCTTTTTCTGCTCAAATTAGAATGTGGAAGCATAGGAGAAAGTCCAATTTTGGCAAATTTTAAATTTGCAAACCTAACCAACCCCTTCCAGGTTTATTTAATTTCGGGCTGAAAATGGTTTGAATTATTGTACAATTTGAATTATTTGAAAATGCAAAAAATATGTCCATGAGTTTAACAAACGTCTTAAATTAACAAAATTGTTCTTTTCTGCTCAAACTGCCTTGTCGGCAGATATTGATAAAGTCACATTTTGGCCAAACTTCAATTGACCTGCAAGTCTAACCCCTTGAAGTTTTTATTTCTGCACTAAAAATGATGAAATTTGATTTTACCTGACATCGTGAACAGTTGTGCTGAGTCCAATGAAGAAAAATTTAGGTCTTATCCACTCAAATTACTCTATTTCTGCTTTAATTGGATTATGGGAAGATTTGGAGAATTTAATTACATAACAGGTTAATTAAATTACAGAACAAAAAATCCCTGTAACTGGCTGGCAACCAATGTTGGTGATTTAAATAAATAAAAATGAATAAATAAATAACACCTTCCACTTAATCTTAGGGACATTAGGGATGGAGAGCAATTGTCAGGTTGCGTTATTCAGCAACTTGGATGGCCCTGCCCCTGGGAGGAAGGGTGGAATTGCACAAACGGACGTCTGAATCCCCAGTGCCGGTAGCTAGGTCTTGGTTCTCACCAGTACTTGTCACATGGCTACATGTGACAAGTTCTTTCCCAATAATTACACTCACCTTGGGAAAGTGCCAGCAAGGGGGCCAGGATGTGTTTCAGATCTCTCCAGATTCTTCTAGCCTGTGCCTTTTTGCCTCTGTGTTGCATGCCAAGCCTTCCAAATCAAATCCTGTTGATACAGTATAAGCAGACACAACATTACCCATTCTGGCATCTGCCATTTTCTGTTCACTCTTGGTAAGTGGTCGGACCAAATGTTTGAAGGAAATGTAACAGTGAAACTTCCAGAAGCAAAAACTCTTTTTGGTGTTTTATTCTGGTTTTTGTGCTTATTACCAGTAAACCATGAGAGTATGTTCTCGCGTCACTTGTCCTATCAAAGCTAATAATGACAGAATAAAAGTTTGCTAGAACATTTGTCTTACCACTTTTTTGGCCTAACTCCACACTTTATGACAATTAGTTTGTTACAATAACCAGTTTCATTCAAAAATGTTCATTAAATTCCAATTCATTTTCATTTCCAGGAATCCTTTGATATATCAAAAGTTGCAGACCAGAGAAGAAACTGTCACCGATATCAATGATAAATTACCTCACTTTAAAAAAACTGGAAAAAATGGCTCAGTCACATTTAGTAATTAATTCATTTTTGTCACTTTTTTCAGGTTAAATAAGATAAGTGGCCTACTTTAAAAATTTTATCATAAGATCAGCCCTGAAATAGTCAAAAAGCCCATTGCCATTTTGAACCTATGTTGGGTATGAGCGGTTGATCAGCAATGATCAGATGACTGCATTAATTGCACAGTCTATGTATTATGAAATCCCTGACTTCCCTTTTTTGAAACAATCATCCACAACTGCGAATTAGGAAGAAAAAGCAACTGGCTGGTGGGAGAATAATTACCAATTTGTGCAATAAGATCAACAGACACTGCTGAGATCAAGCAATATTGCAGTACTTATCACACCTAACACCACATATTGTAACAAAGAGAGAAGGTGCAAGGCCGTTTTCCAATACTAAACTTCGGCTCTATCTCAGGCTTCAACTGTTTTTTAACTAGCAGACAGTCGAAGCTGTAAGAGCAGTAATTAGTTCAATAGTGCCACAAAAAATCAAATAAGAACTAAGAGCGCCAGAAATTACAGTAATCCAATTTAATTTAAACGCTTCAAGCCCACAATCGGGGATTGGTTTTGGGAACGAAACCTGAGACGGAGCCCAAGTCGAGGATTGGAAAAGGGCCTATGGCTCTGTTTTCTCCAAATTTTCCAGAATTTGGAAGCTCCCTCGCCCAACCTGTAACCCTTCCTTCACCCGACTGAAAGGTCCACTTTTGAGGCAAGAAAAGATTTTAAGCTACAGTAGAAGAAAAAATGTTGCGCACTTCGGTATTTTTTTGCCTCGGTCAATTCCTTCTTTGGGAGTTTACTTGTAATCCCCCTAAAACAATTGGTACGACCTGCTGTTTTCTAAAATGAAAAAGCAAAATATCTATGCTTTGTTGAGGATTTGCACCCCCCACAAAAAGTCCTACAGCTGTAGTTACAGGCCTCTCTCCAACCTTATTTTTTGGACTACAATGTAGTCCTACATTAATTTATTTTTGGCTGGTGCGGGCATTTCTACTGGCCTGCAACCAAACAGTTGCAAAACATCATCGGGTTCAGTGCTTTACTTCAGTCCTTCAAGTATTTGATGCGTAAAATGGTATCAGACCTCGTAACCGAGCTAGCTACATTGTACAAGTTGATACCAGCTTGAAATTTAATACATGACAGGATAATTGTTGAAACTTTTTTTTTGAAGGGGGATATTTGCAATCCACTGATCTGACCCAAGGATTGAATCGCGATCATCATTGCACCTCTCTGACTGGCTGCCTCACTGAGTACTCTGTACTGAACTCATCCACTCTGAAGGGAGGGGGTTGAGCATTTATATGTACTCGTAGTAGAATCCCCTAATACCTTGCACTTCGACGCTTCCATGAACTTTCCTCATGCAGTGTTGCCCAACCACTTTGATGAAAAACTTCAAATTCACTCAGTTAAATACTGGAACTCTTAATTACCTTTATAATATGTACTGTTGAACAATGTCAGTGTCATAAAATTCACTCTGAAATTTAAAAATTGTAGTGTCCCTAATGCCGCACAATTAAACAAATCTCTGAAACTTCCACATCATGTGGTTGTTTAAATTACATAAATTGTCAAAAATCATTTTAACATCCATTCACATACCCAATAAAAGTTTGTTAGATAATATTCTTATTTTTGGAAACTTCAGGCCAAAAGAAAAACTGCTTGGAAATTTGTAGTAGGTACTTAAACTCAAGAGTTATGAACGGAATTATTGAGAGCTTGATCAAATTTCACTTACTATGAAATTTGAGGTAAAAATATTGCTCCAGTAAGGCACTGGAATAAAAAAATCCAAGTTTGCTACATTAGAGACTGTGCCACATTAGGGTACATCTACAAAGTAGTTCAATGCAGTTTTAAATTTTGTGTGTGTGACCGGATGAGACAAAATAATATACACTTCAATAACATGTGAATGTGCATTATGTTCAACACCACAAATAAGAAACAATTTTACATTTTTCAGCAAAGTTCTTCCCAAGATAACATCTGTATTTTTTCAGTAACGAAGAAACCCATGTTGCATCCTGACTCTACTTCTGCGGTTCCATACAAAGTCTACCGGGAGTCAAAAAGATTTCTTTAACATTTCCTTACAACATTGGAATGTTTCTTAGAAAAAAAGGAAGTGGTGGAAGGATAAAACATTCTTTCCAAAAGGAATACTTCCCAAGGCTGAAAAGGTAATTCTGGACCGGGGACACTCGGTTTTGGCTTGGACTCAGTTCCACCACTTTATATAGTTTAGTGCCTACAGCTGTATTATGACCAGCCTACGGTCAGTAACACCGGTACCGCGACTTGCAGACCCTCCGGTGTTAGTGGTCAGTAGGCATAGCTGGGTTTTAACTGGGCTAACATTGTGTGCGTATTAAAAATGTAGAGGGGTCCGAATAATAAGGCCAGTTCAAAAACGTAAGGGCTGCCTAGTCCTTACAATAGGCTTCTTACCTGAGGCAAAAAGTAATAGTATTTTCACTTTACGGTGGGAGGGTGACGACTACAGCCATACCCATGCGTGTTTCACGTGTTTACTGGTTACACCACGTGTTGTGCATTGAAATCGAACGGGGGCGCACTACCCATTGACAATATCCCACAATCTGTTGCAGCGAGGGGTGTTATTACTAATTTGATTTTTTTTTTTCAGCTTATGGGGACCGGGGGCTAAATAAATTATGTCTCTTTACTAACTATCACAAAAGAAACAGCCTTCTTGGAGAGGGGTGTGTTGTGGTCAACATACTTCCGTGGGAATGACACTTAGTCGGACCCAACATCTTCAAATGGCATTCTAACAGGGTCCGACAACCATTTTGATGTAATTTGGTGGCAAGTGCAGGGGATGCCCTTCTGTGGCACAAATATCGCCCCATTCCTTTTACATTTTTAGGGTTCCCCCCCCCCATCGGCTCCTACTCACCAGCACGGATCTACACTATTGTTCAAAATAATGTCACTTCCTGGGGGTGGATCCAAGATTTTTAGCTGGGGATCAGACAATAATTTTGGTTCGTACACAGGGGAATGTGCTATACTTCAAGTTGTCACCATTGGCAGAGCTATACATACACGCAATATAAGAACCCTTCATGATTGATTCTTTTAGGGGTCTCCCAACCTTTAGACGTAGGCCCCTTAAAAAGTCAGTAACACAACTGGGAATGGGCGGGGTCTCCCACCCATCCGCGCCTGTTTTTTTTCCTAATTTAATGGAATTAACATTAATCTGATTGGTGGCATGGTGGCAATAGTCTTTCGCAAGTTCAGCAATGGTACAATGTGGTAGGCGATTTTGTCGTACAAAAAGTGAAACAGGAAATAAGCATAATTATGTTGGTTGACTTGATCTCGTGACCAGTTTCGATTCACGAGCGTGCCGTTGTCTCCTTAAAACGGGCCATAAAACAGGCACCTTTTCAGCACTTGTTAGTGTTAAAGTCCACTTTGCTCGACATGGCTGGCTTGAACAGTATGGCTGTCGCTCCTCCCTCACCCTGCTGCAAAAATAGAAAAAAAAATTAAAAGAAAAAACTGACCTCTTCCACTGTCAATGGTTTATGAGTTTGCTGCTGATGAATGCTCTATCCCCTCCCCAAGCTTTCCCGTGGAAAAAAGATGCTTTGGCTTTCCCCTACTGGGAAGACTCCCGTGGACGCCCATGTTGGAATGTTTTGTCATTGTTTCAGGTCCTTTCCTGCTCCCTTCGTCCCTGACCCTATCCCCTCCCCTCCAGCTCAGACCTCGCCTTCTATTTGCTCCCTATATTCCGCTTTACATCCTCCATGCAGTCTCGCCTATAGTCAATTTTTTCTCACCTACTATGATACCTTTTTCTGATGACCTGTATATTCTAGTCAGTGTGCTTGTATTTATTTCTTCGCCGAATACCACTGTGGAACTAATCTCTGTAATTATTAAATTTGTCATTACGAGGTTTCAACGGCTAGGCGATCCACCTGCTCGTCCCCAACTGTCCTTACGGGGTGCTAGGAAGAACAAAATGTTTTTCACAAATCTTGTGAAGGGAATGCGTCGTAGCTACGATTTACATGCACAAAGCATTATGGGTCCTTTTCTTCATACGTCAAGGCACGTATGTTCATTTCACGTGTCATGCTCTGGTCGAAGCTTGGATCCGCGCTCGTGGAAAAAGGTACGTCACGCATTTGCACTTCCCAGCGCCGGCGCTCAACAGTACATGTACAGTACACTGACGGCGGGAACGAGTGCCGATTGCTAGTCTTTGTTCTTAGAGGTTGCTGTCTGTGTGTTTCACCAACGCACCGCCCTGTGGAGGAGTATTGTGACCAACTGTATTATACCACTGTGCACGAGCTATCGGCGGTAATAATAAACAGTAACGTCTTGCAACCAAGACTAGACGAACGCATACTTACGGACGGCGCCTCGTGACCGGCCGCGCCTCAGTTCCGTTCATCACCGAGTCTCTCAACGGTCCGTGTGCAGAAGCGATACGTTTTTCTTTACCATTCAGCAGCGCATCCTTGCATTTGCAGAGACACTTCGGAAATTACCACCATGATTAGCAGACTGTGTTTTGCCCTGTGCATTGTCCTCCTCATGGTTGTGATGGTGGTGTCGGTAAGTTTATGAAACACATTACACTTTAAGGATTTACTCTTTATGTCATTCAAGTCTATGCTCTGTCGCCCGATTGCGCAGGAATATCACCTTTCCTTCTGCCTGTAAATATATTGGATTTGGAAGTACAGGCACAAGTTTAATTCAAGCTATATGTTCATTCTAAAGATGAATTTTGCGCGTAATGCTTGGAGATGCGGGTCCTTTCTCGGAAAGAAGCAGGTGACAAAAGCTGGGGTGGATTTTTTTTTATCATTTTTAGTTCACGATTGCTGAGTACAGCGCTTTTCGGAACCAGCCGCCATGGCGTTGCCAACTGCCTTGAATAACATACCCGTGACCCGGTTTAATCATATGCCACATTCCGTACGGGGGCAAAATTCTCGATAGTTCGATGGCTTGGCCAAGTTGGCTTCTGTTCCATGTCTATTGTGCAGTCGAGTTAAGGTTTCAAACTTCATCATGATGTACTGAGGAACGTTTTGTTTTATAGGTTTCAGTGCACATGTTTGCAAGACAAAGATAACAGATTTTTTTTATCCTGGGTGTATACACAACCCTGGCATGCCCAAATTTAGCCCTGGTGTAGTTGATATACATCGTGCGCATGTAATGTACCCTATTCTTAATCTTATTGCCCGTTTCATGTGCTCGTTCCTACTCACAGGGCAGGGGAACAAGGATTCAGTGTCTCTGCCCCCTTAATGTCGTTCAATTAGAAGTTCCACGTCCATTATTCAAAAAATGATACATGGGCTTGAGGTTAGAGGACAGCCTTTTTAAATGAAATCCTGCAGCTTCACTGTTGTTTCCCGTGAGCTTTAGAATTTGTGTGCATGTAATCAGTGCATGGAGAAGGCGGGCTCTGTAGTTTTTTATTGTCATTCAATGCATATTAGGCATTCAAATATTAAAAGTGTCTGACATTTGGCTTCTCTTTGTTTCATATTTCTAAATCATACGTCGAATTGACTTTTGCTATATTTTGTTCTGATCTGTCTGTTCCGTTGTTTCCACACATAAAAGAATGAATGAAATCATGTCAGACTATTTTCAAGGCTTTGTTGTGGTGATAGTTTAGTTAGCAAAGACTCGTTTTGAAAACAACGAAACACGAATATCAAATACGACTAACATGACTTTACAGAAATGCCTATGAAACAATGGGTAGTACGTAATGTCAAATGATTCGAAAGTAGTTTTGTTTCAGTAATTTATCAAAACTTAAAACGGAAACATGCTTCCATTGTTTCCGCTCCCGCAACATTGATACATCATCGGCATAATAATACCCGCTGTATATGGTAATCGGCATGACTTTTGTGACAAACACTTTTGGAAAATAGTATTTAGGAAATAAGTTGTCTCATTTAGGTAACCACCTATCCTGTTTGTTCTATGTAGTGTGGTTAGCTTTCCTGCCTTTGTGCATATAGCCATGCAGCCTGATTGGGGGTTGAGGAGCATAATATTAGAAAACTCCTCACGGATACGACCATCCGGTGGACATGTCTGGAATAAAAATCGCAGTCCATTGACTTTGTCTCGACTGTGGTATTACAAATGCGTGCATAATATGTAAATGCAGGCCTTGGCCTATATATGTCGTTCGTGTATATCCCAGACTGCTTCCCGTTTCATTTATAGCTTTTGTCATTTGAGTAGTTTTCAACAAACAAACCCATTTGTGTGCTTTTATTACTTTATGCGTTGTTTTTGATAAATTTTGCTCGTTCGAGGTCACGTTGAATGTCTCGTGAACATTTCGCGTATGAAGATAGGGCCAACCCACAAGATTGCAAGATATAATGTATACACTTTTTACATCCAGAATGTCTGAAATATTCTCGCTATTCCCAAAGAGTTTTCAAATTCCAGACGTTCATTTTATCAAGCGTCAAATCCCCGATAATTGGCAACAACAGTCTGGACGCATTTTCAGTCATTTGGCTTTTGATTAAAATCACATCTGACCGTGATTTATGAGCTTCGTTTTAAGTTAACTGTGCGGTACTTCACATTGCATCAGAGAGTGGATTTCTCGATTATAGTAACCGTGCAGCTGGAAGAGTAATGCACGGCCCAGTCTTCAAAAATGTCCACCGCGGTGTGGGTTTCTGCGGTAACTTGGTAACATGGTCCTAAAGTTTCATTTGGGGGAATTGTTTTCGACAGTGGCAGCATGGTACTGTGCCATTTCAGAGCGCGACCTGTGACTTGAGCTGGGAAAATTTCCAACAGTCAGGACACTTCCGCCTCGGGAGTTCAGTTCAGTTATAGGCTTACATGTACCAGAATTATTACTCTCGGTCAGAGGATCACGTTGGTTGGTGTATTACATTCCTGAGCTGCCGGTACCACGGCAGGAACTATGAATAAAAACATTGTCTTATAGTCAAGGAGCACGGACCCTGAAAAAATGAAAGTTCTCAACCCTCATAACATCTAAGGTCTGACAGCATAACTTGGTGGAATAGACCTTAGAGAACATTTCTAGGTAGTATGTGGCCTCAAATTGTGGTAGCACTTTTGCGCTATACGTAAAAATATTACAATATTTTGAAAATGCGATAAATAATAAAACACAAAAGAAAATTCGAAGTCTTGCTTTAAGCTGCAACTTCTAGCTTCTGTTTTTATTTCATTTCCCAAGAAATGGATAATGAAACATTATAATCCCTTAATCTGTCACAAATGTACATGTCAAGGACTTGGGAGGTCCAAACAATGCTGCCACGCCCATTTTTCGGTTGTAGGGCGGGAACGTGTAACTCATGTTCTAGTGGCTCATCAAATTTAGCGTATTTGTATAAATGGATTCCCATTTCTTGAACATTTCAGTGTTTTAGGTGGTCAAGGCAGCACTACCAAGTCCATTTTTCATTTACAGAAAAATGCAAATTCCTCATTTGAGGCTTATCCTATCAGATTTAATTAAACTCATACTTTAATTTGAACTGACTAATTGTGGCTGCGGATATGCTACACCACACAGTGTAGCATATCTGCAGCCACACAAGTGGGGCTAACTAATGTCTCCTCATATGAATTCAAATTAAGTTCCTATTTTCTTTCAACCAAATAATATTTTAAGGCCTTAGGTGTCAATAAGGCTTTACCACAGCCACTTTTTAAGTTCCACAGGAAATTTCAAGCCCTTGTTTTGCATATTTCTTTTGGAATTGATACTGCATGGTTGCAATGCAAATTTGTAATCCACTCAAATCTGCATCATACTCCCATTTTCTTACAACAAAGCAACATTTAAGGGACTTTCTTGTTAAAGAAATATTGCCACATCATGTTTTTAAGTTAAAGAATGCAAATATTAGCTTAAGGTTTCTGTCGCTACTGTAATAGTACACTGGCTGTAAATTACTTGTGTCAGATGTATTATGTCAGGCAACTTTCGGGCACATACATGTGGACTAGGAAATTAAATTACATGTAGCTGCATGCTCGACAAAAAAACCCAATCTTCTTACTTGTGTTGCTGGCGTGTAGAAAACCAATTTCTAATTGTAGGCTGCCTGTCCCATTGTGAAATTTCAAAAGAAACCTGTTTTTATCAAAAAAGACAGTTCTTTACAAAAACAGTTGATGCTTTTACTTGTATACTTATGCATCCAAGTCATCCTCACTGTCATCATCCAAAGTTTCCCCTGTCACGTTGTTTGGATTTTCACAATCTTCAGATGCCATGCAAGCACAGGACTCTGTACACGCCAGACCCTCTGTGTGGCAACGACAAACCCTGCATCTACAGAATGAAGTCTTGCAATTGCAGACTGTTAACTCAATTAATCCTCTTAGTGCTGGATCTTTCGTCATTAAAACTGATGTCTGCTTTGATCAATGTCGCTGCCTGATGTATTATTTTCTGCTGGTCGTCACTTGCATTCTCACCGGATGGAACCCCTTGCTTTGGATTAACACTCTGTGCATCCAATGTTGACCTCTGATGTGCAGCATTGATGACATCTTGCAAGCATACTGAGCTTGAGTACACAAGCTCAGACCTTGATGGCCCAAATGTCTGGTGGAAAACAATTCCATCACCAAAGTGGTTTTGCAATCTGTTTTTTAGCCGCTGATTGGTGTATGAGTCAGCAGATTCTCCATGATCTTTCAAACAATCTTTGTACTTTTTCAGCAGTGTTGTCATGTTGAAGGCTTTACCGGCTACAATGTCAGGTGAAATATCTGCAACCAACTCTCTCATTGCAATGTCAAATGTGCTCTCCTGTTTGCTTTCGATGGCAACTTGGCGCTTGAGATTTGACTTGCTCACATATGTGGAAAAGCAGGCTTTGTGATACTTTCCTTCAGCTGCCACAAGGTCATTATTGACACCACGCAGCACCCGCAGCAGCTCTTCATCTCCTCTACACTCAGCAGCATGATAAATAGTTTCACAGACTTGAAATGTGCTGGCCGCTACCATCAATTTCACTTTTTTGTGGGTTAGCTGTTTGCAGAACAGGCACTTCGACCAGTCAGTGGGAGTAGATTTGGATCTGGACACGCGTGGTGTTCCACTACTTGTATTTGAACCCGCACTACTGACTGTGGAAATCTCTGATGGAGTCGGGGAAATGGCACGTCTCCGTTTCAGAAAGTGACGCAGATTTTCCTTGCTTGTGAAGGCCTCATAGCATTTGGAATGCCAAAGAAATGAAAGTTCTGGCAGATGTCCAATGTCAAGCTTCAGACGTTCATACACATCGTCTTCACGGATTTCTAATGCAGAAATCAGTTTGGGTATAGAGGACGGCAGTGGTGTTCTTAGGGACTCATCTGTATCTATCTGGCAGATTACACACTTGTCAAAATTTGTTCGTCTTTTTCTCTTTGCAGGTAGAAGGACAAATGACCCCTCATCATCTTGGCTGTCCATGCTTGTGAGGATGGGCACTATAACATTGAAACAAACATAACAGCAACCAAATAAAATTAATGTTTGAAAGTGCCTTGAGAATTAACCACTACTTTTAACAACACAAATAACAGTATGGATAAATCTTTTTGAAATTATGTATATTTATTTATGAATCAAAATCTATTTCTTTTTAGTATACTGTTAGGCCACATGTCCAACGTAAACCATAAAAGAAACAGCAATGGGAGTGAAACACACACCTGCAACAACCCTTCTTGGTAGTTAGAAATAATCGCCAGAAGACAACATGGGATGAAGCGACTTGGCAAAGAAGTGACGTATCTGTTAAAATAAGAACGAAAAGGTTTCAGTAAATGTCTGGTCTGGAAGAAATATCAAAAGACCATCTAACTTTTTAAAAACAAATCCCCTATTCAAAAAAGCAACAGCAACATCAATTTGTGAAACACATACTCGTTCTTTTTAGTCCATGACAGTGAACTCCATTTGCTGTTGGCCCGCTGATGAAGATGGGACGATCATGACAAAGCTCTCACAGAGAAAAGACGTCTCGGTGCTGTATCATATGAAAGAAATGATTTTGTATTTTTTCACATGAATGATGTTGTCTAAAGTAGCAATTTAATTTAAGTGCTAAATATGGATACTACCCTCACAATGGTGCCAGTAAGACAGAGCCTGTTATCAGAAATCTTAATCAAGGCCCACATGTTTAATACAAAGTATAAAACACGTAGAAGAAAGGGTTACACCCAAGAAAGAGCGCTGAGAATGAAAAACACACCTGCATTATTAACCCTTCTTGGTCCGTTGGTAGTCAGAAATAATCATCAGAAGACACTATAAGATGAAGTGACATGGCAAAGAAGTGATGCATCTGTTAAAATAAGAACAAAAGGTCTTGTAAATGTCTGGAAGAAATATCAAAAGAGTATCGAACCGTGATCTGACATGGGTTTCCCCAAACTCACAATCCCCATATGACCATGGTCATGAACAAACATGACAAATCGTGTTGAAAAAAGTTATGCAAAACACTTCTGGAACCTACCAATAAGCTTGATTGTCCTCTTCAGTCATCAGGCAGAAGTCTGTCGAATGCTGCAACAAATGCCTTAGGCTTTTGTCAAACTTCAGAGACATTTGCAAGTCGAAAACTATGGATGATCTGCAACTAACGTGACTAAGCTATGCTTGCCATGTGTAACCTGATCTGAAACCCAGACCCGTTGCATGAAAAACGAATAGCTCTTTTTCATGTGAGGCACCAGACTATATGCAAAAACCAAAAGTTTTATTATTAATAATTTAAAATACTAATATTAAAGTGTTTTTTATAACAAATAACCATTAAAAAATAAAATCTTTGTAGTAAATATTTTATTATAGTTTTAAATGATATAAGTACCAAAACAAATGCGATAAAACTTGCACTAAAAAATACATTGTGTTATAAGCCTAATATGTAAACAGTGTTTGGTCTTTACAGAAATCCCCACTGAAAGAAGGCTTGACTCTTCAAAAAATCACGATTTTCTCAAAAGTGATACCACAATTTGACACCACATACTACCTAGTGAAGATGTGTAAGGTATAAACTACCACTTTATGAAGTCAAACCTTAGATGTTGGGGGTGTTGAGCTAACTCCTAAATTAGAGGGTTTTCTGGACTTTGCTCCTTGACTATTAAAGAAAACCCACTAAATAATGATGCATGACGCTTGGCCCCAAGTGGGGTCGCTCCAGTTCAAACAATGGGCCTATTCAGAGAGTTAGTCTGCACTGTGATAAAAGCACATCCTGCGCTGCGAAAACTGTGGTGCTAAAATAAAATCAACACTTTTTGGTGTTATCAGATGACCGCACCATAGGGTGTTACTTTGACACCGCTGGCGTTACTTTGCACACCAGTAAGTGTTACATTGCACTGGTGGGTGTTAAAATTAACATCAAATAACACTATTTTTTTAAATACTAGCGAAAAGTGTTGGTGGAGTCCTCTGATAACAACAGGGAGGGTTCACCCGAGTTTTTGCAGTGTGACAGAACTATTAAAATTTCAAAATTTACTATTAAAAAACCCCAAAAATAACTGGAAAAAGGAGCCCCAACCTACGCCCAAGCACCACTGAATTATTTCTCCAAGGATTTGACCAAAGTCGTGTGCCACCGGGAAAAAATCAGACTGAGTTGAAAGAATCTCAAAGAAGGCTTAACCGTTTCCTTGCTTTATGCGGCGACATAAGTTGAATCAACATATTGGATTGTCAAGATGCAAGGGCCTCTTTTTGAGACTAAGTATGTACATGTATACCCTGTCGGCAAGAATTTATTTACAGGGTGCGAATATTATAATGCTATAGAGACTATAGTCCCAGCTTCAATATAAACGTTGTACAACCGTATGTAGAGCTTACGTCCCAGCTCCATGCATGATGTGACGAGAAGGTCGCCAGCCAGCAAGTAATCGAGCACGATTGCAGAAAAACTGCACCCGAGATCTTTCAGTATCTACTACATGTACTCAGATTTCCACGGGGCCGGGTGCGCATGGTGAGCGTTCTGGGGCGCTCGAGCGGAGTCGACGGTCGGGATAAGGGTCAGGGTCATGTCATCAGACGTCTGGTTGCATAGACCTTGGGGACGCTGCTCGAATCAAGGACGCTGAAAACTCTCGAATGGGACGACTTCTCTGAGTATGTAAAAGCACTTCACTTACGATATTCGTGACATAATTCATGAGTGTGAATGAACTGTTCGACGTTCATGTGGGATTCAGCCTCCCCCAAATGTCCCTCGGTCATGTTATATCCTTTCCTTTTTTTCTGGATAGGCCATGCTTTTGTTATTATTTTGTAAAAACATGTAGAAGCTACCGTTGTGAGGGGCATTTTGTCTTGACGTACATACGTTTCCGTTTGCCACTGTGGTTTATGATCACGACCTTAAAATTATTTGATTCTAAACCTAGGTGTCATGATGCAAGTGTTAAATTCAACATACTTCAGAAGTTCGGAATGGCCGCGGAACCGATTTATATATTACAAAACAGGACACTGCTCTTAATGACACTAAAACTGTGGTTTAGTCCAAGATAGAACTAATACTGGGGAAGCATTGCACTTTTTAGCAGCTAGTTCGTGGTCGTGTGAAGTTGACTGACAAATGTCTTGGCAGATGGAAAATGCTGAAATCTGCACAGTGTCAGCTCATCAGATGGAACAACTCTTCATGTTAACGTAGACAATTTTAATACCTTCCAGCCCATGCAAATAGGTACAGAATTTAGTTAGGAAATCTGGAGAAATTTTGTTATACTCTCATGGAGAAAACACAGGGCTATGATCAGGATGCAGTTGCTAATTCACGCATACTGATCAACCAATCAAGATAGGAGATTTGAGCCAACGAGGGCTTAGGCTACTTTAAACTTTTAGCCATTGGGAAGGCTTCTAACTCTGCTGGCTCCGTTGGGGGTGGGGGGTAAGTGCAGCTTGAGGTCACTTTATCACAGCTCTTTGTGAGAAATACAATGGGGAAATTAAACTTGTAAAATTGCTCCCCTCCACCCCATCACCACCAATTGAATACATGTTGTATCAAGGAAGTTATCCAATATCTATATTGTTTAATTCAACCTGATTTTGCCAAATGGTTTACAACCATGGATGTCATTGGTGTCCAGGAGGTCCACCTGGAGCCACTGTTCCGCCCGTAGGTTTGAACAAGACAAAGTTAGGTAAACAATCCCATTAACCACCTCTAGGTTGGCAGCATAGGGCTTTTCTTGCAAACAGTGAAGGGCGTTTTCTGGCGGGAATTCGACAGACAGGTTAAAATTTCTCGTGCACTGGCATAAGGGGCAGTTAGTGTATTGCAGACAGTGGAATTTACCCATCATGTAATTTACATACTACATCTACATTGTATGACAATAGTTACAGTACATGATGACAGGAAATGGTAATGGCTCCATGTATCTTAAGGGGCTATTCCTCCTGTAGCTCAGCGCTAAGCGGGGGGACATCCTGTGCCTGGATGGTTTAATTAGTAGTTCGTTATTAATATTCATTCAGAAATTATTAGGTGTTGAAAGGTCTTGTCGCCCGTGATGAGTTGTTTGACCTGGTGATACCATTTGTTAAGGCTATTTCTTAATTGGGTCTAGTGTGCCCTAATTTTTGACAACGTCTGGTGAGCCTTGTGTATCAGGGCTGATGTACCCTGGCCTGGTGTTTCATGGTCTGTGGACCATGTATGGTGGGCCGGTTGTACCCTACTCATGGGTGGGTCTGGCAAGTCCTTCCTCCATGTGTAAACCAAGGTGGTCTGGTGTGCCCCACTTAATTTATTGCATTTTGTTGCCAGTTTGTCCACAGCACTGGTATCTGGCAAAATTTTGACTGATAAAGAAGAGCTGTGGCATATTCTCAATTATTCGTGTTTGTCCATTTTATCCCAGTCTGAGAATAAGCTGCATGCCTGTTAATCAAATAGGCGAGGCACCATGATAATTCCTACGCGCATCCGACCCCGGGCGCTCCGCTCCCGTAGTATCGATCGTGTCTTGCCAGTACGGTATTCATAAATTGCCAGCATGCTCAGAAGCGAATTGTGTGAATTGTCATGCACTCAAACGAAATTACTGGACATTTACTTTGTTGCTTTGAGTTAAGTTCCACTCCTAAAGGCGTATATAAGTATGCATTATTGTAATTCCCTCCGTCATCGGTATGGTACAGCCACCCTCTACATCGCAGCGTGTATTTCATCATGTTTCCCTTGAAATTTAAATTTTCGCAGTAAAATACATTATCTGCCGTTGTCATTCAGGGGTAGTCTCATAAAGTACAAGTAATTTCATTTATTAATTGGATACAGTTGCTGAACAACTCAAAACCAGTCATGTACATCTGCACCAAACGCATTCCCAGACTACTTATTTTTTGCAGATAGCAACTTTTAGAGAATTTTTTTTTCTCTCTTTTTCTTCCGTTTAGCATCAGAGATAGGTTTAGTTCAGGAATAAGGAGCCTACATTCTATATTAGCCATGTGTTTGGCAGCTGCTGAACCACTGTTATCGTGGGGCGTTGCCATTTTTTAAAATGTTGACGTATTGGAAATATTTTTCTTATTCCTACAGCAAACAGGCACTCCGGATATGCCCACCGCAGAGCCCACAAACGCACCGCAACCAGAGCCTACCGGGCCGACCGCGGAACCCCAGCCAGGCCCTGAGCCCACCGGCCAGCCGGAGCCAGACGCCGGTACGACCAAGCCCATGATGACCAGATCCGCTGCGACCGTCACCAACCTGAGCGCATTAGCTCTGCTGCTCAACGCCGCCGCCGGGTTGGCCCTCCTCCGTCAGTAGCCGGAGAGCCCGGGGTATCTACGACCACTTGCACCGACCATTGACATCACCGACGTTGTCCGGTCGCACAAACGTCGCAGCATTCTTCGGATTTGTACAGTCACGGGGAACATCGGGATTAAGCTTTGAGAACAAAGAATTTCACCCCCAGATTTCATTTTTTCCTTTTAGTGCCCGTTGGCGCTTGGCTTTCCATATAAGGGTGTTCATTGTCACTAACTTGTTGAAGAAAGTTGTAAGACTATTTATAGTTCAAACAATGGTTTTTTTCTCGACATACGGATTTCCAAGTATTAAGAGGCTATTTTGAATAAGGTTTACCTTTGTAAGGTCTTCTATAGCTTTTGTAGAGATTCGATTAAACATTTCTTTGCCCCACGGATCAACAAAGGATTATAAAGTTTACCGGTCAAGCAATACGAACTGTTATATGCTCACTGGTCAACTGATCTCATCCCGTGTCACCGTGGAGAGATCTTTTAATATTAAGAGTTCTTGGCCCACATTTTGTGTCTATTTGTACCCAAAAAGTTCCGGAATTTTTTAGGAGTAGGTCTTCCTTTCCCAAAATGTGTACCACATCGTCCATCTTCTCGACGTTCCAAGGTTACTTTCAGTCTTGCTCATTAATTTGAAACGCACAGGCGCTGTCTGTTGTTCCACAACTTCCACCAGAGTTTGCCTTCGCTACATAAATATTTATGCGACTTCCCATTTGGATGGTCAATCAAGATAAATGCTAGTGTATGACAGCCGGACATTTTTATTTACTGTGGCTTGTTTAGAATGGCATTGGCAGATGCCAGCTGGCGAAGACGTAGCATCTATACAAGCCTACCGCAGGGGAGGTATTTTTTCTACTATCGCTGGGTTTGATAGGCACCGTCCCGTCCATTCTGGACACGTTCGCTCTTGAACCCACAAATCACCTGAACATGGAACAACATTGAGCGGCTGCAGCTGAAATTTAAATCATGGACAGCAAATACCCCAAAGCCTTAATTTATGGATCTTTTCACAGCTGAACTCATCACGAAATGAAACAATAACAGTAAATGACGTCCATTAATAGAGTTCAACATGAAACGCTGCAAACACAGTGAAGTTGCCGTGTCTTGCCTTCTTCGTGATGTGCAGCCTTCTGTTATGAGGTCGATTTGTATGTGATGACGACTTGTTCACGCAAGCTTGCATACAATTTCATATACATATTGTACTCAGCCATGCTTGTTTGCCCAGTACTCATATTAATTTAAATTAAAGAACATAGTACTAAGAACGAAAATTGTACTAAAAGCAGGCTCATACTAAGATACTCAAAGGATATATTCGAGAATAGGTATCTCGTGAAAATACTCAGAACAATCTTTAACAGTCGCGGGATCTATATGTCGGGGATTTTGCGGCATGGTTTTAGTCATTAGTACCATTTTATGTCGACATTGTGACAAGTTTTTACTTTTGACCACAAGTCATAGCTATCTTAGAAATCCCCACAGTCCTAGTATTTTGTATATATAATTCGGACCATGGCAAATCTGGTTGGATGGAGTATGTTAGGCGAATACCTATCAGGCTTGTTGTCGTTTATACTGCGGTAGTATGGTAGCCTCTCTATCGACCCATGTTCTCATTACAGTGAGGTCATGGGGACTAGGGCAAAAGAATCCTGCAGTGCATACACCTGTCATGTCTTCAGCTTGTTCTTAATACCTCTGTATACGCCAACGCAACTGGGAGTTGAAAGGCTATAAGGTAAAAATAAGAAATCCTAATCATTGGTGTACTATTTAAATCTCATGAACAGCGAGCAGGGCAAATAAAGAATGAAGCCTATGATTATCCCCTTCCGATATGACCGCTGATTTATTTGCCATCTGCCCACCAACCGTGAGGAAATAAAATCAAAAGTAGACACATGTTTACTCTGTAAAAATATATATATTGTGGTGCGTGGTATCAGTTATGCTGTTCTTAGACACCACGTTAAACACTACATTTTTGCTGTGTCAGAAAGATCGATTGTGTCAAATTAATTTTCTCCCTAAATCTAATCAAAATGTGTTTAGTTTATGCACTTATTGGAAGTAGTAACCTTTTAGTTCGTACTGTAGATTAGCAGTTTAGTATATGCACTGAACAGTTTCAGTTTTAGCGTTGATAAATAAATATTTAATTTGCCTTATAAATGAGGAAACACGTTGTTGTTATTATCTGCTTTAATAATGTGACTTGGCAAAGCCGACAAATACATGCAAGTCACTAGCGAAGCGGCAATTCTTTATGGAAGCATGCACAGCACCAATTCGACCCTGACTATAGGCGTCTTAATCATTTAAAGATTAGCTGGAGCTATGCACTTTATTTGGAGGGGTGTTTCGTGCATGTGCTTTTATTATCACCCGCAATGCAATGTCTGCATGTCCCCGATATAGTGATGCAGTGAATCAAGTGAATGCAATTCTGTTCACCACGTGATAATGGAGTGTGTGTCATGTGTCACTGGAAAAATAAAAACTCCAGGGTGTCGTGAATGTATTGTGTATTGTGAGTGTATTGAATGTAACAGTTAATGATACATGCAGTTGTCATATGATACACATGTAGACATAACAGTGTTGACTTTAATTTCGGAGCGAGTTTTAAATTAAACAAATGGAAATTGATAAGTAGTATTTTGGAGACTAAACAGATTATGCTTTCTGTTTCCAAATTACGGAAAAAGTTACTCAGTTCTGGGTAAATACATACTTGTTTGTTCACTTTTATTTTCAGACTTCTTTAAACACTTTTTGTTAATAAAAGGTTTTCAAGGTTAGGCCTAAACTGATGGGCAGCATGATAAATTGTGCGTATATACATCTTGTGTCGATGGACTGCAGTTATCGATCCAACATTCTCAAAATGGGGGAGACATTACAAACGGGGGCGCCCCAGAATGGAAGTTACCCTTTGCGTGACATATTCTTCGTCTTAACGTTTGTCTATTAAAGTTAATTGCCGGATGGCACACCCCTAATGGATCCGCTACTGGATCATACCATTGTCGTATGTCGCATTGAACACGCCAACTGGAATTAAGGTCATCAATATGAAACTGCATTTCCTCAGTAACATAAACCCAGCAAATGGAATCAATCTTTGCTCTCAATTCTTCAGAAGGAAGTAGTGAAAGAACACGGCGAAAAGTCTGAGTGGGAATGAGGAAGAAAGTGCGTCCATACTTTTGGCAGTATCTTTCACAAGAAGAAAAAACGAGACTTAAAAAATTCTTATAAGGCCAGCATAAATCAGGAAAACCACACCGAACTATTAGCAAAACGCAGAAAGATTACATGATGGGTTGTCTTCAACGGTTACAAAGTAAGATTTTGACAATATAGCAAATTGAATATTTCACTGCTTAGAAAAAGACTGTAGGGGTTCGCAGACTTTTCTTTTATTATGAAGTGAACTGAAGAGGTCATTTCACTCGGCAACATTTTGTTCGGAGTAGGCCTACTACTAGCCCGATTACAGCTCCAATTTCATTTAAATGCTATGGAATCGAGGAGAAATTCTGATTTTGAAGGCAAAATTTCACACTTGTGAGGTTCAAAAAATGGTGATTTCTTCTGCAATATTTTCCAGAGCTTTACCACTTTGTGCTATGTTGTGTGGATTATCCAAACTGTAATTTGATTCATTTTTTATTAGCATTTTGGTCCACTATCGCCCAAGGTTCTACTGAGTCAATGAAGTGCATGGAGTCTTCAACTCCACTATGTATGTCCTAAATTTCATAATTCCTTGGTGTCTGCCGGAGATCTGAGCCCTAGGCAATTCCAGTGTTGTGGTACATTATAATTTTGTGCATCGCTGTGGCATTTCGCATTTGTTGTATTGTTTAATTTAATTTCATTTTTCATTTTATTCTTTCATTTTTATATTTGTTGGTGTGCATTAATTGCGTAGTGGCAGGGTGTTCTGTGTTATGGCGCCTTTACATATTTACGGGCGTCAACACTTCCTCCAAATGTTGTGTATCCGTCAAAATCGCTCCCGGGGCGATTTGGACGGCCGAACGCAAAGCACATGTGTGTTATGTAATGGAGTCGGTTTTTGTGTCCGTGAAAGTGAAGCGCATGAACTTGTCGTCTATGCAACGCACCCCCAAAAACCATATACTGGAAAGCGCCTTCAGAGTGCACTGTGACCTCGCGCAATAGAAAAATAGTAGACTCTTTGACTCATGTTTTTATGCGATTCGTGCATACAGCTGGAGCGGCTGACTCCGCCGTCTGGATTATTTATAAACTGAAATGCATGTAATTCACGATAGGGCATATTGTTTGATATTTAATCTAGCAACACCGAGAGTAAATCAACTCAACGCCTTATGTTTCCTGGCACGATACCAAACATATCCAATCACTTTACGTGACGGTCGCTGTAAACTCATTCCTGTCTCATTCATTTTGGGGGCATTGTAGACTTTCAGAAGGGGGCCATACTAAGAAACGGCGATCTCGTGCGCACAGGAGAAATTACGATGATAAAGTCGTTTTTCCGAGCACTGAAAATTCCACTTTAATTAATTAGAAACTAATAGCAAACGCGATTTAATTAAATTGTTTGAAGAAAAAAAATGAACAAAGCCAGAAAACCTGAGAGAAAATGATCATCAAGGTCGCACCCCTGTACATGTACATTTTCAATGGCCCGCTCACGCTTCTTGCCGCCAAGGCCATTTGTGCGCATGCGTGCACAATTACGAATTTATAAGTGAGAGGTCTATGACCCAGCATCCCGCCTGTGCACAGTGTACAGTACATGTACATGTACGTGCACCGTGATCGCGATCCGATCACGCTCCGATCACGCTATGCCGATCTTCTGCCATTTTGATAAACGCAAACAGCCGGCAGCGCGTATTATTTTTGCCAGAAAATGTCAACTATCATGAAATACTGAAAATTCGGTTGTGCATATCTTATCCTGTATTATTGTAATGTAATTCGGTTGCAGTACAGCATGAATGGTATGATGTGTGTGCATGTACCGTGTTTCTTGGCCAGGCTTCGCGAACGAAGATCATGAAGGTAGAGCCCCCCGGTAGTGGTCCAAGGCGACAGCAAGCACGCTCTCGACTGATTGGGCCGATGCGGGACCCGCAGGTCCGGTTGCAGTGGCAGCAAGTGAAGATCTGGTTGGGGTTTAGTGCTGCTGCATTTCATATACTTAATAATTGTAAATATGCTACAGCAAAGGACACAAACAGACTTCACCCCGCTCCAAAACCATTTGCATTCAATGAAGCGCTTCCTGTTATATTTAGTTCTGCATCTCGCCATTCATTTAAGCTGTTGTTAAGGATTTTTACACTCATGAGGTTCAGAAAACGGTGCACACACCCAGGCTTACCTAACATACCTAGTGTGGACATTCCTTTTTTTTGTGCGGTTAAGAAACTCAGTGAAAATACTCCTTTTTCTTGAACTGGGAACACAATTGTCAGCTGGCTTTTTGTACAAGGTTTCCTTGACTATTCCTCTTCCTTTTACGACACATGACCCCTACCCCAAAATGCCTCGAAACTTCTTTTTGAGAGAAGGGGAAACGTCCTGTGGACATGTGTAGGTCCACAGAACGTCTTCCGTTCCTGCATCATGTTGACGTCTTTTGTTCACAAGTCCACACTCCGTATGTAAGGTTAGCGGACGTAAACTGACGTGTATGCTGTATTACTGGAGTTCAGTTGAGGGCGACATGAATAATTGGCTTTTCCGACTCACCCACGCACGGAAAAGATTTCGCGCGCCATACCCTGTTAGGCTTGCAGCGACGAATGCAATGGCCTAAGAGTAAAAGGTCAGTCGGTTACTAGCTTCCGGAATCCTCGCGCGGTCCGCCTATTTGAAACATGGGGCCGTCCCAATAACGCTCGATAATTTTTGGAAGAATGATTCCTAACTGAAACCACCTCAAGAAATACTCATGTCGGAATTCTCTCTGTCCTCTTCAAGTAATATTTTAAAAGAAAAGTCACCTGGAGATGGGTGAAAACGAATTTTATTAACGACCTTTCACTTCCGGCAGTATCGTTCCCATAGGTCTCCTTCTCAAGTTCATGCACGTTTGTTTTCATTCCTCGTGCTTTAATACGTGGAAACGAGATCGTACAACGCTGCAAAGGTTTACCTACAAGCAGTCGATGGACTCTAGATTCAGTCGAATTGATTATTGCTTTAAGTTTGTTTTGTTATAAATTCTAAAATCCGGCCTTAAAATATTTTTGTCTGCTTTAATTTTGGCTTGTACCGAAAGACTACCATGAAGTATAATGCCGTAACTGTTCATTTGCGTACTAGACCTCCGAATTGCACTGTTCTTCATGTGTGTTAAATTTTCAGAAGTTTTAGGTCGGGTGATTTTTCAGTTTCCAAAAATTGACATGCTAGCAAATATTTTACCAAAGGCCCTACATGTAACTGAACAAAAAATTATTGCAAATTCTGAAGTTTTGGCACGTTATTTTCCCTATCCAAAGGTTCCGGTGCACGCCATCAGGGATGAACTTTCAGGCTCTATTTGCCGAACCGAATTGGCAATAAACGCTGTACTATTGCCGTGCCGAACATTAAAATATGTTTGAAGTTCTGCAGGGCAGTCACACGGGGTATGCAGAACTTTCAGCCTTTCCCTATTCCTTCCTGAAGTCATGTATTACCACACAATATATTAAAAGGTATATAAAATAAGCTCTCAGTTCATTCAAAATTTTAATCTATTGTGTGGTAATACCTAACTTCAGGATGGAATGCTCAAAATCGACATTCCACGGTCGTGTTTATTGGTTTTCCTTGGGATTTGCTCGTCTCCCAGCGCCTAAACAGGGAAGGGCTGATGGCAAATTTATAGTGTGATTGGCTACTATGTGTACGACCTCCGACCTCCTGTTAGCCAAACGTTATTTGAATTTGTTGGTAGCCAATGGTAAGGCCTTGACAGAGGCCGAAGTGTCAGGCTATATCATAAAACATGGCCTTGGTATAAACTCTAAAAACTCCCGGGTCAGATTGACCCAGAATTGGGTCCCATTCGGCGTGACCCTTTTTCGGATCGTGTTTGACCCTCTCTGGGAAGGATCACGCTGAATGGGACCCAATTCTGGGTCAATCTTACCCGGGAGTTTTCAGAATGTACAATCACGGAAATTTATTTTCTTACTAAGTACTTTGATCACGTGTCTTATGGCGATTTTTTTTTCAAATCTTTGGTTTTCTTGATCAATTTTGGTTGAACTAATGAAGTGAAGTGATGATATTTTCAGCAATGAGGATGACAAAGAAAAATATCAAATTGATAACTGCAACACGGAGCGAGCTCGCGCGCCTGGCAAAATTACCCACAGTTCTCTGCGCGTCATTAGCTGTGACCCCAGTGACGTATTTCCGTCACTAACATTTTTACAAGACCATCAGGGGTGCAGACCACTAATTCAAGAGAGAATTTCTGACCAGCTCATTAGCATTAAAAGTGCCCCCCATAGTATCTTTTGAAAAAAGAGATTGTTTGGCCCCCAAAATGGTGAGATTGTGTAAATCGTCGCCAGGATCAACTCCCTGGGTCTTTGAGCTTTCATATGAGGGCAGAAGGGCTGAAAACTACGGTTGAAAAATGGTCCTAAGTGCCCGAGAAAGTTGAGGGTTGCCACTTGAAAAATGGCTGCAATCAGACTTCGGAAAAATCACTTTTTGGGGGGTGATTTTGTTTTGTGGGAATAATTAAAAATGTAATTGGTTAACCCACAAAAAAATTGAAAAGAAATTGAAAGATAAGTGACCAGACAAGAATTTCATTTGTGTTTCAGGGATGTTGGCGTGCATGCTATTGGGCCCTGAACGTTGCTGATTTTACAATGTTTTCAATGGGGCTTGAATTAGTGGACTAGTGGACCCATCAGCCCCTCCCAGCGCCATGTTTGGGCGCTGGGCGACAGGCAAAGCCTTGGAAAAGCCCTTGAAAGTATATTTTGGGAACTCTGCCTCACGGTCCCCTCTCATTCAAAACTGTTTCCCCAAATAATAGGTAAGTCCTGTATGTAAACTGTAAGAGCAGTGCGTTACTGCATGGCGGGGGCACATTTGGGGGGGGGGCACTTGGGCCCTCATTTTCTTGAAGGGGCACTCAATAGGTTCAGTCACAGTTAAAACATTGACGAAGATGCACCATCACTAGATTTTGTTCCTCCTCTAATTTAAGAGCGGGGGGCATACGGTCGGCCCTAGGGGAACAGGCCCCGATCTGGGGGGATGCCCGTGTTCCCCTCAGTTACCCCACTCTTAAAAAGATGTTATCGCCTGGGATAAATATAAAATTGCCGTCACTGCACTGCACCGCGCGTCCCTCTGATATCCACTTACATGTATGTAAAAGTTCCGGTGTGTACAATGTCTCCCCAAGAAACATTGAGTAGGGGACACTGAAAGTGTATGACAGCTGCATATGCTCCATATGAAAACACCGTAAAAGGAGATTAGAATCTATATTTAGCGCATAGCCAGATGTGGAAAAGTAGGGGAAGTAGTTATAAACATTTTGTCGATTATGTTCAATGGTAAATCATTCCGACGGATAAAAGGCGTACAGGCTTGTTAGCTGGAGGCAGTTTTGTCTCCCTTATTAATTCAGGACATTTTGTTAGCAAGGCAGCCCACGCACGGTTTAGTCGTTCGTCATGCAGCTGTGCTGTCACAAGGTCACACCATTTGCACACTTTATTTGGCTAAGTCTGCAGTGACTTTAATTGCCAATGAATGCTTCGTTTTAATACATTTTGTCTGTTTAAGAAACGTACATATCGTGCAAAACAATAAAAGGCAAACAACAAACCCTTTAAAATAAGCCGTACTGTGTAATGAACACCACAAGGTATAGTTAAACTAGAAATTAATACAACAGGCTAAAGCATGCATACTCCAAGGAGTCTAAATTTTTAACGTACCAACCTATAAGAAGTCAGTCTATGGAATGTACAAGTGATTCATGAATGCAGATATGTCTACATGTGCACAAAAGACAATTACCAGAACAAAGTCGGTACTGAATGCAATACATGTATTACCAAAAAATTGCATATGAAATGCAGTTTTTGACATAAACCATTGAGAAATCTCAAATAACCTCCTTCAACTTTTGTTTTGTTTTATTAGCAAACAAGGATCCTTAGCCTAATTGTTTCACCTTAATACAGATTCGGTCTTTTGGTCTACATGCAACAAACTGTTATCAATGAAATTCATATGAACGCAAAACAACAGACAATGTGCTGCCGGGAAACTACGTTGCAGCATATACCGTTTATCAATGCCTTTGTCAAACTATGTCTAATTTCCTCCATGGTCTAAGTATGGTGGATGAGATGTAAATTACATTGATCTAGGACACACATGACAATACTGAACGTGCGTGTAAGCTGATCTCCCTTGGTCATGGCAGTACCAGCGGTGTTACTATGGTGACTGCTGGTACATTCTCTCAGTTACGAAGGCCACGTTATCCAAGCTCAGTAAGCATCTGTCGAAGTCTTATCCCCGACGTATATCAGCATGTTTTCCCCTATTTTGTCACGCAGCGTGAACAAGGCGCGAAGGAGGAAATGATCTGGCAATGGCTGTTCCACCAAACATCCTGAAACGGCCTCTTGGCCAAGCTCAATCGGCCTTGGTATCATTCGAGTCAAGTTTGGCAGCTTACGTAGCAAACGTACGGTTAAATAGTGAAAGTCTTTCTTGTCTTAAGGTATTATAATCACATCGTTATTTTAATGACATCCCAAAAACATTTGGGAATAAAAGCTCGAACAGTCTGGCTCCCTAGGTCTGTGAATCAATTATTCAAACAAATGACTAAATTGTCTAGCAAAGTACATGCAATTCGCTCTTTGGTGTTGATTTTTCATTGTTTTTATCTCATCGATTAATTAATTGGGATTAATTTCTGTCATATCTTTTTGAAAAAATGATAAAAAAGCAAAAGAAAATCCAAATATGTAGGAACTGTTCTCTAAAAATAAGTTGAAACTGCTAGCACAGAATTCGTCACTCCTTGATTTCCCAGCCAATGATTTCTTTTGTTTTCTCTCATTTCCGTCAATCGCGCTTGCAGAATGCTGAGCTGCAGGCGTTGATTCCTCTTTTTTTGGGGGGGGGGTGTTTCATCCATTCATCAAATTGAATTAATTTTTGTCATATTTTATCCCCCCAAAAATGAAAACGAGCAAAAACAAAATCCGCCTATGTAAGTGCTCTCGCATAACAAGCGTCACTTTTTAAATTTACCCGGCTGATCCTTGTTCGAATGTCTGTCCAATTTCTTTTTATGACCGCTGATGAAGTTCCCATTTGTGGGAGATTTGTAACCTTATATTTCTCTCTGGTCCATGCCGGCAGTTTCCAAGTAGCTCTCCCACTCCTCCAGACAATTTGTCTACAATTGTATGACTGCAAGTTTGACCACGGGTTTAGGTAGTTACCATCCAGCCTGCACTATATTATTACCCTCAGAATATTCAGTCTTCAGTCTTCCTTCAGTTTATTCTTCCTCGTTAACTTCATCAGCACCACACTTTCAATGATATTAGTCCTTGTTTCTTAAACACTGTAGATCCTACTACCATTGTGACGGTGTCTTTTCTTCCTCTCTGTTTGACCTTGCGCTTAATTTTTCATCAGATCCGCATGTTACATTTTTGCAAACAAGTAATAATGATTGATGTATTGTATCTTAGAATGGGTTCACAATAATTATTAGAAAAATCAGAATTAGATCAGGAAAAGCTAAAACATTGTTCTGGATGACGTTAATGTTATATATTTCCTGAATACAATGCTGTTTAGTTGCAAAGCTCTTTCTGATTACATTTGATTAAAAAAAGAGGAAAGAGTTTTCTTCCACAACTCACTCTTAATGAAAACACAAAGTTAGAAAAATTCCACACACAAAAAAAAACAACGGAATGAAGGCCTAGTACCTATGGCATGTACTATGCAAGCACGGGCCGGGGGAAGGAAATGAAAGAAAACAGTAAAGGCGCCCTCTATAAACGCCAAGAAGCAAAGGGCGACAGCACACGACGCGTCGCGTCGCGTCGTGCGTCGTGTCGTGCGTCGTGCTTCAGGCGACGTAATAGGCGATGTGATGTACGACACGACGTACCATGCGACGCACGACGCCACGGGCGACGGAAGGGGCGACGTTTAGGCGGGAAAAATGCAACATGGAAAGGACCGACGACGAGGGCGACGGCGCGACGCGTCGTGTGTGTGCAAAAGTAATGGCAAGAAGGCGACGGTGCGACCTGACGGCACGGCGCAAGGGAGCCGTCGTGCCGTCGCGTCGTGTAGTTGCGTCGCCTAGAGGGAGGCTAAAGAGAGAGAGAAATGTTTGTCGTAAATAGTACACCACAAGGGCGTATGTCACAAGTCCTGGGAAAAAAATAATGTTCGAGCATAGGGCCCTAGGGTTACACTCATTGATCTTCATTATGCGGTTCTTAAGTGTGACGTCACTTCAGTTTAAACCACGCCCACTGCACATAGGGTTACATGCATTGAACGCCGTTTATGTGGAACCATGGAACCGGAAGTTAACGCGCAACTTCCGCGATCGTCTAAAGGGAGCCTGCAAATCGTAGCGCGTCTGCCTTTGAAACGAAGTCACTTACGAACCGGATAAAGACTGGATAGGACATTGCGTCCAAAATGCGCCCAGCGTGTGCATGTTTTCAGGAGGGCAAATAACAAGCATTGCGAATTTTGTTGCGTGCACTTTCAAACGGAGATTTCAAAACTGCTGGCTAGGGTTATTGTACTTCAATCGTCAGATTTCGAAGAAAAACTGAATTCTGTCCCCAGAATGGAATAAATTTGGAAAGAATAATGGTTGAGGTGTGCGCAGCAGAGAACTGCCGGAGATCGATGGTAAAATCAAGTTTGGAAGAAGGAGCAGCTTTTGACATGCGAGTCGCACATTCAGAAGGTTTCAGTCAAAGCTCATGTAATGCTCAAAGAAAAGATTTTCAAACGTATCAGTTTCCAATACATTTATTCAGTATACGAATGAATTTCAGTACAGTGTTTCCTGTAGGTCTTTAAAATCAAAATTAAGGCTTTTTGCATATAATTGATAAAGTTTTTCAGTGCTGACTCATTGACACCAGACGAAAAAAGACATGGACAGTTGGACATTATAGTGTAAAACCTTGTGGGTCTTGGTGAAACTTTAATGTTTACACACGCAACAAATTGATTGAACCGACCCAAAGTGACAACATTGCCCGAGCAAGACCGTACACAAGAGGTGTGAAAAATGAAGAAAAAACAAACACAAGAAACAGAAAAAAAACAGGTTATTTTTTTCAGTTTCGAATGGGTTATTTAATAAGAAAATGGTCTGTTACTTCGAGAAATGATATTCTTGCGTTAGAATTTTTTCTCCATAATCAATTTTGACTAAATGCGCACCATACAGCATCGCATTACCCAACTGAAACACAACGTGCCGCCATTGTACGGCCACACACGCACATAACAATGTGCTATGACCTATTCAGTCTTTATAAGGAGATCAATGGTTCCACTACACCAAATACGCGCCCCAAGAAAACGGTGCAAAATCAGATGCTGCGTTTTTTCCACGGGAAATTCAAGACTATGGCCAGAAGATCGTTTCAGTTTTATAGGGGTTAGCCACGTGATTTTTTTTAATCCACCTTTCCCCGAAGAAACCTTCCAAAGAGTAGTAAAATTATGCACTCGGCTCTGAATGTAGCCGCCCGCCTCTATCCAAAATAGGTCCGCAATTTGGGGCTTTTGTGTAAGAAATACCCTGAAGTGGAAACAATGAGCCCCAAATTCGGGATTTATAGAAATGTTTCTATGATCCCTCTTGATCATGGCATGTCTTATTGTAAAAACCCCGTGGGATCATAAAATATTAATGAGCTCTCGCCCAAGAATCCAACAATTGGGTGGAATGCGCCCACAGGGTCTGCAAGATTTGATCATGAAGAATGAAAATTGAACTTAACTCTGTCTCTAAGGGCGCCCCCTATTTCTATCCGTGATGAGGAGACGGCGAGAGCACAATGATGCAAGGGCACGACGGGCCGGCACGACGCGACGGCAAGACGCGACAGTACGACGCGACGATACGACGCGACGTCACGACACTACGGCACGACGCGGCGTACCGACGCTGCGTCACGACGGCACAATGCGACGCCATGACAGCACGACGTAATGCATTATACGTAGCATAAAGTAGCATAAAAGTAATGAGAAAGGAGGCGACGCCACGACGCGACGGCACGACGCGGCAGAGCTGTCGTAGCGTCGCGACTTCGCGCAGTTTTGGCGGCTATAGAACACCGTAGTTTAGGCAGAAAAAAATGCAACAAGGTATGGTGTTCTATTCCCGCCAAATTAGCGTCGTGCCATCGCCCCGACGGCACGACGCGACGGCACGACGCGACGCTACGGCGGCTCCGTCGCGTCGTGCCGTCGCCCACTGCTCAATAAATTTTACACTGCGTTTAGGCCTAATGCATTTCCCTTTTTGTATGTTACCGTCGCGTCGTGGCGTCGTGCCGTTGCGTCGTGCCGTCGCGTCGTGGCGTCGCATCGTACCGTTGCGTCGTGCTGTCGCGTCTTGCCGTCGCGTCGTGCCGTCGATCTGTCGCATCGTGCCGTCGGCCCGTCGCGTCGCGTCTTTTCACCGTCGCGTCGTGTCTTTTTCACCGTCGCGTCGTGCCCTCGCCGCCATACTGATGACGTAATAGAGTTGTGGCGCCCTCTATCAGCTAGCTGCCGTATCCACCTAATTTATTGTACCTCTCAAGGCAAGACAAAGTTCGGGCGAGTAGGCCGGCCTAGATCAACAATGGACGAAATACTACGATCCCTGGGACTAGATGAACACATTATTGGGTTCGAGCAGAATCAAGTATGTGTATGCATGCAGTTCTGAATAGGCTTCGTCTCCACTGTGCTTATAACATTACTGCCACGGGAAATTACTTGGGCTATTGGAATAACATTACAAGGTGTTTTAATTGAAGAGTTGCTTCTTCGTTCATTTACTTCTAAAAACTGCCTCGGAAAAAGGCGTTTGTAAAATATTTGCTAGCATATTATTTCATAGAAACTGAAATTACCTGACCTAACAGAAGAATATCCTTCCCAAAATGGCCGTATCATTTCCGAAAATCTAAAAATTATATGTGAACAGCAGTGCATTGCAGTGGTCTCGTACGCAGATTTTAAGGTAATCTATCAGTAATAGCTAAAATAAAAACAAGTCAAAATATTTTAAAGATCGTTTTTTTATTTATAAGCAATTATCTGCTTTTAAGAAATATTCTAATGTTTAATTTTGCTCACAAAAATTGCGATAAGTGACTCGACTGAATCTAGAACCCATCGACTGCAGGTAGATAAATCTCTGCAACTTGTACAATCTCATTTTCACGTGAGCGCGGGGAGTGGAAAAAACGTGCATGAACAAGGAGACCTATTGGAACGATAAGCCTTATCGCAAATACAGCATGGATGATTTTGCACAATGGTAGAAAGGCATTGTGGGAAGGAAAAAGGAGCAAACATTGCCCCCTTTTTCCTTCCCACGATACTTTTCTACCATTCTTCAAAATCACCCTATGCAGTATTTGCCACAAGGCTTACATTACACCCCTTTCTAGATAACTGTCCAAAATGTTACTAAAGGAAGATAAAAGTACCATTCCAAACTGAGTATTTAATCGGATGTTTTCAGTTTGGAATCATTCTTCAAAATATTATATTAACGTTATTGGACGGCCTTGTGTAAAACCCCCATAGGTTGACCTTGCCAGGGCTCCGGAAGCTCGCTGTGTGACCGTTTACTTTCAGACTCTATAGCTTAGGGCTTATGATATCATCTGTACATCCTCTGTTACGTCTCTAGTGAAGTCTACACAATAAAGGCGAGGCGTGTGTATTAGCAAAGAAAGCGGTGACATTTATTACAAAATAAATCGGGCTCAAAACACGATTCTCAAATTTATAAATCTAGAAGTTCCGACTATTCAATATCACAGGCAATCAAAATGTCAAAGCAATCGAATTCAATAGAATCATGTTATAGACAGATCAATTTACATTTACATCTTCACATTAAATCAAACTTATACATTTAACATTAATTCCAAGAACTTGCCTGACCAGCAGCTTCGGTACGCGGTAACACAGTGGATCCAAACGGGAATGCAGGAAGTCGGCAACACAGTGGATCCAAACGGGAATGCAGGAAGTTGGCCACACAGTGGATTTAAACGGGAATGTAGGAAGTCTGCCTGGACACACGAAACGAAAGTTCAATTTATAAAAAAGTCTCATTATGCGAGACGAGCATCGGACCCGCTGAAAATTCGGAAAGATGGAACCAGCCCCACAACCAGGAAGGCGGTGACACCAGTACCACAGCCGGTATCCGTCACCGGTCATGAAAATGGCAGCCAGTTGAATAAACTATCTGCCACACAAAATGAGGCCCGTGGAGTCATCAGAACGACGACGTGGAAGACACAGGCCGCTGGTGGATACAGCCACTGTCTGCACGGAACACCAGTTCCAAGGTAGAAAACTGCATGGTTCCCGTCTTGACAAAGAAATAGTCAGCCAGAATTAACGCGATTTCCACCGTACTTTCAAAGTACAATGCTGCTGTCACGCCCTTTCCTTAAATTAAACCCCTAATATAGATTAACTAACAATGAGGAAAATATTCCTGGATTGCCACTCCGGCAGTCTGCACTAAATAAAAGGTTACATAATGATTATAGAAGAAGACTCCAAGACTGTACAGTAAAGTTTTAAATGTCCATTCGTAACTAACTTGGTAAATTCTGAACACTTAAACTTTCAATGGTACAATCATGAAAATAACGATGGTAAATTATGGATTAACTCACATCGAATTTCATGAAGTACGGCGCAACTACGATTGGGTTGGCATGATGCAATTTGCTTGTATGTCTTCAAATACACAAGCCCAGGCCAAATAATGCGTACGTGTAATGAAATCGGCTGTTATCGAGATCGGAGTTTTATCTTTTGTGCCTGTGTTCCCAATAATTGTACCTTTTAGTGCAATTAAGCCATTATGTCCGACACGAGGTTGTGTCCTGCAACATGTTTTGTAAGGAACCGTGAACCTCAAGCTCGAATGTTTTCTCCAAAGGAACATACAATAAATCCAAGGTGCGAACTCTTCTCCTGCAAACAATTTTGTTTGCTCTTCCCCGCTTGCAGCATAATACATAAAGACAAAGTGAAAAAATGGACGCTTGCAAGTAACTTGACTTTCAGTCACTCCCTGCCCATGCATTTCTGAGCGATGAAATCCAAGAATACGTCAAAACTGGCACAGTCGCTCACTTCCATATACGCCAACGATGAATGATAATAACAGTATTTGGACGAAGGTGGGCGATGTGGCATAATTTTTACAATTTTCGTGTACACAGGAGCAGTATGACATATAACACGAAATGCAACACGACATGCAATACGACATGCAACACCAGAGGGACCTCTCTGTCATTGTATCCCTGGAAAAACAGTGAATAAATGACTGGAATACTACATGCATTTGCCTTCGACACGCTGGAGGAAATCTAACTGGTTTTGAAGAGCGTGGTTACCATTACATTCGTTCATTTAAAATTTGACTTGTAACCTAGTCGTAAAATTCAACAACGTAGTAGAGCAGTATTGACACTGAAAAATACGGAGAAAATATTTGCTTAAAAGGAATCATGAAATAGAAATATTTTTATAACTTTTACTAAAAACCCTTGAAATTGGACCATTGGGTTTTAATAAACCTCATTTTAAAATTCTGTTTTGCAATTTTAACCCATATTTTGGAGCTATATTTGTTTTATGCTAATGTGCATTTGTATATTCATGAGCAGACCTATGATGTCATCGTAGGCAGTGGATCTCAATGTTGCACCAATTTTTGCAAAGAAAATGTTAAGATTTTTGAAGCACTGCTATGGTATGTTTCATTTTCTTTGGCAGTTTATTGCTTTGTACGTTTATGGCAAGAAGCCAGCAAGTATCCTTTTCACAGAAATGTTACCAGATGACAAATTTGGATTTCACAATTTGAACATAAAAAGATGCAACTTGAACCATGTCTTCCTGGATTTACATTGAAGCAATAGCTTGTCACTTGTCGAGAAATGCTTGGTCAATTTTAAATGTTTAAAAAAGTGTACCTTTCAATTCACGAAATTAAAAAAAAGATGTCAAACAGCCTTCATACATGGAAGAAGAGTACAGAGATACACAAAAAAAGTGATTCTAAGAAAAAGGCATTTCCTGGATCCTTTATATGCTTTATCCAGAGGTCCCAGGTATTTTAAATCCTCAAATTAGTTATATGAAAACCTTTTCTCGTTTTAAACTTAATAAATTAGTTTGCTGTCTGCTCGAATAAATATACAATGCTCAGAATGAAATTATTTTAATAACCTGCTACACGCAGGTGCCATACTATGGAGGCATATAGTTTAAAAGACGTGGCAGTTCAGTACTCATACTGAAACGAGTTGAATAAAACAAACATTGTTTGAATAATCACAGCTTTGTGTCTTCTTCACGGCTCTCGACCAACTTGAAGGCGTCGTCGTATGTCTCCGGTAGTGGTTTGTTCTTTGTCTCGGGGAGCAGGATCACAAGCCCGGAGGCTACCAGCGACAGGCACCCAAAGATAACCATAGGCAAGAAGCTCCGGACTTCTTTCTGTGTCGTGAGAGAAAAAGTGGGGTCGGTTACCAGAGAGGTAAGAAGTTGGCTCGGTCAAAATTTCATTCAATCTCGTACATTATTTCCTCTCATTGCACAGTATTCCAAACAGCCTGTTTGAACACAAACGTTGCTGTGTGGTTTCATTTTGCTTTTCAAAAGCTAGTTCTGTGTTCCAACGGCGAATGTTCTAACAGCGCATGCCCAAAATGAAGTCTTCTGGTCATTCGCGAACAGCAACAGGCCAACGCGCTCACGAGATCTGCCCTATCAACGTCGCCATACACCGACACCCAAGCGCGTTTTTGTTCTCGAATGACCGTGCCAATTAGAAATATAAAACAGGCTCATTCGCCCTTCTGTCTTTAGTGTACATGACCTTCAATTTAAATGTCTTGCCGTCCATACAGTATAAGTGCCAAGCCCAGGGCCTCCCA
Source organism: Acanthaster planci (assembly GCF_054643075.1). Taxonomy (NCBI): domain Eukaryota; kingdom Metazoa; phylum Echinodermata; class Asteroidea; order Valvatida; family Acanthasteridae; genus Acanthaster; species Acanthaster planci. The sequence continues at coordinate 4,483,854 of NC_141791.1, read as the reverse complement.
CACCGATATATCAATACGGTTTGTAACACAGATGGTGAAAGACCCCATATTGTCAATGTGATAGCAAAGACGATCTCATGCTCACCCTGTTATTTCTTGATGGCCCGAGGATTCACCAGCTATATTCAAGACCACAACAGCCTGCACATTTTAAAACCAACGGCATGGGCTTGTGTCATCGCATGATTCAAAGTGATACCGCTGTCACTTACCAGATACACAATGAACGGTGCGATGATGGCGCTACTCCTTCCGATAGTGGATGAACTACCTGTTGCAGTGTTCCTATCAAAAGAGGAACGATGGGCATTTAGACACTTTACGGTATGACCTTGTAATCACCATTAAGAGAGAGGAAGAAGGGTCCACTGCAGTGAAGAGGGGCATATAGGACCAATTTTCTCTATCGAAATATCAAGACTTTCTGGGTTGCTCTTATTGATATAAATCATCTGTGAAACTAGGTGTTTTGTTTGCATCCACTTTGGAATTACTTCCCAGCGTTTTCCTGTCTGCTTTGAAATATTTCTTGTTTCCTCATTTGCACCCCTGGGTAGGCACTGTCTCTGATCTCAGTCCTTACCGAAGCACCGTGGGGAAGACCTCAGCACTCATGAGCAGTGTGACTTCAAAGGCAGCGTTGGCGTAGAATTTCCCTATCATCGCGACGGCAACCAGAAGGGCTGATAAATCCAGTCCACTGGCTGAAGGTAATTTAACATTTAATTATTTTCTGGAGCTCCAGCTTTATTAAAGTAATTCAATAGCGCTGTACAAATGAAACTAACATAAAAATATTAGACAATGATGACAAAAAGGATAAAAACTATTAGACAGTATAAATGTAAAAATATACACTGCGAACCATATTGCGAGAGCAATCATGTATTGCTTATTGTACGATCGAGGGACTTGAAGATTCAAAGTATGCTGACTACCAAATAGGCCCTTCTTAATTTATATGCAAATTTTATGCACCGGAACTGAAAAAGAGGCTGTAGGGGGACCCCGCGCTGTCGGCAAACACGGCAAACATTGTTCAGAGCCCTGTTGTGGCAATCACGGACAAAGACCATTAGCTTCCACCGATTTCCAAAGAACAAGATTCTGCTAAACTTGAAAAGTAGATTCTTAAGATCAAACGTGACGGGCCTGGGCCACATTTCAACGTAAATTGTGACTTTGAAACGACTTCTTGGAGCACTTATTACCGTACACGTTACTGCATTTTGGTGCAGTTCAATTGCTCCAGTCTTTTCCTTCCTCCATGATCAATCGCGCCCAACATGATGAAATGACGTCTGTAATTTTCGAATTACCATCTAGAGAATTCTGAACTTCAAAAGGAAATAGCCCAGTTATTAAATGTAACCCGCTGAATGACAAACAGCCTTCAAACTGACCGTAAACAAATTGTCCCACCATACTCCCGTCAAAAAACCGCTTACCCTTCAGATTATGAATGCAGGTTGCTGAAAAATACTTGAAACTTTTTGCTGTTGCTCTCAACTGCTTTGATGTAATCCTCCACAAACCCGAAGGTTGTCTCGGGAACCACGGAAAGATCCCTTTTGCTTACTGCCTTAGTGACAAGCGAGTCCCCTACAGCCTCATTTTCAGTTGCCTCGAATAACATAAGCAAGGCAAAGTCAAAGAAGTTGATGATTTTTGTGGTAAAGGGGCACAAATGATCCCCCGTCGCGTATAGTTTGTTAGCGCAAAAAACTCACAAATTAGACTGCCATTCGTAAGCTGCTGGAAAAAAAACGTGCGCACAATACTACCTGTTTTCATAGGGAGGAAAGCAATCAGCAGACACGCCATTGCTCCAGAGAAGAAAAAGGCGATGACTGGCCTTTTCCGGCCAAATCTGAAGCAAAAAATGAAAGAAAATATTGGTACACATTGATGATTGCAATTGGTTTTGAAAGTCAATGACAAAAATTCCAAAACCTCTAGAAAGCCTGTCAATTGTGTCCTAAATGGAATCGAGTTTTCACGATAAATACACAAACCACACTCCTTTTGAAATTATGAATATTTTACTTTAATTCGATTCTCGTGCAGCAGAGGTTTGCCGTACCTCCTGACAATGAAGAAATCGATACCATAGACCGGTGCCTCGACGAGAGCCAACAAGAAGAAGTTGAGGTACCTATTACCACTCAGACTGGTCGAATAGATGGTGAACCCGAAGTAGGTTGCATTCATAACAAACCTGATATATGATCGATAAATAAATTCTGGTGGTCATGGAGGGACATCGGTCGTGAAAGATTAAGACGGACTAAAACCAAACGTCAATGCAAATAAGCCTTTACGAGTTACATTTGAACGACATGTGGTACACTGAGTCATCTGATTGCACATAAACATAATTTGAATTCCACGGACTCTACACTTTTGCTATATATACCTCGTGATTCGGGGCAAGCTTTTATAGCGACCACCATCTGTGGAATGGACTGGTTCATTTGTGCCCTTCTTATCTATTGAAAACTGTATTGGTGCAAGGCGTCTCTTATCTAACCAAGCAAAAGCTTGTCCCGAATCACGAGGTATAGCAACACTGTCTCTACTATGGAGAATTCAAATTGCCATGTTCATGTGAATTTAAAGAACAGATTTTATTCACATTTAACTCGCAAAAGGCTTATAATGCCGACCTTTTCTTTCATCAGCCATCTTAATTGACAATGTCAAGAGCCTTGACTAATTGATAGAAATAAAACCGGAGAGATGGATACGTTTTCAAATAACAGCATTAAAAAACAACACCAACACAACTTGGAATGGTAAGTTATTTCTTCCCACTATAGAAGCATAAAAAAGAAATAGTCGTTGAAAGACCCGGCAGTCGGGGATGGCGCTTACCAGCAAACAAAAATGATGGACGTGTGTTTGATGAGGACCCTGGTCTTGAAGAGATCTAGGATGGTATACTTTTTGACGTTGGCAGGCCCACTAGTCTTCGCGATCTGGTCAATCTCGTCTTCTCCCGTGCTGAAAGGTTGGATGCGGTGACCTTCCCGTTCGTCATCCACGGCCTCGTCATGCGTTCGTCTTCCCTGTACCGGGGAACCTGAGCAGTCTCCGTGGTCTTTCTCCCGTTCTGGCTCCGATTTAGCCAACAGCTTTATGGTGCAGACGGCAGGCGTGTCCTGGCTCTCTCGGTCCACCAAGAAGGGTCCATCGTGTTGGATGTTCTTGGATTTTGCGATTCTTTGTAGGATGGCCTCTGCCTTATCTGGTCGGCCTTTCTGAACAAGCCATCGGAGTGACTCGTATGTAAAGAAGCTTGGGAACAAATAGACCATAAAGTGCAAGTTTCAAGCGTTCAATTCGTTTCTGCGTTTGAATTCTGTAGAAATAAAAAAGACACATCGGGCTCATCTGGACACAAGTGACTATAATTATTCACCAAAAAAGTTGCACTTTGGCCAATGCTTGCCTACCTACGGTTGATATTGTTCCTACCAAGACGCTGAATAATCATCGTGGAGATTGGTTTGCAATTAACTGGTCAAACGTTGGAAAAATCTGAGTTTTTGAACACAGAAGTCCCCTGATTACCACATGATTAAGACGACCGGCAGACACATTAGAGACGTGACGAGTTGGAAGCGACGCCAGTTGGGCATGAGGTAGGCTAACGGCGCGACAAGCATTACTCCGAAACTCCAGAAATGCTGAATGAGCACGTGACCAAGCAGTCGCTTCTTGGGCGTGCACATCTCAACCACGAGGACATAGCCAACCAGAGTGTTTCCCTGTGAATAGAATATTTGATTTAAAAATGTTTATTTCAAGAAATATTAAGAGTGAAGTAAGGATTGAAGAATAAAACTTTCTACTAACACTAGGTGTTCAACGTCCTAAAGATGCCCAAGATTACTTTGCAACGATGGGCAATTGGCTGGCGGCTGCTACGCGGGTTACGTAGCCAACCGAAGATGTATTCAACCACAAGGCACAAGCGAGTGTTCTCACCGGTATTGCCACCCCTAAGAGGAACCTCAGGACCATCATGAGCTCCAGACTCCACGTGAAGCTGACGGCTGTGCCCAGCACGCTGATCAAGAGCAGCGTGGCCATGCTGACTGGACGGCGACCGAACGTGTCTCCAGCCTGGCCAGTGAGGAGACCACCCACCAGCACGCCAGCGAAGTGTATGGACATGAGTAAGCCTGCCAGATAGCCACGACTGCAAACAAGATTCACCTGAAGATAGATAAAAGACCCTTTAAGGCTTAAAATCAAGACTCTGAAACCCATATCAGTCAGACTTTGAAGGCCCTTTTTGAATATCATTATCTATACCTTGAAAAACATTTTACCCCACGGTTACATTTTTTTCAATTCATGCAAAACAAACAAATAAACAAACAAACAACCCAACACCCCAACAACCCAACAAACAAACAAACAAACAATATTTGACTGACCGTTAACAAATCTCGTGTTCAGGCGACAGGAGATTCCAAAAGTTTCAAAACATGCAAAGCTTTATTTTCAAATAACTTATGCAGCGTCACTGCCAGTGTTGTAGGCGAGACCATGAGCAAGTCAGACACAAGACCAGTCACAAGTGACAGTGTGAACAATGACAAAGGAATGCTTTTGTTGCATTTCATTTGAATAGCTTGTGGCTTGAATTCAGGCTGGAGGTCTTGTGCTGGTCTTGTGTGGTCCTGTGAAGGTCTTAAAAGTGGTTTCGACCGGAACACTGGTAACTGCCAAACCTACGTCAGTCACAAAGCTGGTTTCTCCGTATTTCTCGAAGTCAGGGTATTCCCATCCGTGTTGACAAGTCGTTGTGTTCTCCGTCAGTGTCCCATTCAGGACTTCGTACATTTGACAGCGATCGGGTACGAGGCGGCCGTCTTTAATGATTGAAGGTGCTGTTTCATTGGCTACGAAGTTGGGTGCCGGCTTACAATAATGCTCCACGGACTGGTCAACTGTGAGGGCGACGGACGTCAGTTGGATGGCTGCTAGAGCTAAGCCTATCCCGAAAATTACAAAGTTGGTGTTCTGCACGAGGCCACTGAGGCCAATAATCTTCAGGCTTATGTCCAGGTCCATCTCTTAAAAAGACACAGTAACCACAGCAAATGTGAATCTACAAGTTAAGAAGTTACCTACAGGATTTCGAAACACACCCCCAGCCTAAAAGTTAACCCTAGTGACACTCTTCTTGATCCTTGGATAAGAAAATAATGTGCAAAAATTTTAGAATTTGTAATAATTATTTTTCCAGTTACTTCTTAAGAACTCAGCATGTAAAAAGATCTTTTATAAAATATTTGCAAGAATACCAACTGAAAAATTATCCATTAAAAATTTAAAATACACGAAGAACAGTGCATCTAGGTAGTCTCGTATCGTGCCCAAATGAACATTTACAGAACTAAACTGTATGGCAGTCCTTCGGGAAAAGCCAAAACAAATATGGAGCAAAATATTTTGAGGATTTTGATAATTGTAAGGAAATAAACTCACATAAAAATCTGATTTTACGAAAGATTGCTGACAAGAACTACCGGTACGCCAGGTCAACTCGACTGAGTGTAGACTAGAACCCATTGCCTGCAGGTAGATAAATTTTTGCAACGTTGTACAATCTCGTTTTCAAGTAAGCGCAGGGAATGGAAACAAACGTTCATAAACGAGGAGACCTAAAATGACATTACCAGAACTGACAGGTTGTTAAATTCGTTTTTTACCCGTCTCCAGGTGACTTTTTCAAAATATTACTTGACAAGGACAAACGGAAAATTCCAATATAAGTGTTTTCTTGAGTGGTTTCAGTTAGAAATCATTCTCCCTAAAATTGTCGAACGCGACAGGACAGCTCCATAGTTGGACCGCGCGAGGGTTCCAGAAGATTGCTGGGTGACCTTTTACTTTCAGGCTCTATGGTGTCTACAGGTGTACCTAAACATGAATGTTTAACGTACTGCAACATTCAGGGCTAAGTGAAAGCAATGACAGAATGCATAGGCTTATTATGCCAGTACGATTGCATGCGTTAAGTCGTAATTCGCAAGCTGTTGAATTTCTGCAGTGACGGGGATCATCAGACTGTGCAAAGGTGCTTCAAACACAGTCACAGGTGCCCTTTACACACTCATGAACCGGCACGTATACTCAGTATTGTGGTAGGGAAGAAAAGCTGGCACCGTTATGCTTATTGCGGCCATTGATGTTTGAAAAACAGGGGGGGGGTTGGAACTGACACCATATGACACTGTCATATAGAAGGGATGATGTTCAGGATACAGATTTATACAGAAGCTTTCAAAAGAACGGCATATTTATTATTTTTTTTTAAATGTTGTCTTTTTTAGTGCTATTGACTATGCTTTGGTTGTTGGGAAGTCCGAAAAATTATTCTTTACAATGTGCTTTAATTTTTCTCACCACGAAAAAGTGGGGAATGATTCAATAGCCCGCCCAGCCCTGGTCAAAAAGTGGAGGGGACATAGACGCTCCCATTCTCCGGGATTTACGCCCCTGCTCGGTGTGAACGTAGAATGGGTATCTGGCCACATTTAGGGAATTTATAAGCAATGGTCCGGGAGGATGCCAAAAGGTCAAACCTGAATTCACATGCTTTTAATGATCGTATCTGTGGAAGCTGGAGACTGAAATGAGTCTTAAAGAAGTGAACACTAGCCAATCAAAAAGCAACAGACTAGTACCAGCATACTCCTTGAAACTTTGGAGAATGTAACTCATCCTTTCGGGTGAGTTGGGGTGCCAGGAGTTGATGTCATTGCCAGACAGACCCCCAACGCAGTGCCAACTAGAGCCGTGCGGTTTGCGTGCTTGATCATTTGAGAAACAATCACAAACCTAGGGCAGATTCGAAAGAAGTACAGTTGGCGTGCATTCCTTAAGGTTAAGCAACTTTATCTGGTCGATTCTGACCAGAGGGGCTTGGTAAATACCCGATGCTTTCTTACCTGGTTTTCGGTCCCTCAGACATGCACGTGCACACCAGTTCTAGTTGACAATGTTTGCAAAGCCATGCTACACGCAGATACAAAGTTATAAGCTCTCACTCATCAAGGAGTATATATGAAATTATGGTTGTATCCTAATCGAACTGGCTGCGGCTGAGAGTCACACAAGACCCTATAGGAAGTGGCTTCAGCCACTAGTCAGTGGCGCCAAGCTGCATCCATGACTTACGGAAACAACCTATTTCAAGCACTTGGTAACAGCTTCATGTTAGCCATTTCAAGCTAAGATCAAGTAAGGCCGCGTAACATTACTTATTTTTATTTTATTTTATTTTATTCCATTTTTTTAACCATGCAGGGTATATCCAAACAGTTAAAAACAGTCAAAAAAGTGTTTGAATTTAATTATTAAATTCAAACAGTTCTATCTTTAATTCTCCTCAAAATTGTACAAATTGTTACAAAGATGAAACTGAATAAAATTAGTAGCCAAATCAGTAAAGGGAGAATAAAATTGGATGGTATCGGTAATATTCGGGCATTTCTGGCCTCGTCTGTACCAAGAATTTTGTGAACTGTCCTTATTATACCGGTCGGGGTAAGCCATCCACTACAAAGTAGAATAAGGGTGAAAAAATTAGAAATTTATTCCTAAGTGGGTTGCATTTTAGTTTTAAATTTAATGTGTTTTAAGCGAATGTCATCATTTTAGTACATATATTTTTCAAAACCGAACAAAATCTTAAGGATCTCACTTCTTTTTCCAGATTCCCAATCGACTGAATTTTTAAAAAGCAATTGAACTTTTATATACACAACGTAATCTCTAGGATTGAATTATTTTTTCAAGTTTGAAATTCTTTAAAAATAGAACAAAAACTTCACAATGTGAACAATTTGTTACTTTTTTTTTACAACGAAACAGCTTATGAATTAAATGTCGAAAAATTAAGAAATCCTTTGAATTGAGAAATCATCTGATCCGAGAAAGTATCCGAATGGAGAACGCATCCAGAGCCGCGTATAAAAGGTATTCGATCTTTCAGAAGGTATTCTGCGAAATCCTCATAATGCTTTAAGTATATTTTTTGAAAAAGTTAAGCATATTTTTCCATGATTGTTTTACGAAGTTTTCACAAGTTACTTTTTATTTGTTTATTTACTTAGGATGGCATGAGAGTTTTTGTAAAATACGTGCACCGAATAGCTGCTTTACGCTGAAAAAATGTTCCCATTTTCAAAATATGTTCAGTCTATTCTGTACAATTTTTTTTTCAATGTGAAAAAAGTTTGTACTTGAAAAAGACGTTCCAATCTTGAAAAATTTTGGCTTGTACAAATTTACGTGCTTTTAAAATTCCTTTGAATCTAGAACATACGTTGCGTAAGTGAAAATTCATCCACTCTTTATTCGAATCTGGAAAAAATGTGTTAGATCCTTAAAATTCCCTTCTGCTTTTGAAAAATTTATTCCTTATTTCTAAAATACGATTAAAACAAATGGCATTAGCTTTAAAACACGTTCAATTAAAACAATGCTTTCCATTTATCAAAAACATGCTCCAATCTTCTCAACCCAAGCTCTGCTTCGTAATTGGGGAGTACTCCGACCAAAATAACCCGGCCAGTTCACAAAATTCTTGGTACAGACGCGGCCGGAAATGCCCGAATATTACCGATACCCTCCGAATGGTCTTTTTCTTCTCCCTTTACTCATTTGGCTATAACTTTATTCATTTTAATCTCTGTGACAATTTTTACAATTTTGAGGAGCATTAAAGCAAAAGTGTAGATGTTAAACGGAACTCAATATGGACAGGATCAGTTCGGAATAGTTCGACTATTCTCGGGAATCTGGGGGAGTGTTGGTCACGTGGGCATTGGGTGATACAGGACCCTAAAGGCGTTTTTAAAGGCACTTACGTGTATATTAAGAACGTTTGGCTGCTGCAATGTTGGAGTTTAGCAACAGGCTTCATGGTTAATTAAGTCACTCCTTTCTTTCATTAATAAACTCGATATTCTTTCAGTTGATGAAAGCAGCACGGATTTTTACGCTGACCTTCATTGTTCACTCACTTCAGAATAAGAGGATGTTTTCCTTGTAAATTGATGTTTTAATTCTGTATGAGGGACGGTGTCGAAGACGAATGACGTAGAAACCTCAGGCAAGTGAGAGGGCTCATTTTTCTTTCCATCGCTGACGTCATTATCTGGAAGCAAATTGCATTTTTTATTACCAGGTACGAATTGTTCCGGGTAAGAGATGTCCTGATACCCTACCAGCCCTACCATGCTGGTGATGGGCTAACGTAAATCTTAGACTGCTGTTAGAGTGAATGTGCCAGTGGAATAGGGAGATGCAGTTCGAACATTTCGATCACATAATCCAGTTTTAAAGATTAAAGCAGCCCATTTTTCCAGTGTAAAGACTTTCATTTAGTCATTATCTGGTGCTTAAAATTATGTTTAAAATGACATTTGGTTTGGCGGATGTCTTTCAAGCCAGATTTAGAACCCTCCAAAGGTACATGTTTGCGCAGTATGAAGCAGAAGATACCTGTCCCCTGTCAACCCTAAATAATGTAATGAAATCAATTTCGGGTATAATTTCTTGATAGCTGACCCGCCATCCGACGTAAGCGGAGAAGTTTGAACTGTATGGCTGAGCTGTCCACCAGTTTCAGCAGTAGGCCTACTGCATCAAATGATGACACATCTGACGTTCGTGAGAACTGTGGTGTGATTGTAATGGAGACCAGTAATGAGGTTGGCTACAGGAAATGGGACAAAAAAAAAAACACTTCCGCTTTTACTGCGATGTACCCCTGGCCAAGCTCTCCCGTCATCTCCAGTCCTGTCACATGGAATACAGAGAAGTTGACTGTATACTGTGGGAATCAACGCACGCGGGCTAGCACGTCTTTAGCCATGAACTTAAGATTTCACATTTGTTGTGATAAGGAGTTTGTACATGCCTGCCAAGTTTCGAAAAACCGAGCGGGGTACAGCCTTTTTTAGGGGGGGGGGGCTGTATATGAGAGGGGCCAAATTAACCCGGCTCTTTTAGGGCCAAAGTCCAAGGCTGTCCCAGCCATGGGCGGAGATTTCTTGTCACATGTCTGAAAACTAAGCACAGCCTCCATCCCAGGTGAGATCGTAACACCGGTAGGCCTAAGTGCGGTGTCGACGGTGCAGGCTAAGGGTGCGCATAGTCAGTGACTTAAAAGGTATAGGGGTGATAACACAGGGTGTTTCAAAAAAGTACACATTTAGAAAATTGCCAACAAAATAAAAGTTTTATTACTTTCCAGAAATCCGTTATCATGTTCCGATAGACCAATTTTTCTTGTTTTGTTTATCATCACATCAATTATCAGCCGCCGCTCTGCATGACTGAGCACAGATGTTCTTTTTCAATTTAAATTGGCTTGTGCACAGAGGTGAAAGGGTTTAACAGAATTACAGACCGTGGTTGCAAAGTTTGGGCCTGTGCTTTGTTTTTCCTAAATTCCTAAACTCATCATAGGCTAATCCCATCATTATTTTGACTTACCCAAAACACTGGGGAAAAATAAAGGCTCAAATTGTCTGCCTCCCTAGGTCTGTGAATCAATTAAAACAAATGTAACAAAATCAACATTTTCGTTTCAGCAAAATATTCAAAAATCGTTACAAGTTTCTATTTGGTTCAAAAGTTTTCTTTCACACAAAGTGGATGTGGCCAAAATTGACTCGTATACTAAATGAATCTTAAAGGCCGAAGATACTTGAAATTTTAGAAAAGGAAAGGGAAACTGCAGTACTCATAATTTTCATTATTTATTATATTCATTATATGTCAGTGTTGTGTATATACAAGAACAATACTTTTGCGTTTATTGCAGGGGAATAAGCCAACTGGGTATTTTAAAAACCCAAGGTCTTTCGGGGAACGGAGCGAGAGTGAGTCGGCGTATGGCTACGCATAAAGGGACAGACTATCGGGAGAGCGTAGCTGTTCCCAAGTAGCCTCGTATTGGACATGCGCTGTCGGAATATCAAACTGGCTCACTGAAACCTCCACTCCATGGGCTATGCGCGTATTCCTCCACTAAGCCCCAGGGGCCGATTTCACTAATAATTTATACGATCAATTGTGTTTTGCTTGATCGTAATGCTGCGATGCATCAGAGTCAACGATTGATCATGAGTTAAGATAAGTTTAGTGAAGTCGTCCCCCTGGTCGTGCAGAATTCACTGACTGGCGTAAACACACTAAAGCTCTAATTTAAACACCTCAAAGAGTAGGATATTTAAATTATACAATACCAGGAGTTAGATCCAGCAAGTCATGGTGGGAACCAACATGGCGGCAAGATCGTACCCATGGGAACGAGGTTGGGCTCACTGAGCTGTCACGTTACTAGACTTGGTGCCAAGTCGGCACTTGGTTTGGTTTTGTTCTCCAATCGGGCACGCCGTGGTTTACACGTACTTCGAGCCTTTGCGCATGATGTTGGTTGCGTCATCCCTTAAAGTGAGGCAGTTACATTACTACGGAAGCGTACTGTTGCCAACGCAAAAAATCTCGTTTAAAAGACTTATCTCCTTTAAACCCTTTTTTTAACCCTTTGTAGATGACTTTTCCCAAAATATTACTTGAGAAAAACCAAAGTTAAATTCCAACATGAACGGTTGCGTAACAGGACGGCCCCCTGTAAAATTCCCACAGGCGGACCGCGCCAGGGTTCAAGAAGCTCGCTGCGTGGCCTTATACTTTCAGACTCTACAGCTTGGGACTAATGATATCATCTCTACGCCCTCTATTATGTCTCTAGTGAACTCTACACAATAAAGGTGAGGCTTGTGTACTGGCAAAGAAAGCAGTGATGTTGATATATTGAAATTGCTATGGTACAAAGATGTAAATGACGATGGTAAATTATGGATTAAATAATATCGACTTTCGTAGTACGGCGACCGCAATTGAGTTGGTAGGTTGGAATGTGCTTGTATGTCTTCAAATACACAAGTCCAGGCCAGATAATGCGCAAGTGTAATTAAATCGACTGTTATCAAGAAGGACATTTTGTTATCGGAGTTTTTCTTTTGTACTTGTTTATAAAATATTCACAGTTGGCAAAGCAAATAATATGCGCTTGCACATAACTTGACTTTCTGTCACTCCCAGCCCAGTATATGTCAAAACTCGCACCGTCGTTCCACACGCCAACTATGAATGATAATAACAGTATTTGGACGAATGTAGGCCGTGTGACATAATTTTTACAATCTTCCAGTACACAGAAGCAGCATGACATGCAACACAGCATGCAACACGGCATGCATAATAAAGCTTAGATGTTGCTAGTAATGGTTGGGGACCTCTCTGTCATTGTATCCCTGGAAAAACAGTGAACAAATGAGTGGAAAACTACATTCATTTGCCTTCGACACGCTGGACGAAATCTAACTGGTTTTCAGGAGCGTGGTTACCATTACATTCGTTCATTTAAATTTGACTGGTAAATTAGTCGTAAAATTCAAGAATATAGTAATGCAGTATTGAAACTGAAAAATCTGGAGAAAATATTTGCTTAAGGGAACCATGAAATAGAAATATTTTTATAAATTTTACTAAAACCCCTTGAAATTGGATCATTGGGTTTCTAAGTAACCTTGTTTTAAACCATTGTTTGCAATTTTAACCCATATTTGTTAGGTTTATTGGTTTTTATGCTAGTGCATATTTGCATATTCGTCAACAGAACTATGTGTCATCCAAGGCAGTGGATCTCAAAGTTGCACCGATTCGTGCACAGAAAATGTTTAGATTTTTTGAAGCACTGCTATGGTAGATTTCATTTTCTTTGGCAGTTTATTGCTTTATACGTATAGGCCTATGGCAATAAGCCAAGTAAGTATCCTCTTAACAGAAATGTTACCAGATTTCGCAATTTGAACATAAAAACATGCAACTTGAACCATGTCTTCCTAGATTGGCATCAAATCAGTCATCATCAGTCATAGTGCCCTCACTTGTCTAGAAATGCTTGGTCAATTATTCATGTTTAAAAAGTGCATCTTTCAATTCAAGTGACTCAAAAAGATGTCAAACAGTCTTCATACATGGAAGAAGAGTACAGAGATTCTAAGAAAAATTCATTTCCTGGATCCTTTAAGTTCTTTATGCAGAGGTCCCTGGTTGTTTAAATGCTCAAATTAGTTATATAAAAACCTTTCTCATTTTAAACTTAGTAAATTAGTTTACTGTCTGTTCGAATGAATATAAAATGCTCAGAATGAAATTATTTTAATATCTTACTACATGCAGGCGCAATACTATGGAGGCATATAGTTTAAAAGACGTGGCAGTTCAGTATTCAAACTGAAACGAGTAGAATAAAGCAAACAGTTTTGTTTGAGTAATCACAGTTTTGTGTCTTCTTCACTGCTCTCAACCAACTCGGAGGCGTCGTCGTATGTCTCCGGTAGTGGTTTGTTCTTTGTCTCGGGGAGCAGGATCACAAGCCCGGAGGCTACCAGCGACAGGCACCCAAAGATAACCATGGGCAAGAAGCTCCGGACTTCTTTCTGTATCGTGAGAAAAAGTGAGGTCGGTAATACCAGAGAGGTAAGAGGTTGGCTCGGTACCTACCTCTGTACTCCAAATTTATCTCCTGTCATTGCACAGTATTTCAAACGGCCTGTTTGAACACAGACGTTCTTGTGTGGTTTCATTTTGCTTAAAAAAAAAACAGTTCTGTGTTCCAACGGCGCATGTTCCGACAGCGCTTACCCAAAATGAAATCATTCGTGTCATTCGCGAACAGCAATACGCGCTCACGAGATGCCCTATCCAGGTCGCCATACACTGACAACCAAGCGCGTTTATGTTTTCGAATGACCTTGCCTTTAAGAAATATAAAACAGGCTCATTCGTCGTTGTCTTTAGTTTACATGACCTTCAATTTATATGTCTTGCCTTCTATACGGTATTAGTTCCAAGACCCAGGGCCTCCCACACCGATATATCAATACGGTTTGCAACACCGATGGCGGAAGACCCCATATTGCCTATGTGAATGCGAAGACAATCCCATGTTTATTGTCCGATAGTAGTTAAGAGGAAGACTCCATGGTCTTTCAAAAGCTCTAAATTCCTGGTTAATTGAATTGATTAAAATCTTTCTTGGATTAAACATATCGACGTCTTGTGTAATAAAATCTCCAAAAATGTTGGCGTTATGAATAGATCGATTTTTTTCTACTGAAAACTGTATTTTTAACTTTGTATAATACCCTTATATTCTTTCCTACTTCTTTCCAGTCTGAATTATTGTTTGTGTAATAGAGAAAGCCAAAAACACAGTGCTTCTTTTCCCCTACATTTTAATAATAATTTAGAATATGTACATGTCAATTATGGCCAACATGAAATAAATAGAAACATATATTTATTGTAATAGTACCAAAACAAGCTTAATCCCCATGCATTCCATCCCGATAGTTTTCAAGTATACCGAATTTATTCACCATCACCCTGTTGTTTCTTGACGGCCCGAGGATTCACCAGCTATATTTAAGACCACAACAGCCTGCACATTTTAAAACCAACGGTATGGGCTTGTGTCATCGCAAGATTCAAAGTGAAACCGCTGTCACTTACCAGATACACAATGAACGGTGCGATGATGGCGCTGCTCCTTCCGACAGTGGATGAACTACCTGTTGCAGTGTTCCTATCAAAAGAGGAACGATGGGCATTTAAACACTTTACGGTATGACCTTGTAATCACCATTAAGAGAGAGGGAGAAGGGTCCACTGCAGTGAAGAGCGGCATATAGGACCAATTTTCTCTATCGAAATTTCAAGACTTTCTGGGTTGCTCTTATTGATATAAATCATTTGTGAAACTAAGTGTTTTGTTTGCATCCACTTTGGAATTACTTCCCAGCGTTTTCCTGTCTGCTTTTAAATATTTCGTTTCCTCATTTGCACCCCTGGGTAGGCACTGTCTCTGATCTTTGTCCTTACCGAAGCACCGTGGGGAAGATCTCAGCACTCATGAGCAGTGTGACTTCAAAGGCAGCGTTGGCGTAGAATTTCCCTACCATCGCGACGGCAACCAGAAGCACTGATAAATCCAGTCCACTGGCTGAAAGTAATTTAACATTTAATTATTTTCTGGAGCTCCAGCTTTATTAAAGTAATTCAATAGCGCTGTACAAATGAAACTAACATAAAAATATGAAACAATGATAACAAAAATGATAAAAAAATATTAGATAGCATAAATGTAAAAATATACACTGCAAGCCATTTTGCAAGAGCAATTGCAAATGCCCTGTCGTGTGTTGCTTATTGTACGATCGAGGGACTTGAAGATTCAAAGTATGCTGACTACCAAATAGGCCTTTCTTAATATTTATGCAAATTTTATGCACCGGAACTGAAAAAGAGGCTGTAGGGGACCCCGCGCTGTCGGCAAACACGGCAAACATTGTTCAGAGCCGTGTTGTGGCAATCACGGACAAAGACCATTAGCTTCCACCGATTTCCAAAGAACAAGATTCTGCTGAACTTGAAAAGTAGATGCTTAAGATCAAACGTGACGGGGCCTGGGCCACTTTTCAACGTAAATTTTCACTATTAAACGACTTCTTGGAGCACTTATCACCGTACACGTTATTGCATTTTGGTGCAGTATAATAATTGCTCCAGTCTTTTCCTTCCTCCATGATCAATCGCGCCCAACATGATGAACTGACGTCTGTAATTTTCGAATTACCATCTAAAGAATTCTGAACTTCAAAAGGAAATAGCCTAGTTATTAAAAGTAACCCGCTGAATGGCAAACAGCCTTCAAACTGACTGTAAACAAATTGTCCCACCATACTCCCGTCAAAAAACTGCTTACCCTTCAGATTATGAATGTAGGCTGCTGAAAAATACTTGAAATCTTTTGCTGTTGCCCTCAACTGCTTTGATGTAATCCTCCACAAACCCGAAGGTAATCTTGGGAACCACGGAATGCTCCCTTCCGCTTAAAGCCATCGTGACAAGCGAGTCCCCTACAGCCTAATTTTGCGTTGCCTCGAATAACATAAATATTAAGCAAGGTCTGTTGCCAAAGAGAGTCAAAGAAGTTGATGATTTTTGTTGTAAAGGGGAACAAATGATGCCCGTCGCGTATGGTTTGTTAGCACAAAGCAAGCTCACAAATTAGACTGCCATTCGTAAGCTCCTGGAAAAAAAAGACGTGCGCACAATACTACCTGTTTTCATAGGGAGGAAAGCAATCAGCAGACACGCCACTGCTCCAGTGAAGAAAAAGACAATGACTGGCCTTTTCCGGCCGAATCTGAAGTAAAAAATGAAAGAATATTTTGGTGCACATTGGTGGTTGTAATTTGTTTTGAAACTCAATGACAGAAATTCCAAAGCCTTTAGCAACGCATTGTCCATCTTTCACCAGAGGAAAATTGACGAAGAAATGACACTGACAATATGACAAAAAGAACGCCTGTCAATTGTGTCCCAAATGAAATCGAGTTTTTACGATAAATACACAAACCCACTCCTTTAGTAATTATGAAACGTTTGCTTTAATTCGATTCTCGTGCAGCAGAGGTTTGCCGTACCTCCTGACTATGAAGAAATCGATACCATAGACCGGTGCCTCGACGAGAGCCAACAAGAAGAAGTTGAGGTACCTATTACCACTCAGACTGGTCGAATAGACGATGAACCCGAAGTATGTTGCATTCATAACAAACCTATATGATCGGAAAATAAATTCTGAAGTATGGTGGCCGTGGAGGGACATCGGATTAATTCACAATGTGATGAGTCTTGACTAAATGACAGAAATCAAACCGGAGAGAGGGACTTGTTTTCAAATTACAACATTTGCAAAAACAACAGCAACACAACTTGGAATGGTAAGTTATTTCTTCCCATTATAAAAGCATAAGAAAGAAATAGTCGGTGAAGGACCCAGCAGTCGGGGATGGCGCTTACCAGCAAACAAAAATGACGGACGTGTGTTTGATGTGGACCCTGGTCTTGAAGAGATCTAGGACGGTGTACTTCTTGATGTTGGTAGGCTCACCAGTCTCGGCGATTTGGTCCATCTTTTCTTCTGGCGTGCCGGAAGTTTGGATGCGGTGACCTCTCCACTCGTCATCCACCGCCTCGTTACGCGTTCGTCTTCCCTGCTCTGGTGCAGGTGAGCAGTCTCCGCAATCTTTCTCCCGTTCTGGCTCCAATTCATCTGAAACCTTTATTGTGTAGACGGCAGGCAAGTCCTGACTCTCTCGGTCCACCAAGAAGGGCCCATCGTGTTGTATGTTCTTGGATTTTGCAATTCTTTGTAGGATGGCCTCTGCCCTATCTGGTCGGCCTTTCTGAACAAGCCATCGGAGTGACTCGTATGTAAAGAAGCTTGGGAACAAATAGACCATAAAGTACAATATTTAAGCGTTCAGTTCGTTTCTTCGTTTAAATTCTGTAGCTATAAAAAGACACGTCGGGCTGATCTGGACACAAGTGACTATAATTATTCACCAAACAGGTTGCACTTTGGCCAATGCTTGCCTACCTTAGGTTGATATTGTTTCTACCAAGACGCTGAATAATCATCGTGGAGATTGGTTTGCGATTAACTGGTCAAATGTTGGAAAAATCTGAGTTTTTGAACACAGAAGTCCCCTGATTACCACATGATTAAGACGACCGGCAGACACATTAGAGACGTGACGAGTTGGAAGCGACGCCAGTTGGGCATGAGGTAGGCTAACGGCGCGACAAGCATTACTCCGAAACTCCAGAAATGCTGAATGAGCACGTGACCAAGCAGTCGCTTCTTAGGCGTGAACATCTCAACAACGAGGACATAGCCAACCAAAGTGTTTCCCTGTGAACAGAGTATATGATTTAAAACATTTATTTTGAAAAAAGTGTGAAGAGTCAAATAGGGATTGGAGAATAAACTTTCTACTAACACTAGGTGTTTAGTACTAGTGATGGCCGAGATCCGCCCGAATTTACTTTGCAACGATGGGACAATGGTTGGCAGTTGCTAGTGGGTAACGTTAACAACCAAAGCCGGTCGAATCGATCATGGCTGAAGAGATAGTCAAACCAAAAAGTGAGTGTTTCTTACCGGTATTGCCATCCCCAAGAGGAACCTCAG
The DNA here is from genome assembly GCF_054643075.1 of Acanthaster planci. Taxonomy (NCBI): domain Eukaryota; kingdom Metazoa; phylum Echinodermata; class Asteroidea; order Valvatida; family Acanthasteridae; genus Acanthaster; species Acanthaster planci. The sequence goes on along the minus strand of NC_141791.1, from coordinate 4,465,706 downwards.
GGCCATCATGAGCTCCAAGTTCCACGTGAAGCTGACGGCTGTGCCCAGCACGCTGATCAGGAGCAGCGTGGCCATGCTGACTGGACGGCGGCCGAAAGTGTCTCCAGCCTGGCCGGTGAGGAGACCGCCCACCAGCACGCCAGCGAAGTGTATGGACATAAGCAAGCCTGCCAGATAGCTACGGCTACAAACAAGATTCACCTGAAGACAGATCGAAAGCCCTTAAAATCTTGATTCTCAAAACTATATCAATCAGACCTTAAAGGCCCCTCTCTTTTTCATTTCATTGTCTTTACATTGAAAAACATTTTACCACACGGTCAAAATGTTATTCATTTCATACCAAATTTTCTTTTAAATTAATTGTGCGATACAAACGAACACCATCGCAAACAAACAAACAAACAAACAAACAAACACCCCAACACCCCAACCAACAAACAAACAACATCATTTGACTGACTAACTGTTAACAAATCTTGTGTTTAGGCGATAGGAAATTTTAAGGTTTCAAAACATACAGCTGTTTTTCACATAAATATGCAGCATGACTGCCAAACCTACGTCAGTCACAAAGCTGGTTTCTCCGTATTTCTCGAAGGCAGGGTATTCCCAGCCATGTTGACAAGTCGTCGTGTTCTCCGTCAGTGTTCCATTCAGGACCTCGAACATTTGACAGCTATCAGGTACGAAGCGGCCGTCTTTAACTATTAAAGGCGTTGTTTCATTGGCCATGAAGCCGGGTGCCGGCTTACAGTGATGCTCAAAGGACTGGTCAACTGTGAGGGCGACGGAAGTCAGTTGGATGGCTGCTAGAGCTAAGCCCATCCCGAAAATTACAAAGTTGGTGTTCTGCATGCGGCCACTGAGGCCAATAATCTTCAGGCTTATGTCCAGGTCCATCTCTTAAAAAAAACACAGTAATCACAGATGATGTGAATCTGCAAGTTTCAAAAGTTACCCACAGGATTTTCTAGCACCCCCCCTGTAAAAGCGTGAACGTTACCCCGATGGCGCTCTTCTTGAACCCTTGGATAAGAAAATAACGTGCAAAAAGTTTAGAATGTGTGATATTTTTTCGCCGGGTTACTTCTTCAGAACTCAACTTGTAAAAGGACCTTTTGTAAAAAAATTTGCAAGTATATCAATGTAAAGAAAGTAGAAACTGAAAAATTACCCATCACTTAAATACACGAAGAACAGTGCAATTTCACAGTCTCGTACGCAAATGAACATTTACAGAATTAAACTGTATGGCAGTCTTTTGGCAAAAGCCAAAATAAATATAGACAAAAACTTTTAACGATTTTGATATTTTTAAGGGTATAAACTCAAGCAATAATCTGATTTTACGAAAGATTCTATTGTTTAATCTAACCCTTACTTACAAGAAGTACGTCGGGTCGACTCGACTAGATCTAGAACCCACCGCGTGCAGGTAGGTAAATCTTGGCAACGTTGGATAATTTCGTTTTCAAGTTAGCACGGGGAAAGATAACAAAAGTGCACGAACATGGTCTATGAACCATTGCCGGAAGTGAAAGGCCGTTAATTTCGTTTTTCCCCATCTCCAAGTGACTATTCCAAATATTACTTCAGGAGACAAAGAGAACATTCCCAAAAGAGTGTTTCTTGGGGTAGTTTCAGTTAGGAATCATTCTTCCCATTCATTCTTAGACGGCCCCGTGTAAAATCCATAGGCGGGCCACGCGGGGGTTGAGGAAGCTTGCTGCACGGTGACCTTGTGCTTTCAGGCTCTATAGCGTCTAGGTATACCTAAACATCAAACTCACTCTAACATTAAGGGACACTGAAGAACACGAACAAAATATACAGACCTAGGCTATATGCCAGTGTTATTTAGTGCGCAGTCACACTCGAAAGTCGCAATCTGTTGATGTTCTGTAATGAGCTGAGGGACAGACTGTGCAAAGGTTCTTCCAAACGCAATCACTGTGTACGTACTAAATATTGTAGGAGGGAAGAAGAGTTTATTGACACCACTTCATCAGGCTGCGAAGGATTTCTTCTCAGCTATATAAAAGCGTGTGGCTTGGCGTAGGTGGAGTAAATTTGTGCTGAAAATTGGGGGTGGAGGAGGGGAATTGTGAGTTTGTTTTGCATTCAATTGGGGACCCTGAACAATAGACGGCAATAAGGGCCCCGATTCACGTAGGGTCCCTGATTGACAACTGTGTACAAAATGTATGGGTGGTCTTCTAAAAAAGTTAAAGTACAAACAAAAGAGGAACAATAGGGATCCCCAGTTACAGGCAAATACACACTTGAGTGCGTGGGGGGGGGGGTGACTTGTCTGGCCATAGAAATTTGAAAACCGGGGAGAGATGCTGACACCGTATATCACTATCGTATATAAGGGATGATGTTCATCATACTATTGTTTGTCTATAACATAATAATTATGTATTACATTCCTGTAGAATCTTAAATCAGAACAGCATTTTATGGCTTTTTTATTGTTCCCCTGTTTGAGTGCTATCGACTAGATTTTGGTTGTTGGGAAGTCCGAAAATTATTCTTTACAATCTGCTTTGATTTTTTTCACCACGAAAGGGGGGGGGGTGAATTGATAGCCCACCAAGCGCCGGTCAAAAAGTGGATGACACAAAAAAAGTCCCCCGGGATTTACACCAATTCTCGGCGTGAACGTAGAGTCTGTGTACATGACCACATTGAGCAGGGGATTTTATAAGCAAAATTCTGGATGTTAAAAGGTCAAACCTGAATTTACATGAACTTCATGCCAGGGGACCATATTTCTGGAAGTTGGGGACTAAAATGAGTCTTAGAAACGTGAACACTAGCCGCCCAGAAAGCAACAGACAATTACTCTTGAAATTGAAATGTCGCCCGTACCATTCACCCTATCATAGGACGAAAGTGCAGCCTGCAAAGTCTTGTGGCTCGGTTCCTGTTTTAATCAATGCACGTGCATGTCCCATGTCATGCCCACACGTAGGTGCTGATCCTGTGCGTCACTGTTCATACGGTGTCAGGTCAACTCGCCCCTGACCGACTCGCCCCTTTCCAACTCGCCCCCTCGTAAACTCGCCTCCTGGCCGACTCGCCCCCTGACTGACTCGCCCCCTGCCCGACCCTCCCCCGACCGACTCTTCCCCTGGCCGACTCGCCCCCTGACCAACTCGCCCCCTAGGAACGTCAATCAAATATGGCCGGCCCAATGAATTTTAAAAAAGGGGTTATAACCAACGACGCGACACGAACGACTCAGTTACTCAGTTAGTTAGTTAGTTAGTGAGTGAGTGAGTGAGTGAGTGAGTGAGTGAGTGAGTGAGTGGGTGGGTGGGTGGGTGGGTGGGTGGGTGGGTGGGTGGTTGGGTGGGTGGGTGGGTGGGTGGGTGGCTGGCTGGCTGGGTGGGTGGGTGGGTGGGTGGGTGGGTGGGTGGGTGGGTGGGTGGGTGAGTGAGTGAGTGGGTGGGTGGGTGGGTGGGGGGGTGGGTGAGTGAGTGAGTGAGTGAGTGAGTGAGTGAGTGAGTGAGTGAGTGAGTGAGTGAGTGAGTGAGTGAGTGAGTGAGTGAGTGAGTGAGTGAGTGAGTGAGAGAGTGGAGTGAGTGAGTGAGTGAGTGAGTGAGTGAGTGAGTGAGTGAGTGAGTGAGTGAGTGAGTGAGTGAGTGAGTGAGTGAGTGAGTGAGTGAGTGAGTGAGTGAGTGAGTGAGTGAGTGAGTGAGTGAGTGAGTGAGTGAGTGAGTGAGTGAGTGAGTGAGTGAGTGAGTGAGTGAGTGAGTGAGTGAGTGAGTGAGTGAGTGAGTGAGTGAGTGAGTGAGTGAGTGAGTGAGTGAGTGAGTGAGTGAGTGAGTGAGTGAGTGAGTGAGTGAGTGAGTGAGTGAGTGAGTGAGTGAGTGAGTGAGTGAGTGAGTGAGTGAGTGAGTGAGTGAGTGAGTGAGTGAGTGAGTGAGTGAGTGAGTGAGTGAGTGAGTGAGTGAGTGAGTGAGTGAGTTAGTTAGTTAGTTAGTTAGTTAGTTAGTTAGTTAGTTAGTTAGTTAGTTAGTTAGTTAGTTAGTTAGTTAGTTAGTTAGTTAGTTAGTTAGTTAGTTAGTTAGTTAGTTAGTTAGTTAGTTAGTTAGTTAGTTAGTTAGTTAGTTAGTTAGTTAGTTAGTTAGTTAGTTAGTTAGTTAGTTAGTTAGTTAGTTAGTTAGTTAGTTAGTTAGTTAGTTAGTTAGTTAGTTAGTTAGTTAGTTAGTTAGTTAGTTAGTTAGTTAGTTAGTTAGTTAGTTAGTTAGTTAGTTAGTTAGTTAGTTAGTTAGTTAGTTAGTTAGTTAGTTAGTTAGTTAGTTAGTTAGTTAGTTAGTTAGTTAGTTAGTTAGTTAGTTAGTTAGTTAGTTAGTGTTCTGTTGCTCATTCACTCGACTGGGACCTCACATATACTGCAAAAATTGATTTGGATTCTTGTATATACGCTTTTTGTGTGATGTATAAAATCATAGTGGTACATTGTACACTAATGTCAATTTTTAACACCCCATTATTAATTTTTTTTATTTGCGTAATTTTTATTCCTTTTTTGGAATTGAATATCTTTGAGAGTGCTCTTAATTTGTTTACAAGTAACGGGCACCAGATGTCATGACTGTTTTTCCATGACGTCATGACACCGACAGTGCATGCTGGGATATAATTCAATAAGGCCGATCAACAATGTGATCCTTGATGACTGTACTCGCCGAATAAATCAGTATTTAGGGTTAATTGTGAACTAATTATTGCATCCTGTGAAGTTATCGGAATCGGAAAGTGTGTAGCGACCGTTACAACCTTTGTCATAAATCATGTCTCCCTAACACTTCCGTAGGTTTGCGTCGCCGGGCATTATGCCTAATATGTACCAATTTTTTATCCGAAATAGTTCGCAAAGTTAATTAATATGGTAGAGTGTTGGTGTTGTGGCGCAAAAAATCCCATAGACAATACACAGGAAACGCTGCGCCATGGCCCATACACACGATAATACTGAATTAGTTTTACCAATATCAAAAAAATTATTGTTACCCCCCAAATTCCACACAAAGGGAATATCCACCAAACTTTAAACAAACTCAACTTTGAGTGCCCGCTGCAAACCCCAGAACCTATTTTTAAGGGCAGCAATCACCGATTCCATCTCTGACTGATTGTGTTTTTTTATTAAATGATGAATGGGCCGGCCATACGTCCTTGGCAAACTTAGGGGGCGAGTCGGTCAGGGGGCAAGTTGGTCGGGGGCTCGAATAAATTACACGTCATGCGTTCAAAAGAAATTCGGGAGGATACACGCCCACGCTTGGATTGTCTGATTCCCGGACCTGGCGATTCTCCCAACGTGTATCCAATAGCCACCATTGACAAAGTATCATTAAAGAACATGACACAATGTAAGATGTGTAACGTAATGTCTCAGATAAAGGCTCCCGTGTCCGGTAACTTTCAAAAGCAACTGAAGTATTCAAAAACTAATAAGGAATAAAAGGTGCCCACATTCAACAGAATCCGAAATCACCTAACATGGGACCAGAAAATTTTGCCTAAATTTTGGGAATATTTCGGAAATAAATCTGACTCCCCAGCAAAAATTCTTCGATCTGCCCCTGCGTTTGTTACAATTCATCATGCTTGGCTGACAGATGCGTCATTTGGCACAAATCATATGCCGCTGCGTACAGCAGATTAAAAAACACACACACACAAATGTAACTAATCATCGAGGGGGACCCCTCCCGGATTGACCGGTTAACTTGAAGAGAAAGTAACTCATCCTTTCGGGTGAGATGGAGTTGCCAGGAGTTGATATCATTGCCAATATTACTGTATGGCTTAGCCAAATGTCAGAACCTAGTGTTTGAATTCGGGCATATTCACTGTACAGCCAGACTCCTAACGCAGTGCCCACTAGAGCAGTGCGGTTTGCGTGTGCTTGATCATTTGATTCCCTAAGCTTAGCAACTTCATCCGGTTCAAACGAGAAGCTTGATAAAATACCCGATACTTTCTTACCTGGTTCCCGCAGGTATGCAAGAGCACCCCAGTTCTAGCTAAAAATGTCCTACTTCATGCAGATACAAAGTGATATGCTCCCACTCAGCAAGGATTGTTGTATGGAAACGTATGGTTGTATCCTAATCGAACTGGTTGCGGCTGAGAGTCACACAAAACCATAGGCCTATGGGAAGTGGCTTCAGCCACTAGTCTGTGGCGCCAAGCCGCATCCATGACTGACGGATACGACCTATTTCAAGCACTTGGCAACACCCTCATGTTGGCCATATCAAGCTAAGATCAAGTAAGGGCACGTAATGTTATGTAGTAGTTACCTTTGTACTCAAAAAGAATGCATGAATGCTTGCAGTGCCCGTCATAAATTTCCACCATGATGCCGTCTCTATTTTTCGTAAGACCACCCGACCCTCAACAGAACCAACGCAATACGCAACAAATTGAAATGTGGTTCTGTAACGCTTTGGGACTCTCAGCCAATAAAGAGGGCCAAACGTGACCATATACGAAACGTCAAGCAAGACTGATACGAGAGTACATGTGCATCCAAGTTCTATGATATGTGTATGTGCGGCAGGGGTTGCCACAGGGTTATTTACACTGCAGCTGTTTCCCATATTGACTTACGCACGTAACTAGGATCGGAAAGTAGCTGCCGCACGACACGGATTTCTCAGGCGCATGCGTTACTCGTGGTCGTAGCCATAATGGTTGGACTTGCCAGCAAATCATGTTGTGATGCCCTTTAAACATCATTAACAGAAAATAAACGTATTACCTAATTATTTCACCTGGCATTTAGAAACTAAGTTCAAAAAAGGAAAGACACATTTAAAAAGTCGTTGAAATTAAAAGTAAATATGGGGCGTGAGTTTCTGGTGTAAAATAGCATCAAGTTACTCGCGTAATGCCGGCATCTGCTAGTTGGTTAAGTTGTGAATTTAAAGGTAGTACACTATATACATGTACATCATTTGCATTCATTGTTATATTGTTATATTTGAAAACCACGGTTGATATGGGGTTCCTTACTTACTTTGAGTATCATTCCATTGCCCTGTTTCATTTTTGAGTGCACTGTTCGAGAAAACTAAAAAAAAGACGGTGGTCCTTTTGGCCATTTAGAGCGCAGCTCGTGTAATTTGTCTTGTCAAAATCCATTGATCACAGGACGGTCCTTAGTGGATAATGCACAGGCGAGGTATACCGGCTGATCAAGAACGGTCCCCCAAATTTGCATGTTTCTTCACGGCTTCGAGTAGTGCATAGTCTACGTGATTATTTTGTGGCACTGCAATTGAAAACCCAGGTTCATTTCCCGGCTGTTGCATGATGTAATCATTTCCTCCACAAGCTGTCCACCCCAGAAGTGGCAAGATTATCTATTTCATATTTTTCCAATGGTTCCTACACGAACCCTGAAGAAGCCTGGATGACAGAATCTACCCCCCCCCACGACAATTTTTTTCGATATCTCTGCAGTGCATTTTTTCAGGAGCTGAGCCTTTAGGAGTTTTTAGAGTAGCTCTTTGCGACCATGTTGACACCAAATTTTATGACGATTTACCCTACCACTCTTGCGAAGCTTTTTGCTGACACACTGGGAGTTAAAGCATGCAGGCTAGCATGCCTTTGGCCATGAATTAAAGATAAACGTAGTAACAAAACAATTTGTGTGATTGACTTCAAATTTCACATTTGAAGTGATAAGGAGTGTCGGTACATGCCTGCCAAGTTTCGAGAAACCAAGCTGGGCACAGCCGATTCTTTTTTCGGAAATTTCTTGTCACATTGTTGATGATTTCTGAAAACTAAGCGCAACCTCAATCCCAGGTGAGATCGTAGCACACGGTGCAGGCTAAGGGTGAGCATAGTCAGTGACTTGTAAAGTGTGGGGAGGATTATACAGGGTGTTTCAAAGAAGTGTACATTTAGAAAATTGCCGACAAAATAAACGTTTTATTACTTTCCAAAAAATTGTTATCATGTATCGACAGACCAAGGTTTCTTGTTTTTGTTTACAATCACATCAGTTATCAGCCGTTCTACATGACTGAGCACAGGTGTTTTACTTCTTTCAATTTAATAAAATTGGCTTGCGCACAGAGCTGAAAGGGTTAAAACAGAATTAAAGACCATGGTTGCAAAGTTTGGGCCTGTGCTTTGTTTTTCCTAAATTCCCAAACAAATTGTGTTAACTATTGCCCTCCACACACCCGCAATCTTTGGACAACAAAAGTCAGTGGTCCATGGAAATGAACATATCACACAAGAATTTCCAATGATCTTAACGTCCACATTGTCGTGTTACATAAGAATGTTAAATAAGACCATTTTTTTCAGTCAGCTACTTCTTAAAAACTAAACTAATAAAAAGCCTTCTGTAAATATTTGCTAGCATATTAAATTACAGAAACCGAAGAAGGACCTGGCCCAAAAGACAAACATTACCCTGCCCAGAATTGACCTATCATTTCTGATAATCTAACATCCATGAAGAACAATGCAATTCGCTGGTCTCGTATGTGCAGGTTAACAATGAATTACTTATAAAGTCATTTGCGAAAGTTTAGGACCAAGCATACATAATACATTGATCATTAGAAAAACCAAACTTAAATTTTATTTACATGGCAACTTCTTATTTTCGATGCGTACATAATCTTAATATATTGGTTACGATATTTCCAGAAGTGAAAAGTCAATGATGAAATTCATCTTTTACCATTTTGTAGGTGACTTTTCCTAAAATATTACTTGAGGAAGACAAAGGTAAAATTCCAACATGAACGTGACAGGACGGCCCCCTGTAAAATTCCCACAGGCGGACCGCGCCAGGGTTCAAGAAGCTCGCTGCGTGGACTTATACTTTCAGACTCTACAGCTTGGGACTAATGATATCATCTCTACGCCCTCTATTATGTCTCTAGTGAACTCTACACAATAAAGGCGAGGCTTGTGTACTGGCAAAGAAAGCAGTGATATTGATTGCTTTGGTACAAACATGTAAATGACGATGGTAAATTATGGATTAACTCATGACGACTTTCGTGAAGTACGGCGCAACCACAATTGAGTTGGCATGGTGCAATTTACTTGTATGTCTTCAAATACACAAACCTAGGCCAAGTAATGCGTACGTGTCATGAAATCGACTGTTATCGAGATCGGAATTTTATCTTTTGTGCCTGTGTGCCCAATATTTATACCTTTTAGTGAAATAAAGTCATTATGTACGACACGAAGTTGTGTCCTGCCACGTTTTGTCGTGAACCGTGAACCTCGAGTTGGAATGTCTTCTCGAAAGAAACATATTTTATCAAAATAAACCCAAGGTGCGAACTCCTTTCCTGCAAACAAGTTATTGATGTGTGTGCTCGCTCTTCTCTGCTTGCAGTAGAGTAGACAAAGGGAATATTAGGCACTCGCGCGTAACTTGACTTTCCGTAAAGATAGGTTTACACTATGTGTTCCGGCAGCCACGGCAATCACGTTTGCCGGAAACGTAGGGCACCGTGGGATTTTGGCATTTTTTTTCTCCGTATCAAGTTTTGTTACGTCCTACTATTACTGTTTTCTCGCGGTCTATTGTACTGCCCATACAAATCATATTCAGATTACGTATACGTCATTGTAAAGTCCGCACATTTCTAAAGGTGACAGACAGGGCTTTCAGTTGATTTTTCGAAAGTAGCTTTTGATCATGTTGTATGAGGTTTCTCTGCCTAGCCCGGCTTTCATGCTCCCTCCCAGACGGCGCCCGCCGATCAAACCGCAGTAGAACGCCACACACTGCATCTCACCGGGCCTGTAAACTGTCGTACATCTGGAAGCGCCGTAATTGAACGCGACGAAACGGATACCGTACACCCTAGCCTGCCGTGAGAACCGTGACAAAACGGGACAAACTTGAAAGGACCGTGAGATGCCGGGGAATGCACATGCTTCCCGTCCCACTACGGACCGTCTCCAAGTTTTGTTACGGCCTATCACGTACAGTCACGTTTTGTTGCGTTCAGCCCCTACTACGGCCTACTAGGTTTCTCATCCGTACCATGACTGCCTTGACAAAATTTTTGATAGTTTAAAAATCTGGCCCGGCATCAACGGCCATCACGGACTGTCACGTTTGTCCATCCTGTCCGCCCGCGCTGTCTCACGTCCATACCGTTTTGTCCACGGTGGCCAGAAACATGATTGCCGTGGCCGCCGGGAACATAGTGTAAACCTTTCTTTACTCATGCATTTATGAGCGATAAAATCCTCGTATACGTCAAAACTCGCGCAGTCGCTCACTTACATACGCCCACAATGAATGATGATAACAGTATTTGGACAGGGTGGGCCGTGTGGCATAATGGGTTCAATCTTCGTGTACACAGGAGCAGCATGACACGCAACACGAGATGCAACTCAACACGCAACACGGCATGCAATAAAACATGCAACAAAATATGCAACACAACATGCAATACACGCAACACAACATGCAACACGACATACAATACAACATGCAACATGACATGCAATACAACATGCAATACATGCAACACGACATGCAATACATGCAACACAACATGGAACACGAAATGCAACACAACATGCAATACAACATGCTTAATAAAGCTTGGATGTTGTAATGGTTGGGACCTCTCTGTCATTGTATCCCTGGAAAACAGTAAATAAATGACTAAAAAACTATTCATTTGTTTTCGACACGTTGGACGAAATGTAACTGGTTTGGAGTGCATGGTTTACATTACATTCGTTCATTTTGACTTGTAAACTAGTAAAGATTCAACAACGTAGTAGCGTAGTATTTACACTGACAAAACAGCTTTCAGCAAATTGTCAACGATCAGTACATGCAACATTTCCAACCTGTTGTAGTTAAGCGACGAATGGGGGACAAACCTTGGTTAACCAACCAGATACGCAGGTTGATAATGCAGCGTGATGCCGCCTTTAAACGTGGCAGTGACAATTATCAACTCCTCCGTAACAGGGTTCAGAGGACCATCAGAGCTGCCAAGACCAACTTCTACACTCGGAAAATCGAATACCTAAAACAGTTTGAACCTGGAAAGTGGTATCAACAAATTCGTCATCTGACTGGACTAAAGAAACAATCATTATGTCTCCCAGCAAATGGTAAATCACCGTCGGAGACGGCTAATGATTTGAATCAACATTTCGCTAATATTTGTTCAAGTCTTCCACCCCTTAACATTTTAGCTCTCACGCCATATTTACCAGCATCTTCACCAGTTCCTGAGATTTATCGGTACCAGGTCTATAGATCTCTCCGCCATCTTAACGTATCTAAAGCAAGCCATCCAGATGACTGCCCGACACGTCTCCTCAAGGAGTTTGCGTATGAACTGTCAGAACCCTTAACTCATATTTATAATGCTTGTCTGAAGTTGGGCTGCTTTCCAGATATTTAGAAGAATGCCTCCGTTTGCCCTGTGCCTAAAACTAATAATGTCACTACTTTTGATCAGCTCCGTCCGATATCCATTACTTCTGTTATTTCACGAGTTTTTGAGCAATTTCTAGCAGACTGGGTGATGAAAGACATTCACCATCTAATAGATCTCCAGCAATTTGGCAACATGAAGGGCTGCTCAATTGAGCATTATCTTGTAAGTTTGCTTGCCACCATCCACAGAGCTATTGATCAAGGGGGTCATTTTGTGAATCTATGCATGATTGATTTTAGTAAAGCATTTGATCATATAAATCATACCATTGCTGTTGAAAAATTAATCCAACTTGGTGTTAACCGCGCCATTCTCCCGACGATATGTAGCTTTCTCATGCATCGAACACAAACTGTCCGATACTGTGGATCCACTTCAACACCATTAAATCTCACTTGTGGCGTCCCACAAGGCACGAAATTGGGACCCATTATTTTCTTAGCAATGGTGAATGATGCAGCTCTCACGTTGGCAAATCGCTGGAAATATGTCGATGATTTGAGCCTTGTTGACGTTGTCTCTAAAGGTCAACAATCTTGTTTGCAACTGCATATTGACTTACTTGTGGATTGGTGTCATAACAATGATATGAAGCCCAACCCTTCTAAATGTAAAGTCATGCAAATATCATTTTTTTCGCAACCCACCTGAACCCCCAATTTTTGCTATTAACAATGTGCAGCTAGAGGCTGTTTCATCGGTCAAACTTCTTGGAATAGTCATACAAAATGACTTAAAGTGGGACCAGCAGGTGCAGCGTGCAATAAATAACGCCTCCCGACGGCTCTACATCTTGAGTAAACTTAGGAGAAATGGGGTTAAAGCTAAAGAGCTAATCTCAATCTATAAATCATATATTCTCCCAACGCTTGAATTTGGAGTAGTTGTGTGGGCATCAGGAATTACTGTAGCCCAGGCTCAAAGTATTGAGCGAATTCAAAAACGGGCTCTTCGCATCATTACTTATCCAGATGTATTACCCTATAATAGTCTTCTAGAAAAGTTTAGTATTGATAGCCTATCAACCAGGCGCACTCAGTTGACAACTCGTTTTGCCAAATCCTTGCTCGCCTCTCCCAGACATTGCCACTTATTACCCTCAACACGACAGTGCATGTCGGGTCGTAATCTTAGGCATTCCAACTTACTTGATCTCCCCCGAGCTAGAACCCAGAGATTCAGGCAGTCCCCCATACCCCATTTTGTGCAATTACTTAACAATGAATTACTTAAGTCTTAATTCGTTTGCTCTTTACATTTTTTGCAATATTTTTCTTTGGATCTTTGTTTTGTGGTGATTTGTAGTCTCGATTTGTCCCTTGTCTTTTGTGTTTGTTGTTTTTTTCCCGTACATATCCCCCCTGTTGTCTCGTGTTTTTGACCCTGTTCATGTCTGTTGATTGTTGATTTGTTAGCATTCTGGTCGTTGGGTTGGTATGTCGGTCGCTTATGTTGGTTGGTCGGTATGCTCGTCGGTGGTTTTGTTGATCGCTTGTCTAGGTTGTCAGTTGGTATGTTGGTCGGTTGGTATGTTGGTTGTTGATATGTTGGTCGTTTCGTATGTTGGTTGGTTGGTTGGTACATATACATGTATTTATGTTGGTTGGTTTGTATGTTGGTGTAATCGTTTATTTGTTGGCTCTGTCTTTTACTGCATATTTTTTTTATAGTATGTATTATTGTTAATTCGCCTAATCTGTGGTATTTGTTCTCTAAATATCGTACTCTGTGCAATTTTTTAATATTCAGTTATTAATTTATTTTTTTTGATGTCAATTTTAACCTCTTATTGTGTATATTATAAACCAAATATTTTTAGTCTTTTGAATTTCTATTTGGTATTAAGAAATAAACCGTAAATGAATGAATGAAAACGGAAGAAAATATTTGCTTAAATGGTCCTTGTTTTAAATGCGTAAATTTGGAAAGTGAAAAACCTTTTCATCGTAAACTTATTAAAATTAGTTCCCTGGTTGCTCGAAAGAATTTGAAATGTTCAAAACGAATTTATTCTAATTTACTACTATATGCAGGCGCCGTACTATTTAAAAGACGTGGCAGTCCAGTAGTCATACTGAAATGAGCAGAATAAAACAAAAAAGGTAATTAAAGCGAACATTTTTCTTTTTTCAGTAATCACAGTTCTGTGTCTTCATCACGGCTCTTGACCAACTTGGAGATGTCGTTGCACGTCTCCGGTAGTGGTTTGTTCTTTGTCTCAGGAAGCAGGATCACAAGCCCGGAGGCTATCAGCGACAGGCACCCAAAGATAACCATGGGCAAGAAGCTCCGGACTTCTTTCTGCATCGTGGGAGAAAAAGCAGTGGGGTCGGTTACCAGAGAGGTAAGAGTTGGGTCGGTCTCTGTATAGTCCAAATCTCGTTTAGTCTCGTGTATTATCTTCGCTCATTGCACAGTATATCAAACAGCATGTTTGAACACAGACCTTGCATGATGTGTGGTCATTTTGCTTTTAAAAAGCTAGTTCTGTGTTCCAACGGCGAATGTTCTAACAGCGCATGCCCAAAATGAAGTCTTTGGGTCATTCGAAAACAGCAACAGGCCTACGCGCTCACGAGATCTGCCCTATCAACGTGGCCATACACCGACACCCAAGCGCGTTTTTGTTCTCGGATGACCTTGCCATTTAGAAATATAGAACAGGCTCATTCGCCGTTCTGTTTCATTTCATTTTCGCGGCCTTGGATTTTATTTTTGTTTCTTTCCATATGTGACCTGTCACCGCAAAATGAGCAGAAAGTCTGAATTAAATTTTCAAAAATTTAGATATTGGTGTTTTTCAATTCAGCAGAAAGGGGGCTTTCCAACGGTAGATTTACATACATTGAACACACAGGGTAAAAATATAAGGAGAAGATGGGACATTATTCTGGCAGCTTTGCGTCTTTATTTCCGATCCGGCACGAATGATTCTATCATCAAAATCACTGGGAAAATGGCACTTTTAAACACATGATTTTGCAAAATACTTGGAATTACATAGGACTACGGTGTTCCATATGTGCCATCCGGCGTCGCATTTTTCAGCCAACGTCGCATTTTTCGACGGGCGTCGCATTTTTCAGCCGGCGTCGCATTTTTCAGCCGGCGTCGCATTTTTCGACGGGCGTCTCATTTTTCGACGGACGTCTCATTTTTCGACGGGCGTCGCATTTTTCGACCGGGCGTCGCATTTTCGACCGGGCCTCACATGTTTCAACGGGCGTAGCATTTTTCGATGAAAAATTTTAACTTTGACCTCCACACAGCCCATTTGAAGCCAGTTATTGGACGGAGAGAACCCCGCCTTTGTGTTGGTCATTGTTTAATCGGAATCTCAGAAATTCTTTACAGATTTCTAGGGGGATGTGTTAGGTAACAATAGTCTGGAGTGTATATACGGATTAGACAGGTAAGGGGGGTACCCCTCCGTCCCATACCAATCCACATGCTGTCCTCAAGACCTTGGGAAGTCATTTCGTTGAGTGATAAACACAAGCCCCCCTCCAAATAAAGAGAGATGAATGATCTCAAGCCCATGACCAGACGGCCTCCACCGGGGGAATGCCTGAACCACGGACCATTGCCTGAACAACTTCCAATGTGTGAGAAAAAAATCAGTCTTGGCTTTCTCTGGACAGATTTTAATGGTTCAAAAAGTGTTTTTGGAAACGTTTTCGTGATTTTGTATTGCTGACAACTTCTTTCAACCAAGAAAAAGCAAAATATCTCTAAGTTATGGTGCGTGACATTTCTTCGCCAAGGGTAGTTACAATTTAAATTATAGACCGTACTGCGATAAACGCTCCCTCGGGAAGCATGTCTTCAAGAAGGCAAAAACCATACCAACCGGAGTAAACAATAGGCCTACTATACTGGGTTTCATTTTTGTAGCAACTAGTAATCATCAGTACGGGGACATTTTTCACTCAAAAAGCTTGCAGAAGTGAGAAACCAAATTGAGCGAGGTGAACTTCCACGAGTAATCGGGTTCATTAAAGGGCTGTTAATTTATTTACATACAGTTAATCGACGCATACATGCTAATTTATCCGTTTCCATAATCATTAAAATATGTACGCACACTTTTAGCATCCACGTCAACAACGTCAGGTCCGGCTGGACCAAGGTTGACCATTGATGATTAATGGCTTATTCACATTGAAAGGCGACGCAAGTTGAAAAATGCGACGCCCGTCGAAAAATGCGACGCCGGCTGAAAAATGCGACGCCGGCTGAAAAATGCGACGCCAGTCGAAAAATGCGACGACCGTTGAAAAATGCGACGCACGTTGAAAAATGCGACGCCCGTTGAAAAATGCGACGCCAGTCGCAAAAATGCGACGCCCGTTGAAAAATGCGACGCCCGTCGAAAAATGCGACGCCGGCTGAAAAATGCGACGCCGGCTGAAAAATGCGACGCCGGCTGAAAAATGCGACGCCAGTCGAAAAATGCGACGCCCGTTGAAAAATGCGACGCACGTTGAAAAATGCGACGCCCGTTGAAAAATGCGACGCCAGTCGAAAAATGCGACGCCAGTCGAAAAATGCGACGCCAGTCGAAAAATGCGACGCACGTTGAAAAATGCGACGCCCGTCGAACAGTACGACTGGCACATATGGAACACCATATAGGACACTGGTTGCTCTTACGAAATAACGCTCATTTTGTCGTGACAAGTCACATCTGAGTTTCAAGGCCAAGGGCTTCCCACATCAATTTCATGAAGAAAGCGTTTTTTCTTTGCTTCTTTTAACGGGCTTCCGTGAGCGGGCGCACGATTTCTGCTACGTTGAAAGACCCCGCGGTGTCCCTGACGGCGAACACGATCCCATGCGTACATCTCTGATAGTTAAACCGCTCTTGTGAGGTTATCCTATTCAGTAAAGTGTCGATTATTCTTAAAAATGTACAGTTTTAAGAATGTACTGTTTGGACATTCTTCAAAAGAGGATCGATCAAACTTGACTGGATAGACACAGAAAAAGCACTTGTGACATTAAATTACTACGTCAAACACGGTGAGAAACACTTTCAAAAATAGACTAGATTGCTTTAGACGTTCAATACGGTTAACACTCACATTTTTAGATTTGACGCGGTAGCATTTTTCTTTTGAGATTAGCGATTTTCAATAAAAGTGAACCACTCCTTACGTTACACTATGTTTACACCATGTTACACTATAATGTTTTAAATGTGTCTCCTTCATTTTTACATACCCTCTCCATTTTAGTTTCACATTTACATATCCCTTCTATTTTTTCACTTTTATTTAGATTTATTTTCTTATGTTTAGGTATATTTTTATTTTTTATCACTTTTCTTAGTGTGTTTATTTTAAAATTCACATTTAGCCAATTTCGGTTAAACCTCAGTTTTAACTCTTTCTCTGTTATTAAATAATTTCTAAAAACAACTTCAGCAATCACAATCCAAGTTTACAAGTTTTCAAAACAGATTAATCGTTTAAAAACTTACGTATGATAATTCCCAGATGAATGAGGTGATATTCCAAATGCATGTATTTTCCAAACAAAAATATTCCTTTGGTGACTGAAGGATTTCAAAGAGGAAGCATGTACTTCCAAGGTTGTAAAAGTAATCTTCATTTGAAGAGACAGTGAACTGTAGTTCTCAAATCAGTCACTCAGGAAACTTGCTCGTTGGTGGTGTGAAGGGCCCCCAGCTTTCGATAGCCTTTACTAACTTAAATGTTTCAGCATATTCCGCAACTAACACATAGATATAAATCCAGTTGGACCGTAAGACAGTGTGTGTGCCGTGCGATACACTGATGGTGTCGACTGCATGTCTGCATGTAACGTGTAAAGCCTGTACTGTGCTTGTGAATGAAAAATAGTTGTGCACCCAGCCGAGGAGTTCCTCATCGGCTTGGGACAGGAATGAAGCTTTTAAGTACATGCAAATGTACATAGCTAACCAACGCTGGACAAATGATGGAATTCATCTCACAGCTCTCAAAGCACCAGTAAAGCCTTTTTGTTTTTTTTCTACAAAATGGACAATAATAGTAGGGTAGGGGCGTGGCTTAAGTCGGACAAACGAAGAAAAAGTGGAGATTCTTTTATTTGAATGGGCGAGGACGTGAATTTTAAGAGAAAGACCCCGTGGTCTTTCTCCACAAGCGATAGTCAATGGTACCAAAACAAACCCCATGCATTCCATCCCGATGGTTTTCAAGTATACTTAATTTATTCACCATCACACCGTTCTTTCTTTACGGCCCGACGATTCATTGGCTATATTCAAGACAACAGCCTGACCATGGCCACGTGCCATCGCATCATTCAAGGTGATACCCAATGCGCTGTCACTTACCAGATACACGATGAAAGGTGCCATGATGGCACTAATCCTTCCGATAGTGGATGAACTACCTGTTGCAATGTTCCTAGCAAAAAGTGTAACGATGAGGCAATTAGAATGGATCCTCTACGAGGTGACCTTGTAATCAGCATTCGGAGAAGGGAGAGAGGACCACCTCAGTTAGACCAGCACAATATTACAGGAGCATTTTTCTCTATCGAAATATAATAACTTGCTGGGTTACTATTACTGATATAAATCATTGGTGACACTTTGGAATTACTGCTTATTATTTTCCATTGTGTTTCTAAATATATTTTGTTTCCTTAATTTTGCATCCCTGGGTGGGCATCGTCTCTGATCTCTGTCTTTACCGAAGCACCGTGGGGAAGATCTCTGCACTCATCAGCAGCGTGACTTCATAAGCAGCGTTGGTGTAGAATTTCCCTATCATCGCCACAGCAACCACAAGCGCTGATGAATCCAGTCCACTGGCTGCAGTTAAATGCAGGAGAGAGTAAAAGAAGTTGATGATTTTTGGTAAAGGGGCACACATGATCCTCCGTCGTTTATGGTTTGTTATCGGAAAAAAATCTCACAAATTCGAGGGCCCATTTTTAAGCGGATGGAAAAAGACTAGGGCAACAGTCATATACCTGTTTTCATAGAGAAGAAAGCGATCAGCAGACACGCCACTGCTCCAGTGAAGAAGAAAACGATGTCTGGCCTTTTTCGGCCAAATCTGAAGTGAAAAATGAAAGAATATTTTGGCGCACGTCAGTGGTTGCAGTTTGTTGCCGGTAGTTGCAATTTGTTTTAAAAGTAAATGAGAGGAATTCCAAAGCCTCCCTTCAACTTGGGACTTTGTGCCAAGAATGTCTCAGAAATCACGTGATTTACTCGTTCTCCTGACTACCACTCATTACCTGATCGAACTCCTGTGACTTTTCTAACTTTCCCCCCACCTAACTATTGAGAGGGGTGTCAATCTTGGTATCGCCCTGGTAGTGACTGAAAGGGGGTCCATATCCATTCCCAAATGTTTGTGCACAAAAGACTGCAATAATTATTATAATAATGCTCGCACTACCTACTCCCCTCTAAAATACTCCTTCCCCCTTTGGAAAATGAATAAGGCCAATGTGTGGGATGCTTTCCAATGTGTCTGGAAGCTTGTGGTTAGTGCCAATGGTGTCATTAATCTCACAAACAACAGCTTTTGGTTAGCGCCAGCGCTGTAAACAGATAGTGTGTTGACCGATGGAGGAAGCTCCATGGTTGAGCTGGAGTCCTGGATAAGCCCGTGTGATTGACAGGGCCGAAACTGGGTCTGGAGAGGCTGGCCACGTGGAATTATTTACACTGTCGAGGCCCAGCTGTTGTGCTATAAAACCCAGTATGAGTGAGTCACAGTGATTCAAGCATGTATAGCGGTAATTTCTCGTGTTATTTTTGGTATCGCCGATGTATTTCCGTATTGTTGAATTCAGCGCCCCCACTGCAGACCACGCCCCCCAAAAGGACACTTCCCCCCACAAAACATACTGAGTCTTCTTCCTAGGAAGTTTTCCATCTGATTTATGCTGACGAAAACTGAAAAAGACATTGAATAAGGATCGTTTTATCCACAAAATAAATCGGAGACAATTTTAACACACGGTGCTGCATTGGCTGTTATATTGGACAAGGTGCCTCGTCCCAGGGTTTTAAATTAATTAACAACGCCTTCCATCTCTCTCATCAGAGAAATCTTGACAAGGAAAATGACACCGACACTATAATGGCGATCAGAAACAGAAAACTTGTCAATTGTGGGCCAAATGAAAACGAGTTTTCACGATAAAGACACAAACCCCGGTCCTGTGACAATTTTAAAATGTTTGCTTTAATTCGATTCTCGTGCAGCAGACATTTCCGTACCTCCTGACAATGAAGAAATCGATACCATAGACCGGTGCCTCGACAAGAGCCAACAAGAAGAAGCTGAGGTACCTATTGCCACTCAGACTGGTCGAATAGAGGATGAATCCGAAGTAGGTTGCATTCATAACAAACCTATATGATCGGAAAATAACTTCTGAAGTATGGTGACCAAGAAGGGGCATTGGTCATGAAAGATTAAAGTGGGCGAAAACGAAACGTCAGTGTCAATATTACTTCACTTTTTCTCTTGTTGGTCATCTTAATTCAAAATACCATGAGCCTTGACTAATTTGTAGATTTGTAGGAATAAAGTCCATAGGGGTATACGTTTTAAAATTACATTTGTGAACAAAAAAAGGCAACACAATTTGGAATAACAAGTTAATTCTTCCCATTATAAAAGCATATGGAAACAGCTCTAGTCAACGAGGGACCCAGCAGTTGGAAATGGCTCTTACCAGCAAACGAAAACGATGGATGTGTGTTTGATGAGGACCCTGGTCTTGAAGAGGTCTAGGACGGTGTACCTTTTGACGTTGGTAGGCCCACTGGTCTTTGCGATCTGGCCCATTGCGTCTTCTCCCGCGCTGGAAGGTTGGATGCAGTGACCTTCCCGTTCGTCATCCACCGCCTCGTCATGCGTTTGTCTTCCCTGTACCGATGGACCTGAGCAGTCTTCGCAGTCTTTCTTCTGTTCTGGCTCCAATTTATCCAACAGCTCCTTACTCTCTTGGTTCACCAGGAAGGGTCCATCGTGTTGGATGTTCTTGGATTTTGCGATTCTTTGTAGAATGGCCTCCGCCCTATCCAGTTGGCCTTTCTGAATAAGCCATCGGAGTGACTCATATGTAAAGAAGCTTGGGAACAAATAGACCGTAAAGTACAAGATTCAAACGTTCAATTCGTTTCTTCGTTTAAATTCTGTAGCTCCAAAAAGACGCATCGGGCTCATCTGGACACAAGTGACGATAATTATTCACCAAAAAAGTTGCACCTTGGGTGCACCTTAACGCTGAATAATGATCATCGTGGAGATTGGTTTGCGATTAACTAGTCAAATGGGGGGAAAATCAATTTCTTTATAAACAGAAGTCCCCTGATTACCACATGATTAAGACGACCGGCAGACACATTAGAGACGTGACGAGTTGAAAGCGACGCCAGTTAGGCATGAGGTAGGCTAACGGCGCGACAAGCATTACTCCGAAACTCCAGAAATGCTGAATGAGCACGTGACCAAGCAGTCGCTTCTTGGGCGTGAACATCTCAACAACGAGGATATAGCCTGTTAAAGTGTTTCCCTGTGAACAGATCATTTGATTAAATACACTTGTATTGAAAAATGTTTAGAGACAAGTAGGCCCCTAAGGATTGGAGAATGAAACTTTCTACAAACAGTCCTAAGAAACAAGTCATTTACTTTTACGAATTACAAGGTTGGCTGATTTAAAACACCTTGGTTTAAATTACCGATTTAAATCGCGATTTAAATCAAATCTCATAAGCAAACGCACAGTGTAACAACAAACGCAGGGTAACTAAAACCACTTAATACCCCTTAATAGATAGCCTTATCAAGCCTAAGTCATTGCCTAATCTATTACACGTGCAGCTAATCTGCTTGCCTTTGAATAGACATTTGAGCCAACTTGTCTCTATTTTTATAAAATAACAAAATTCTGATTTAAATCAAACAAATCTGATTTAAGTTTTAAAAATCCATTTTTTTTCAATTAAAAAAATAATAAAAAACCCTGACTAATTAGCAGCTCCGTTCAGTTGCCAATGATCGATAACGACAAACTAGCAGCATTGTACACTTAAGTGTTTGCTACTAGGCTTGCAACACAACTTCAAACTTCTTTTGAACAGTCTTGAGCGGAAACACCCCCTTATTGGTTGAAAAGAACCATATATTAGCAGGAGGTATTCATTTCTGTTGGTAGCTAAACCACCGCAACGCGTGCAATTTCTATTCGTTCGTGAACCCGCGAATTGCAGTTACCGCCAAAGGAGCCTCCGTTGCCAGGAAAATTGCGCCCTCTCTTGGTCGCGCTCTGGGCTCACCACGCGTTCAAATGTGTTGGATGCAGCTGAAGATAACGTGCATGTCTATGGGACGTCGCTGTAGCTCCCAGCCGGGGAGCTTTCCTATAAAAGTGCACTTGCCATTCCTATCCACAGCCCAAAAGTCGTATGTGGCCACGTACTACGTATTCAAACTTAAAGGGTAAGAGAAATTGAAAACATTTAGTTCACGTCAAGTGTTTCAAAATAACAGTACATGTAAATACCTAACAATTTCAAAACATCAAAAATTTAATATTTCCCATTAATTGTGGCCCAAAAAGGAGTAAAATGCGGTGTTTGCTAATGTTAAGTGCTGAGTCCCATGAGGGCGCTATTCATGTTGTCCATGAATCGCTCGGTACGTTGCCGTGTAGTAATCTTGGAGTTTTGGACATGTTATGCGGGCACGAGAGATAGTGCCAGGTTTAATAATGCATTAATTTATAAAATGTTAATGTTTTGGTGATGTGAGTTATAGATAAATGCAAATGTGTAGATATTTAATAGTCCAGATCGATTAATAGAAGGATTAAGTTGCAATCAGTTAAGCTCCTGTGCCCATGAATATACGTGTAAATTGGTCGTTCGCGCCACAACCTTGGATCTTTTCCAAAACTTCTAGACAACTTAGTAGTCGTCAGTTTCAGAGCTTGGAATGGTCCTGTGGATTTACTGAATTGCACTAGCAGGGTTGGGGGCCCTAGGCTAGGGGCAGATTGGCTACATCGACTGTAGAGTTACATATATATAGCGAGTTATATACATGTAGTAGCTAATCCAAGGTCATAAAAGTGGCTCGATGTAGCAGGGTGTAAGTTGAATGTCAAATTTGCAATGAGGTGTGAGCGTATGTGTACCTCTACCTTTGTTATTGTACATGTACAATATATTATGCATGACCTTTAAAATCCGCAGCATGTATATGTTACATTGTAAGTTACATGTAGCACCAGCAATACTCTTCATTGATCATGGAAATTGGAATTGAATTGGATTGGATTGGATTAATTTAATTTAATTTATGGAACCAAAGATTCACGTTTGTTTAAATTAATAATTTTGCACTGGTAGGCCTTTTCATGAGCAAAGTGGAGATCTCCAATAAACCAAAATTTGAGAGTGACACAGGAACCCCAAAATTTGGCCTCACCGCCTCACTTTCTCTCATCACCGGAGAATTACACTACGAAAGATCCTTCGTTTCCCCACTCACAAAAAGTCCTCTTTTGGCCGTTCGCGCTCCCAGGCTGATTGGAGGATGTCATCACCAGAACGCTAACATGTGCTAGCTAGGACTGTGTCTTTTAATTTCTACCTTGAACCGAGGCAGTGTTTGCCTGTGGGCCAAGCTACATCGAACACAACGTGGTCTACTGCAAGTGTGCGATACCGCATGTACTCGTGCAATGAACATGTACACTTTTCTGTTGGCGTTTTGCCGATGACGTCATAAATCAGCATGGGAGCGCAAACGGCCAAAAGGGGATTTTTGTGGGCGGGGAAACGCAGGATCTTTTTTATTCCTTTTGGGGTCACGATTAATGGGGTCAACATTAATGTTAGGATCTTTTTGAAATGGTTACGTATTTATTGCTATTTTCAAATACTTCCCGTGAACTAAATATTTTCCATTTCTGTTAACCTTGAAGTTGAGCACAACCAAAGACGTACAAACTTGCATTGCTCGTCGTCAAAGGTGCCGGACCAAGCCTACTTGTAAGGAACTGGCTCCAAGAAATTAAAATGGAGTGGCAGCAAATCAGGTCCTCCATAGAACCACAAGCATCGATGAAGTACACAAAGCTCATTCAGCGTTGTTCAACGATGAGCTTAATACCTTGAAAGGCACCACAGCTAAAATTTATGTCGACAAAGATGCACCGCCGGGCTTCAGTAAAGCACGAGTTGTTCCTTACGCTATGTGGAAATTGATTGTGCGCACCTTCAAGCATACAAATGGAGACAGGAGCAGTTGAAACCAAGGTGTCAAGATTCTTGTTTCAGTACAGGATCAGTCAGTCCGGACAGGGTGTAGGACTGTTATCCTGGGCTCCATCCAACTCCTACAATTATCAGAAGCAACAGGACAGGATTCAATCGTTGATTGCATCTTTATTCTGTCTCAATACCAGCACTATATGGCTTCCATGCACATACATACAACAGTGCGTTGATAAAGTGTGGTAGATCATCAGCCCCTCCCTCTCAGGTAGCCCTTTCTTGTTAGAATTGGACTAGTAGGCCAAATTATGTTTTTGAAACCTGCAATTCTGTGCAGTTCGCTGAGTGACTGCGATCAATGCAATCGACCTGCTAACGCGCCATGCACGGTGGGCTGTATCGCGCACGCAAAGCACGCACTCTGCCGTACATCAAGTGCGCCCTCTGCCATATGTGATGTACGGTCGCAACACAGGCCTACGGGAGTGTCTCCAGCGGAAATGTTAATGGGTTGTCGTTTACGTTCTTATCTCGACCATCTTTGACCTGATTTCACAAAGCGGGTCATTTGCCATTAAGAAAACCAAGAACGGCATCATGACAAGAGCCCGGAGACACACGTCTTCCAGATTGGTGACACCGTGTTCGTTCACAACTTTAAGAAGACTGGTTACCTATGGCACCATCACAGGTACCTCAGGTCCTGTGCCCTACAAGATCCGACTTGACCATAACAGATGTGAAATCCGTCGTCACCTGAACCACATCCGCAATCAAGAACGTCCAGTCCAAGCAGCTCGCACCTCTCGAAATTTGGACAGTGACATTGACTTTGGAACGGGTATACTGTGCCAATCCCCAAACGACAACCTGAGACGTACCGACGTCAATCCTCAAATGCCCGATAACCATCCAACTTCCTACAATCTTCCGGCACAAGAAGCCTCAGCCGAGCTTGAGTCACAATCAGATCCAACACCTGAGAGAAAAACATCCTTTACGTATCAGAAACCCGCCTAATCTTAATGGCTTCGCAGATAAATAACTAGCGAACCTTTAGGTCAAGACAGCTGCACACGTCAGAGGCAGAATAATCCAAGAATGGCAAGTAAGGGAACTCCACCTATGCACTTGACTGTGCATCACACGTGTATACAAGTAGCGTTAGTAGAAGAAAAGTAGTAGCTAGTTGATTAAAAAACCCACATAGATTCAATTCAAAATCATTCACTATTGACGCACATCGGAAAACATGTACATTCAGTGCTTCACTTGGACACGTTTCGGTATAGGGGGGAGGAGTGTAATATCCCGGCTATCGAAGGACTTCAGGCCAAGTTTCTGAAAAGTAATTTTTGTTCCCTGCCCTTTTGAACTTCACCTTTTAATCCGTCTATTTTTATGACTGTATACACTACGGTCGTAAATAATTGTATTATTTTTTTTCTATGTATCACAAATGATGCGTGTGCATTTTCTGTCATTCACTTGCACTTCGCTTCCAGAGCCTTACATGACGTAGCCTTGGTCAAGGCGTTCGTCATTCAGCGCAGCGCATCACGGAAGCGCGCACATGCCGCTCGCAATCAAGGCGACGGGCGACGTCGGTCTAAGAAATATACAAATCGGCTGAACCAGGACAAGGCGTTCGTCCTGGTTCAGCTGTCCGCGGAAGCTTATGCTTTTCTTTACTTTTGCGTTAGATTTCTTGTAAACTACCTCGTATGCGAATATGAATAGATGCAGGCGAGCGATGAGTTCACAGTCACCAATCGCAGCTAAGTATGCATATGCATAATGCATCAACGTGAACTGGCATGCATGATAACCATGTAAAATTAATGGCGGACCACCTTCCGAGACGACTGCAACACTACGAGTTGTCTTAATTGTTGCTTGAATTTAGATCCGCTGCAGATAAATCGATGTTGATTGATTTTCGTGCCGAGCTGTGGCCAGCCTTAGAATACTTTCTGTGGGGTCACGAGGTTTTCGTGAATTTTCCAACAGGCTACGGGAAATCTGTAATTTTTCAGGCTGCACTTTTCTGCTCGGAGCTCCTCAGTTAGATACAAAGCCCATAGTGCTAGTCATTTGAAAAAAATAATTACAATCAGTAAGGCAAAGCAAAGCAAAGGCGAACTCGATCTCCGATTACTCTGATCAGCTGGCAAAATAATTGAATTGTTGACTTGTTATGTACATGTACAGCGAAGTGTGCGTTCAGTTAACCTTTCACCTTAATTACAACCGACTTAAATTATGCAGTTACTATGTGGCAATAAACCAATCCAAAAGCGTATTTAATACATTGGCTCTTCGCATTAGCATAATGAGCACCGTTCAATACAGCTTTCCGCGGACTGTTGTACCAAGGCGGTCGTCCTAGTTCAGGTAATTTGCATATTTCGTAGACTGCGTGAGATCGTTCTTCGCCTTGATTTCGGGCGGCAGGTGCGCGCTGCGCTGCGACGAATGACGAATGGCTTGACCAAGGCTGTTCACGAAGAGAATAAAACCCGTTTCCTCCAACTCAATATTGAATGTATATTTTGACCAGTTTACTACATCTTTATTGTTATTCTGAAATACTTCACGTGAACTAAATGTTTCAGTTTCTGTTACCGTTTAAATCATACCCTCATTAAAAATGCACGAGGTCATTTGGCAAGTGAATTTTGACAACCCCAGGGCATTGTACTGTGCACTATGAAGACGATGGGCAATTATTATTTACTTAAAGGGATGGTCGAATTATCAAATGCAACACTGTTGGGCCTTTATTGCTTAGCAGTTGGGTAATTTCCCCCCACATTTACCCACAATTTGCAGCCGAAGACCAATTGTAAGATGAAATGTTATTTCCCGGGTATTTTGAACTAACCTTTTTAGAGTTCCACCAAATGCCTACCCACGGTGTTCAATGTCTTAGTGATGCCCGAGATGCGTCCCAATTACTTTGCAACGATCGGGCAACATGGGTTAACAGCCTAGAACATCCGGTTGAGCACGGCCGAAGAGATAATCAAACCATAAAGTGAGTGTTCCTTACCGGTATTGCTACCCCCAAGAGGAACCTCAGGGCCATCATGAGCTCCAAGTTCCACGTGAAGCTGACGGCTGTGCCCAGCACGCTGATCAGGAGCAGCGTGGCCATGCAGACAGGACGGCGGCCGAAAGTGTCTCCAGCCTGGCCGGTGAGGAAACCACCTACCAGCACGCCAGCGAAGTGTATGGAGATGAGTAAACCTGCCAGATAACCACGACTGCAAACAAGATTCACCTGAAGACAGATCGAAAGCCCTTAAAGCAAGACTCTCAAACCATACTATTCAGACTATATAAGGCCCTTCTCTATCGAAAGTCATTGTCTGTACCTTGAAAACTATTTCACCCAACGGTAAAAAAATCATTCATTAATATCAACTTTCCTTTTTATTGCGCAAATAAAAAACATTGTTCGACTGTTAACAAATCTTGTGTTTAGGCGATAGGAGATTTCAAAGGTTTTAAAGCATGCCGAGCTTTGTTTAATATAAATTATGCGCGTCACTGTCAGTGTTGTAGTCGAGACCATCACAAGACCAGACACCAGTGAGTGTGAATATTGACAAAGGAATGCTTTTGTTGCATTTCATTTGAATAGCTTGTGGCTTTGATTCAGACTGGAGGTCTTGTTTTGGTCTTGTGCTGGTCTTGTGTGGTCCTGTGAAGGTCTTAAAAGTGGTCTCGACTATAACACTGGTGACTGCTAAACCTACGTCAGTCACAAAGCTGGTTTCTCCGTATTTCTCGAAGGCAGGGTATTCCCAGCCATGTTGACAAGTCGTCGTGTTCTCCGTCAGTGTCTCATTCAGGACTTCGTACATTTGACAGCTATCGGGTACGAGGTGGCCGTCTTTAACGATTATAGGCGTTGTTTCATTGGCCATGAAGCCGGGTGCCGGCTTACAGTAATGCTCCACGGACTGGTCAACTGTGAGGGCGACGGAAGTCAGTTGGATGGCTGCTAGAGCAAAGCCCATCCCAAATATTACGAAGTTGGTATTCTGCACGCAGCCACCGAGGCCAACAATCTTCAGGCTTGCGTCCACGTCCATCTCTTAAAAAAGTACAGCAATCACCGAGATTGTGAATATACAAGTTCAAAAGTTTCTTACAGGATTTCCTAACAGCCCTCTCCCAATAGCTTCTAGATGTACCTAAACATTAAAGTTTAATGCACCTGGTAGGTAGCCTAGACAGTACGAGATCAACTTTTTTTCTTCGGATACCTCATCGACCCCCGATACCTCATCGACCTTTTTAAAAAATAAAAAAGGTCCTGAAATCCCGTTCCTTGACCTCATCGACTCCCTTTCCCCGGGTTTTCTCCCTCTTGGAAAAAAAATGAAAAAGTTATCCACCCCGTATAAAAATCTTTGTCCCCCCGGAAAAAGAAAAAACCTCAAGCCCCTTAAAATGGGAACTTGAAGTTTCAAGAAAAATTTACAAAATATTTTCTAAGTCTACAATAAAACAGAGATGCCAAACCAAAAAACCAACGTCAGTTGCTGCTTTTGCAAAAACACAATTCAATCTGTTAACATGATAGACGCTTGCGATTCTAAACGATGTTTTAACTCTAATCATATCGATCAATGCGATGTAGTGAAATGGGGCTGCGGTGTCACAGCCAGCAAGTTGATTAGGATGAATGTACGAGTTGACCAGGTAATGATTCAGTCAATCGAAGAAAATCTTGATTTGTTGCATCACAAACAAGTTTATTCAGCAATCAAGGCGAAATCAAGGTGGAATCATTGAAATCACAGTCATGAAGTAGAATTATGATAAGCAGGTTGAGGTAACTCCAAGGAGAAAAACCTCACAAAGATCCAAACGAACAATCCAAACCAAAAATATCCCCAGGTTCAGGGACTGGATGACTCCTACTGCATGTATATGTACATTCTGCCTGTAATAAATAGAGAAAAATAAGGAAACCCCATAATTATTGGAAAAAAGGTGTGCACACACAGCAAAGAATACCGTCGTACCCTGTACAAGTATGGTGTGCACATCTGCTGTCCATATGCACAGGTACAATATTGCAAGGTATGTACATGTACACACAGCGGTGTCTATGACAATGCCACACCATCAGATTTTCCAAAGTTTCAGTAAAAGTGGACATGTACAACTCTCCCGAAGAGTTACACTCAAAATGAAAATCACTCACCACAGGTTCTGGAGACAAGCCCCAATGAGGACGCCTTACATTTCAGACAGTTGTGTGCCGACAAACTGGCCACAAACACAGCAAAATCGACGTCAACTGGTGCTGGGAAAATGGCGAAGTACCAAGCGCAAAAAGTGTGCGCCCTGTCGTGTGTGCACACTAAACGAATTTACATGTGAATATGGGGTCAGGCTTCATGCAAATGAAGTCAAGTTAAATATAAATCTGTATCCAGGAGATAAAGCCAACCAAAAGAGAATCCATTTCCCCACAGTAACGATTGGAAAAATGTAACTGTTGTAAATCTTTGCGACGTGAAACTTGTGAATATTGTGTAAACTGTGATGATTGCAAAATTGCACCGATTGCGGCAATTTCGCTAATTGTGACAGTTGTTATTTTTG
This sequence comes from Acanthaster planci, assembly GCF_054643075.1. Lineage (NCBI taxonomy): Eukaryota > Metazoa > Echinodermata > Asteroidea > Valvatida > Acanthasteridae > Acanthaster > Acanthaster planci. The sequence continues at coordinate 4,436,324 of NC_141791.1, read as the reverse complement.
TACAGGTTCTGATAATTCCGTCTAATGCAATAACTGTAACGACTGCAATTATTGCATCAACTGCGAAGACCTTAAAGGTAATCGTTTTTAATATATGACGACAGTACTGGCTATGGTTGCTACAAAAGGATGAAATTTAGAACACCAGACGACCGCAACCCAGAATCTGACTTGGATGTAGATGCGAGAAAACTCGGCTTAATAATTGAATATGATGAAGACGTAGAAATAACCGCTACTCCACAAGCGCAACCGTTACCCAAAGACCATTACGCACGTGTAATTGACGTGGCAGATTAAGCCGAGAAAAATGAAAAATATAATCACTTATATTATAAAACCAGACCCATGTGAAACGAAATTTACATTGTAACCGACGATTGCGAACGTCTCAATGCCCGCAACATAGACTCAAACGTTGTATACGGGCCCTTTGACCCCGACAGACTCGTGATAGGTAGACCTTGTAGTTAAAAGCCGTTCTGATGTACATGTACATGTAAGCTTCTACAGGAATATAACACATGTACATAAGAAATCTGTATTGTGAACATCATCCCTTATATGTCAGTCTGAATTGGTGTCAATAAGCTTAACATTGTCGACGTTGAGTACGTGCCGGCTCATGGGTATGTAAAGGGCACATGTGATTGTGTTTTGAAGCACCTTTGTACAGTCTGTCCCTCACTGCAGAAATTTAACAGCTAATTACCACTTACGACTTTTTTCTTCGGGTACCTCACTGACCCCCCCCCATATCTCATTGACCTTTTTCAAAAATTAAAAAGGTCCTGAAATCCCGTTCCTCGACTCCCTTTCCCCTTGACTTCCCCCTCTCGGAAAATGAAAAAAGTTTCTCACCCCGTATAAAAATCCTTGTCGCCCCGAGCTACAGACACGCCACGATAAATGCAACATCTGCTGAATATGTGAAAAGCCGATCCATCCAACCAAAGAATCACAGTTAGAATTTCAGCCGAGCCAAAAACTAAAACCCGAAAGATAGACTTACCGGGGCCTCAGCACAAACCAATTGCAATTTAAAACTACGAGTCGTGCCTAAACAAACTCCTATTCCGGGTGTGCTACACAACCTGGAAAATATGACGCTCATCTAATTATGCAGGGTGTTCAACGGTAATAAAATCAACGTCATTATTAAAACCACCGAGACAGCATTTCGTTCTCGGTTGGTCAACTTCGGCTTTTAGACTCGTTTCATTTCATGGCCGCTTCACTCGATCGATTGGTCAAAAACTGCTCCCCGGACGATTTTAACTTATTGCGCGAAAGATTTGCAAACGACACGGACTTGCTTTTAGAGAAAGGCATCTATTCGTACCATTACGTAAACTCTCTCGATCGATTTAAAGAAACTAAGCTTCCACCTCAAGACGCGTTTTATAGCTCGTTGAGTCAACAGACCGTAAGCGAAGAAGAATACGTTTGAGCCCAAAATGGATGGCAAACGTTTAGGTGTCAAACCCTCGAGCACTACCCCGATCTCTACGTCGAAACGGTTACGTTGTTACTCCCGTGCGTGTTTGAAAACTTTCAGAAGGTCTGCAAAACGAATAATGGTCTAGACCCAGCCAACTACTATACGTCACTGGGCCTGCCGTGGGACGTGCTGTTAAAACACTCTGCCGTACAACTCAAACTGTTGACAGACATCGACAAACACTTCTTTTTCAAAAGGGCAAAACGACGTTGAAATTCGAGCGTTGGGGCAAAACGTTATGCAAATGCTAATAACCCTGGTTTAAAAGACTACAAGCCCAACAAACCGACGTCGTTCATAATGTACCTCTATGCGATTAACTTGTACGGTTGGGCTATGTCTCAACCGTTACCCATCGGAAAAATTTCAATGGGTTAAAGCCTTAGACAAGTTTACTCATGAGTTCATTTCGAAGCTTTCACTTTACGCTACAAAATATTACATGCTTGAAGTTACACTCGATTATCCTAACCAATTACACGACTTACATAACAATTTCCCGCTGGCACCCAAAAACATTTCAACCCCGAGCGAATGGCTGTAAGACTACCAAAAAGTTACATCACGGAGAAAAAGTTACGACCGTAGACAAGTTCGTAGCGACGCTTCGACTAAACTCAAGTAAGTGGTTGACTATCGCACATTGCAAAATAACTAGAACTTGCTTTACAACTGAAGATGGTCCACCGTGTAATGTCCTTTTGGATGAAAAGTTACATTGACAAAAACACCGAACGAGCCAACTCTGATTTCGAGAAAGACGTTTTTCGACTGAACAACTCGGTTTTGGCAAAACGATGGAAAACGTAAGAGAATGAATTAACAGACACCTGCATAGAAACCTACAGGAGGCCGATTGGTTAAAACGCTTGCTTTCTAAGTCTCACTACAAATCGACCACACCGTTCCCAGAGTGCGATCTCTCAATTGTCGAAATGTATTGCATAATAACCAAGTTGAACAAACCCATTTACCGTGGCGTAGGTGTGCTCTACCTGTCTAAAACGTTGATGTATGACTTTTATTGCCACACGTTGAAAGCAGACTTTGGCAACGACGTTTGTCTATTATACACCGACACCGACAGCTTGCTCGTTCAGATTCACGTGGAGGACTTACTGGTTACCTACGTAACAAGCGTGAGTTATTCAACTTTACCAATTACTCGTCCACACACGAGCTTTCCGATCCAAAAAGTTAAAAAGTCATTGGCAAAATGAATGACGAATTTGGCAGCCAACTGGTGAAGGAAGTCGTTTGCTTACTCCCAAAAATGTATTCGATCTAACTCGAAGGTCAAGTTAACTTGAAAAAGGCCAAAGGTGTAACCAAAGTGGTGACTGAGAAGCAACTGCGACACAAAGCTTACAAAAAAGCGTTGTTTGGTTGCAAGCAGGTTTTACGACCCAACATCACATTAGATCGCAGAAAAATTTGGTTTACACAATCGTTTAAAATAAATTGAGCTTATCGCGTTTGGATACAAAGTGTTACTTACTACCTAATGGGTTATATACTTTTGCCTATGGTCATTATAAAACCGATCAAAACTCAGAAGAAAGCGGTACCTCGGTGTTCGCAGGTACCACTTGAAGCTCTTCTCTCACAAAACTCCGCTTGGGACCCCCAGCAAATAATAACCCGTTTTCACCTTTTTTGCCGTTGACTCGTTTAAACTGACTCGTGCGCTTTTCTATTTGATAAACGTCCACGCTCCAGACAGGATCGGTTGCTCTTCTGACGGTACCGTCTTCCTGTTCACCTGGGTAGTATATACCGGACGTAGATACCGGTCGACATCGTTTGAAGGAAGGTCTATTTCTCTTCTTTTGGGGATGGGAGCAGCCGGTGCTTGTTTTACACGGTCCAACTTTATGGCCGCTTCGGGCTCTTTGTCAATTAACGTAGTCTTTTCTTCATTTAGCGCTTTTATAACCTGATCAATCATTTGGCTAAAGTCCTATTGAACCGTTCGACTATTCCCTGGGTTCGATGAACACCAGGTTCGCCTACTTGAAGGAACATTTGAGGGATACAACAACAATTTACAATGGCGACAGCTGGCATGAATATGGGTTGTGTTCGAAGTTTATATTCAAGCGTTGTGCCCGCGCCATCAGATTTTGATGATCCAGAAAGTAAACAAATTACAGAGCAGGAAGTGTTGTCAGATCCAACGCCTACTCCAAATATAAAGCTTGTATTACCACCTATGGCCCCGCAAGAAAAAAAAACAATAGACGTTCACAGTGAAGAAAAATTGTCGTTAACGGTAGGAACGATTGCCATCGCTGGACTTGGCTTTATGTTATATAAGGTATTAACTTAGAGTAAACCAAAAAGTAAAAGGCATTAAGGCAATTTTTTGCCCTTTTATAAACCGACTTACATTCTCTGAACTTAAGTCAAAATCAAAATGCGTATGCCTACAAAATAGTCCAAACGTTACTAGCGATTCATGCGATTGCCTTGCTTGCCACATTAAACAACCAACTTAATACACTTTCAATATGACTATGGTACTCACAGCCAAACTAAAAGCCGTTAAAATTATTATTAATATTATTATTGGTTTATTCACTTAAAAAATAGTACAGTTTGGCAACCCGAAAGTTGAATTGCACTTGTACTACTAACACATCTCGTTTGTATACACATTTAAAAACCAAACAATAAGAAAAGTAAACGGTAAACATCAATCCTAAAACTTAAGCATATGTACAAGTGTAATTCATAGGAATAGCATTAAAAATACATAGATAAAAAACTATTATGAGAATTAAGATAGAAATAACAAAAAAGAGGAGAAAAAACACAGTGGAAATTAAAACAACACTCAGAATAAAAATTAAAATGCTGACAATTGTGACTCCCTGTTCCCGAAACAAAGTTTTAATTTTCTCGCGTAATGTCAAATCGCCGTCCATTATCGCGTTGATCGTTTGTTTGATGCGATTGATCTGGGTACGAATCTGATCGGAGTATCTGTTGATGACTTCTAATCTACCTCGCCTTTCAATTTCTAAATCGTCCAGCTGTTTTTTTAATTTTTGCACGGTCTCCTTCCGAATCGCTTCTTCTAATTCGTTTCTGACTTGTGGAATCTTTGCCTCTAACTAGTCCAATTTTTATACCCTGGCTCAATATCAGCTTTCCCTTGACCGTCTGTAAAGGTTTGTCCAATGCGGCAATCGATCGACTTCTCTAGGAGCTTCTTGCATCTCAATGTTTTCAGGGCGAATTTGTGAAAGTTTACTAGCTATTTCACGTGTTTCTTGTTTGGTCACCGGCAACGTAGTATCTAAACCCCAAAACGCGTTTTATAAAAACAATTATACTTTGGTGTTAATAACCAGCACGAGTGCAAGTAATGCCTTGAACTAAAAGCCATTTTGCTCAACATACACGTGCTATTTTTTTTTTATTTCTTTCGATATTTGATGAATTGGTCAGCGGCACAATCGTCTATGATGATAACGTATTTACGCCGTCAAATGCTTTTTGGTAAAGTTCCAACGCTTCATTTAAGTCCAGCTTTTCTAGGTCTAAGTCGCATAGTTATACACCGTCGTCAGTGTACAATCATATCCCTTTCGAGATAAGTCTTATTTTTTAAACAAGGTTGGGCATATGATCACGATTGCTTCAAATACAAACCTGTACTCCCGTTCCAAAAGGCCCAATATCCACCGAGTTTTCCCACTGCCGGTCTTTCCGACAATTAAATCACAATGCCGATTTTTGTACATGGTGGTTTTTTAATAAACTAAACTTTTAAAATTTCCGTCTTCCACTGTTAACTGGGCATTCATTATTAAGAACACGTACAAGTATAGCGGACCTGCAGTTTCTGCTTCCCGTTCAAGCTAAATCGAAATATCACCTCCTCCACCAAGCGGCCTACACGACCCATGCGCCGAGTTATCGCCCGAGCTGCGAAAGTCGAGCAACAGCCCGTTAGGTATCCGCCCATGTCAACACCTGTCAAATTTAGGTCTTTCGTAACCGCACGTCTAGATTCGGTGTCAGAATCACCAAAGAACTTGGTAATGTCGTTCCAGTGTTGATATTCGAATAAACCTTGTGAATACAGCTGGTTCAGTTTCCCTTCAACTGCGATGCTGGTTTTCATAATGTGTGGGTTGTAAAATCTTTGCGAATTAGTGCAAATTCTTCTTGAGACACGTCACCGTCTTCGATCGCATGGGAAACGTATTCACCGATGGTGTTAAGTTTGGAGTCTGCTGCCAGCATTCTTACTTGGTCGTGCTTTTGGTCGTGTCTGCCTCTAATTCTGACAAAAGCACTGTTAGTTCAAGTGCTTCTGTGATACTTATAATAATAATATATTGACTAGGAGATTATGTATTTGATGGGCTTGGTGCTGGTGGATTGGGTTTTTCTCGTTCTTCACACCTACATCTTTTGGGTCTCCTTTCAGCAGGCCTTCCTTCGACTTGAGTTTGCCATTCGATTTCGGTGGGTTTTGTAATATTAAAATATCCCAGGTAAAAACTTACTTGTTTGACTTTTACGGCCTTGTCACCTTTTTAAATTATCGATGGTATTTTGTAGTTTAAATGTCTGCTCGCTCTTGGTCAAATAAAAAGAATGCGTTTCCATACCTATTTTATAATAAACCGGTTCTAAATTTATTGACGGCATCGCAGAAGTGTTTCTCCGAGACTTGAAACAACTGCTTGACTTTGTCTTCTGCTTCTCTGGTTACGTCTTGATAACACACTGCCACCAATGCCCTGAGTGGTTACCCTCTAGAGATCTTGCCTGCTAAAATTTGGTTTAATTTGTTTTGTGAGACCCGCTTGTTCGGTAGTCAATTGAATGTCTAGTTGTTAAATTTACGGCTTTTTAAAATTACTCTCCCTTGTTGAGTGCTATTTGGTTGTTGAGTGCTATTTGGTTGTTGAGAAGTCCGAAAACATTATTCTTTACAATCTGCTTTAATTTTTTTTCTCGCCACGAAAACGTGGGGAAATGATTCAATAGCCCACCCAGCCCTGGCCAAAAAGTGGAGGGGACATATACGCCCCCCATTCCCAAGGATTTATACCCATGCTTGGCGTGAACGTTAGAGCCTTGGTACGTGACCACTTTGAGAGAATATATAAGAAAAGGTCTCGATGTCAAATCTCAAACACCATGAATTCACATGAACTTCATGCCAGACGATCATATCTCTGGAAGTTGAGGACTAAAATAAGTCTTATTAAAGGCTGAGAGCGTTTTCAAAAGGAGTGGATTCGGCTTAGACTTTGATTTCGCTGGTTCCAGCAGCGCTGAAGCAGTGTTCTGAACAACTTGCTCAAGCTCTGTTAAATTGTTATGTTTATGTGCAAAAGGCTAATTAAACTGTTTTTCCGTCGTTGGCCACCTCGCTATCGAGGATCAGTAGAAGAAGACTTATCTCACCGGTGGGTTCTTTGGTGACCTGTCACAAAAGGAGCATTGGAAGGCAGGTTGGATGAGACTTTGTTGGAGTTCGGCCTGCCTTCTCTCTTTCGGCGAGCGCGTTTCTTATCCGCTTCTTGACGTCTTTTGGACTCGGTTGTCTGAATTCCTTGTTGGCAGAGGCGCATCCAAGCTGCCCTGTTTTGAATAGTTTCTTCCCAATTGTTCACATCGGATCCGATCCGAAATTCCTAAGCGTAGCTTTCACTTGATCTGTGAAGCGCTTCCTGGGACCACCACGGGATCTTTTCCCCTCGGACAATTTCCCATAGAGGAGTTGATTTGGTAATTGATCGTTGGGCATCCTGGCCACATGTCCAAACCAGTTTTGTACTTCAGGGTACTATGCACCACTTATGCACCAGCGTGAATCGTATTCAGCCCGACAGTCGAACCGTTTGATCTCCATGATTATAATATAACGGAGATCAATGGTCCAACCGCATATTCAGCGGTAGTCGGAAAAGGTCACGCAGAACGACGTGCGTCATGGCATAGGCCTATCATACAAATTTATACTTTTTAGCATAAATTAAGTTGTGGGTTGCCCAATGTAACGTCATACAGTATGTATTTTATGCAAATCTGAATTAATGTTGAAAAAATTTATGATATGGATATGACGCACGCCGTTCCACATAACCTCCTTTTCCGACTACTGTGACTGTAACAAAGCTTGCGTGTCTTCGTAAAAACGAAAATCCCGGTTAACCTACTTTTAAGCCTTTCCGTGTATGCCATTTATGCGCATGTACACTTAGTGAATGAACTGGTCTATGGCGCAGAGTGATATAATGAACACCAATCTTATGAACACCAATATATCGATGAAAAATGTACAAAAATACTATACCTAGAATGGCTAAAAGAACCGATAATTTTAGACAACTTATTTGAACATATTAAACATTTCAACTCCAACAAAAATATCCAACCTCATATACACAATCGAACTGAGGTCTGCGGAGAAGTTAACACTACAAGGATGCAGTATTGTAATCAGGCAAAAATCATAACCAAGCCCTTGAACAGGAATTCTCTCTGGGCAAAAATTGTGGAATCGCAAGACTGTGCTAAAATGTCATACTGAGTGAGAGTTTTGAGTAGGAAGGGAAGAAAACATGCAGTAACGGATGCAACAGAAATGGGACACACAATGAACATTTTTTAAATGCAACGATGCAGTAACAAAGAACGCACGGAACAGAGTAAAACAACTAGTTCTAAATATTCAAAAAATATCAGTTGCCGTATAACCCACACCATTAGATCAAAGCGTCAAACAATGAAAATACGCTACAATTAGCGAGTCAAACACAATCAGACTGGCAAGGGGCACGGCTCGCATCAGATCCGAACTATAGAAATCTAAAACTGGTGAAACATCCTTAGGCCTATGCCGTTACAATTATCAATAACACACTTACAGATTGATTTATAAAAAAATAGAAACATCAGCTTACGTGTAGGGGCCTATCACAGCACACGTGGCAGATGGATGCAAGGAGTATATGACACGTTCCTAAAACTAACTAGCGAAGCAAGACAAGGGATAAATTATGCCGAAGCTACGGGGGTTTCTATTCAAACGGTGAAGATCCGTAACCAGTAATCGATACTAGTGGATGTTTTAGTCTCACGGAGACGCCGCACGGCGTGTTGACAACATAGTGCGTATGGCGTGCGATATAAACCGTTAAAAATATATCTTATAGGAGTTTTTCTGGAGATATGTCCCATACATGTATGTATAAACAAAGGACTTAGTCATGATATACACGATAAAACGAAAAGTGCTACTTTTTTAAGTGATATTAAGTCATTTCATCTAACATCGTCATTTAGCGTCAACAAAAGCCAGTACCGATCCTTGATATATCATAAAGCACTTTTATCGATACGATTTAACTGCACTAAATTCTATATTATTCGATTATCAACTCGACTTTAAATCGGTTATGTATAATGACTTGCTGTGATAGAATAAAATCACAGCGTTAACCAAGTTAATTTCTTGAATCTGGCTTTTAAAAAAAATGTAGCCAGCTAATGAGCATCAGAATGGCCTTCTGTTCAGCGCTGTCTTCACCTTTATGTGTTTCAAATTCTTGGGAAAACTACGGATGCAAGAACATCATGATTTTTTTGACAGGAACAAAGGAAATTAACAAATTTCACTGCTCGAAAAGGGCTACTGCTGCATTAGAATGACTGAATAATAAAAGAAATCATATATGGGCGTGGTTAACTTCAAGCTCGATCAATTTGGTGGACACTTAGAAACTTAATTTTGAAGGTAAATGTCGGGCTTTACTTTCCTATTATAAAAACATCCTCTTACCAACAAACCCCCCTCCTAGAAAAAAAATATTATAACTGCATATAATCGACTCGAACTGCCTGGCCGATGTACCGTCAAGGGCTTTTCTAACTGCCTCCAAGAACTACTTATACTACTTATGATGGAAGGGGGCCATACTAAGAAACGACGGTCTCGTGCCCATAGGAAAAATCATCAATCTCTTTTTATTTACAGAGCACTAAAAGTCCGGCTCGGATTAGAAACTATTAGCAAAAACGATTTAATGTGATTTTTCTGAAGAAAAAATGAACAAAGCAAGAAAACCTGACAGAAAATGATCATCAAACTCGCACTCCTGTACATTTTGCAATGGACCATGCGCATGCGTGCAAAATTATGAATTAATTAGTGAAAACGCTTTGATCTCCATTATGCTAATACGCCACTCCACAATTTGCACACATAGTGCGCATAAATGGCCCTGGCGGCAAAAAGTGTGAGGGGCCACTGAAAACGCACAGGGATGCGATTTTGATCATGTCTATCTCAGGTTTTCTGGCTTTATTCACTTTTTTCTTCAGAAAATCCCATTCAGTCGTTTTGCTATAAAACAGCACGAAATGAGATCGACTTAGCTACGGCAATCTCGTGTACACTGGAAAGAGCACAATTGTTGTCATTTTGCAAAGCACTAAAAATCCTGCTGAGATTAGAAACTAATATCAAAAACGATTTAATGGGATTTCCTGAAGAAACAAATGAACAAACACAGAATGCTTTAGAGAAATCTATCAAAATTGCACCCCTGTACGTTTTCCATGGCCCGCTCACAAGTCGTCTTGCCGCCAAGGCCACAGGGACGAGGACCAGTTCATCTACTCCTCTGCTCATCGTGGCCAAATATTTTTCTGACTTTTACAAGGAGTTGCAGAGTTTTCTTCTTTTTTTGAGGGGGGGGGCTTATGTAAGATGCATAACCAGAGGTGATGGTAAGTCAATTTTTCAAGTCGAAGTCAAGTCACAAATTAATTTTTGCAAGTCTACTCTAAGCCAAGTCACAAGTCATTTGATCACAGGCAAAGTCAAGTCACGAGTCAATTCGGTCCAAACAAAAGCAACTTAAGTCGGAAGTCTTTTTGTCCAAGTACGAGTCAAAGTCGTGCGATGTGTGATTTCAAACCTCAGCTAGTGATTCAGACTAGGTCTTGGGCAGACAAGACCGAAGTAGAAGTCACGAGCCGATCGAAGTCTTACACACAATAAGAACGCCAGGCGGAAGTTGACAGGCCTAATTTAAAGGGTTCGATTGGGTTGTTTTCTGATTTGCGTTGGTAACAGATCATAATGTTTAAGTCAAAGTCAAGAAACAAGTCAAAAACTGATAGTTACAAATCAAGTCACGAGTCACAAAAATAGCGACTCGAGTTCAACTCGAATCCAAGTCAAGTGACTCGAGTCCACAACTTTGATCATATAGATCTGGAAGGGCCAGCATGGAAAAATATTTACATGTAGCAGTGAGTGTGGGACATTCAACGAATATTGTCGGACGAATTTTGAAAGGCCATTCAGAAAAATACATGTATGTATGTATGTTCATTCTGCTCTCCAATACTGCGAAATTCATACCATGCTCGTAATCCAATAAATATAAACAAAATGAGCCTGTAGGAAATTGTGTAGTGAATGTACATGTACATGAATCACGATCGGACCAGTTTTCCTACTCACACTCACCCACGACAGCCGTGCTGGCATAGACTGATATAACTGCAAATGACCCGCTCGGCCTCGTGGGAAAAAAAGAGAGTTATTAAAAAAGCCAATTAAAGTTTATCTCCTTCACCCACGAAACAAGCAAATATTCCAAAGGGCAAGTCACGTAATTAAGTTGATCACGGCTATATTGTACAAAATGTACCAGAAAGGTAGTTCTCTTTAAATGAATTAAATAAGTGAACAAGCAGTTGTGGTCCAGAATTTCAGTGTTTGCTTCAATGACAATGTTTCCAATTAAAACAAAAACACAAACTAGAATTACGCAAAGTAAACCTTATCACCCACGTGTGCAACAAATCATGGATATGGCGAATCGGCTCTTTCAAAATATAAAGCCCCCTGTTGACAAGACGGGATTAAAACGGGTCCTTCAGTGAAGATATTTGTACATTTTTTAAAACATATTTTCTGAATTTGTTCCCATTTTTTCTAGTTCAAATTATAATGCTTTCTATTGGGTACAAATAAGACATATTTGACAATGCTCACTTCACATGATCTCAAAATAATACTGGATGCAAAATTTCCACAAAGCACACACAGGAAACTGTGTATCAGGGTTAAGATCGGGGAGTAAAATCCACGAAATAATAATCACGGGGGGGTATGAGAGCCCTCACCAGCATAAGGTCTCTGTATACATGTACATTTTGTGTTTGCCTCAAGTCACCCCTTAAAATATCTATTTCTTCTGTTCTATATCAGCTGTTATAGACAAAAGCATTACAGCGGCAAACTCAGGTTTTACCAAATTGTAAGACAGACTATCTGAAAAATCCTGAAGTCAGGGAAAATCCTGACAAATCTCAGCCCTGGTGAATGGACACTAAACAAGTGAATCAGACTCCAGATACTGTCATGTCTAGTTTATTTATGCCCTTAAAAACGCACAGGGATATCAGCTAAAGTGGCTTTATCAAAATGAAGGAAGGCATTCTTCACAGTCAATGTATATTACTAAAGTTCAAGCAAATCATCACTTTTCATGGGCAAATTCCTGTAAAAACTCTGCTGTTTGTACATGTATATTTAAACCATTACCCTGACCAAAGGATATCATTTTAAAATGATAACAATTTGGTGGTTCTTTTTTCACTTTTTATGTTATACAATGTAAATTTCCATGTTAATGAGTAGATCCATGATGCCTATCCACGGTGAAACCTCACTGTTGCCTTGATCTGTGCACGAAAGAACTGCATGTACTGGAATTGTTTGGTATTTTGCTGTTCTCAATTTTCAGTTTCACTGGAGATTCACTTTTGTTTGGGTATACCATAATGAGACACCGAACCGAACAACCCTCTCTCAAATGTGCTTCACAGTTTGAACAGAAATACTCATGAACTAAACAGTGTCACAGCAACAGTGCTGCCTGTTGTCCTGGGGCATGGAAAAGTTGAAAAATGTCAAAAACAATGCTTTCTACACTTAACTCCAAAAGGACATCAAATTGTTTTCATACACTGAGGAATAGTATCAAATAACACAAAAACATGTGTCTAGGAAACTGTTACTGCTTGGGGCCCTGAAAAAATCCTAACAATCTTGAATCATCCCATTTCTACACATTTTTAATCACCCTTTACCCTTAGGGTGATTAAAAATTTGTTGAAATTGGAGGATTCAAGATTGGGGTAAAGGTTGTAAACATTTAGACACCAGTTAAATACCCTTTATTCGATGAGTAAAGGTTGATACTAAAAATAATATAATTACTCTTCGTAATGTGTGTAGGGATATCACTCATGACTTCTGAACGCTTTGCAATCACGGCTTTCTCTCAGACTGCAGAATTTTACTTTGCTGGAAGGGAGAACAACATGTTTGAAATTGATTCAAGCCATCTTCACATTTGATTTCAGGTAAATTAAAAAAATAACAATACAAGAAAGTAGTACATAGCATCATGGAAAGTTAACCAACAATAAAAAGATTTGAGAAAGATTCTGCTAGGATGGAAACGTCAGGCCCTCCATATTTTGAGATTTGTATTTCAGATCATTGTAGTCAGCAAGCAGTTTGCAGCAGTTTTGTGATTTCGACTTACAAATCCAATTTACTTGACTGGTGCAAGACCAGTTCTGACATGGTTGACTGAACTACTTCATATTCAGTCATCTGTGACAGTAAATTAGATTTCTTGGTGTCATAAGAAAGAGGACACCATTAGTTAATAAATGGTGGTTGCCAATCTCCAAAATATCTAGCCATGTCCAAAAAATGAAGAAGTTAATCATGGTTTCCTTGTTTTAAAACACACTGCATTTTTATTTTCACAAATAAATAGCACAAATGAGCCAATGAAATTGCCTTATTCAAACCATTAAAGAAGCAGTCTGTCACCAGTCAATTGCTTTAAAAGAAGCAACTCACCTCATATTCTTGATCGGATGTCATCAGCCTATCAACACTCACAATCTGGTACTGTTTGGATTTCATCTGGGCAAGGCTCTTCCTGACTGGCCGCATGGCATATTCATCCAGCTTAGCCAACCCTAGTCCTTGCATATCACTGACCTGGTAGCTGGGGTCAAAGAGCAGGAGCCTTATGGAGCCATCTTTGTGAACCTCACAACCAACAACAGTCCTGCTGTGCCCTATGAAAAAAATTATCAAAGAAAGCGATGATGAAACATCAAAGCAGATGATCGGATGGCATTGTCTGAGATCTGGGCCCAATTTCGTGGCGGTGCTTACCACAGAATTCCGCGCTTACGATGTCCATTCTGCACTAACCCTTTCAGCACAGAATCCTTAGTTATAGGATGTATGCATGCGCGCATAAGCCAAAATTCCTCGCTAACCTGTAAAATACTTTCAGCCTAAATGCAGAATATTATGCTGCGGTAAGTGCCAATTTTTCATTTGTGGTAAGCAGCACCATGAAATTGGGCCCTGTATCTCATTGCAACGTCCACCATGCAAACCTTACCTTCGTGTTGTAGGTACAATGGTGTTTTCCTTGTCTGTATGGTCTCTCCTCTGGGACCATGACCCCCGAGCACTCGTAGCTTCAGGGTACTGGACCTAGGCTTGCCAAAATAGTCCCGCACCCACTCGAACATAGCCGGATGGGTGCCCCCGGCTCCCGTCGGCCGGTGGAAGTCCACCAAGCGACACTTGGCCCGGAGGGAGGACAGCACAGCCGCGATTTCTGTGGCGCCGATCCACTTCCGGGAGTTGACCAAGCAGCCCCCCAGCTGCTCCTGTCCCTGGAGGTCGAAGCCCTTGGCCCAGGCTGACTCGATGAGCTGCTGGAGCTTGGAGATGGACGGGATGGCATTCCTTCCTGGAAGGGCAGAGGACAGGATCAACACATTTTGAGGAAATATCAGAATTGACCCCCAAAATGTAAATTGGGTTACTGAAAAGATACAGAATCATTTCACAGTCACTCTTCACCTAGGCTGTGCCCTTGTGAACAATTGAAAATTATTACTATGTCAAATGTAAGCATGCATCCATGTATCAACAACCTTCAAAGAGCCACATCTATTGACAGAAGAATCAGATGTGGCTTCTCATTGAGAGGTTTTTCTACTGGACAGGTTTACCGCCCTCTGTTGCCTACACGCAAACAGGATGCCACTTTTGTATCACAGCGAGTGCATACTGCACTGTCTGATTAACACTACATGTACTGCAGGGTGACAATGGGCAATTACCACTGAAGAGAACCTGCCGGTAATCGTCAATGTGAACCAGAGATGAGAGCAGCATCTGCAGGTTGCGATAGCCGCAGCCCCATCCCTTGTCACCGTACGAGGATGAGTAGTGGTCTGCATCGCAGCACAGTTTGGCGTAGCTCAACCCTGGAATCGTCTTTTCTGTGTAGTATGTCACCATCTTCTGAACCAAGCCTAAATTGGAAGGTATTAAAGGAATCGTTTTACATTGGATTTAAATCCAAGTTGTGTTTTGCTCTTTTTCCAGTCTCTTGTTTTGTGTAAGAGACATCACCAGCATCCTTAATGAATCATGGATATTATTGGCTATATCAACATATTTAGTACAATTAATGACATAACAGTGTGACATAATGGGAATCTCAGATGTATTTGACCGGTTGTAAAACACTGGAAAGTGCTATTTAAAGTGGATGAAAATGGATGTACAATGTATCTGACATCATTACACTATTCCTGATGGGTTCTGTGGTTGACATTGAAACAGCTTCATCTGCAGGGACAAACTGCAGACAAACCTGACCAAAACGAATGAGGAAATATTGCCATATCCATCAGCAACTTCTACCTACAGTATGTAGGTAATCTTCAGAGCAGTGTGAACAAGGAGACAGAAAAGAAGGTGTGGGATTAACATTCCAATGACCCAGTATCCTTGCAAAGGTCCGACGGTCGAACTCACCAGAGGTACGAGACTTTCCGTCGTCGACACCCACTGCCAGGGATCGTTGAAGGCTTGTCTTACGTTGGTTGTAATCGGTGACGGTGATTTGGCCCCGGACTACGGCTGTCTCCAAGTCTTTCTCAGACTGTTGCTTGTAACTCCCAACTTCATCCATGCCGTACTTCGCCTTTTTTAAGGTATGAGATTCAAGATAACAAAAACAGAAGTGGGATGAAATTGGGTTGTTTGCTGGAGTTACATGTAGCTGAGAACAAGGCAAATTAACAGAAAAGTGTAATGACCTGCTCATGACACTGATGGACAACTTTTTGAAAAAGCAGACAAAATGTATAAATGTAATTACATTTCAAGTTTTGTAAAAAAATAAAAACTTGCATAAGGCCTCAGTATTTAAATGTAGACATACATAGAGCAGTGATTGTGTTGTAATAACTCTGATTGGGGAAGCTAATACATATACATGTACCTGAAGCTGTTTGAATGTTTCTCTTTGCCGTCGTTCTTGTAGCTGTCGTTCCTGTTCAGCTAGCTGTCTGGCAAGTTGTCGGTCACCTGAGAAAGAATCCTGACCTCCGACCTCAAAGTGATTTTCCACGTGGTCGTTCAGGAGCTTTGGGTTCAAACCGCTCATCCCACAAACAGGGCATACTGAGCGCTCGGAATGTGAATTTGCACTTGTGCTGGGGCCGGCCTCGTCCTGAGGGACTGATGAGGGCACGGTGAGCACCGCTGCTGCTCGGTCTTCTTCATCCAGCAACTTGTGCACTGTGTTTATGTGCACAGTCAGGAAGTCTGGGTCATAACTGCCCAGACCACATATGGGGCACGTGATCGCCATCTCCAGGTTGTGGGCCTGCCTGCTGAGGCTCAAGAGTGTGGGCTTTAGGTCTGCAGCCTTCTGGATCATGGAGGTGTTCCACTGGTTCTTGTCCCCAGCTGCTTTTGTCGTTGAGTGGGGACTTGCTAAAGCATCACTGTGTTCTCGTTCAACGTGACGCAACATGGCCTCTGAGTCAAGACCTGTGGCATCACAGAAGGGGCACTCTGGAACAGATGTATTGCCATCTTGACCTGGATTCATACTCAGATCAGCTTCCCTCCTCCCTTTCTCCTCCCCGGTGTCTTGAATTACTTTTTTTCCTGCAAGTTCACATGTGTTACCTTTACTTGGACTAAATAATCGTAAAATTTTCTTGAGAGGACTTGCAGTTGCTGTCAAGGAGGACAAAGATAACTTGTCCGAGGAATCATCAGCCGGACAACTGACAACAACCGCACTGTTGCTGGCACTTGGAGAGTTCAACTGGGCCTTGCTTCTAGTTCTTTTCCGCTCTACAAGCACGGATGTTTGTCCCTGGCCGGGGGCTTTAATGTCGCCCACACTGTCTGGCTTTCCTGAGGGGTCGCTGCAGCTTGGATCTGCATAGCCATTTATGCTGTATTTACCGTTTGATTGCAAGGTCTCTGAGTTGTCAGGGTGACCAGAACCTGGTCTTCCAGCATTAAAGCTGCACGCACAGGGTCTTGATTTCTTTCTGATTCCCTTGTTTCTGGTAGAATAGTCTGGTGAGGTCTTTGCTGGTTCTGAGCCAGTTCCTCCAATCTTCTCACTTCTGTCAACCGCTTGGCCTGCTCCAACAGCATTTGTGAAGGAGGATTCATACTGCTGTTCTCCTTCCGAGTTCGCACATCCTTCTTTACTGACATCAAGATTGCAGTCATTTTCCAATAATTCTTGCCCGTAAGAAATTCGACAATGGTTCAACGGACCGGGAGCCTTCATCCCAGTAAATGATCTTGAATGATCCTGTCCCGTTTTACCCGGGCTCAACACTGCAGAATGTGCTGTGTTCACGTGCACATTCAACTCCTCCAGGGTCAGATGTCGGAGGTCGCACATGGGGCAGCTGCCCGCACTCTCTTCATGGTCCAGCAGCATGTGGGTTTGGAGGTCAGCCTCGGTCAGACTCTCCTGGCCGCATATGCAACAGTTAAAGTGCTGCACAGTAGACATTGTTGCTCGATCTGGACAAGAGACATCATGGCAATCAGAATTCAAATGAGAAGTAAGCAAGCACATCTGTGCTAGAAATTAACAGTGAAATGTAACCAGTGTGACACTGACAAGAATTCAGGAACATGTACCATACCAACCCAGGCCTATTAGCCTTGTCTAAATTGATATATTTAATTTTCCCCCTACCCAGAAAGTCACAAAATCATCCTTTTACAGTTTAAAATTGCACTGGGTCTGAACACCATCTCATCAATACAAATTCTCAATGATAATATGATCATGGAACCAAACAATTCATCAGATCTCACAAAACAGTAAGTTCAGTCGGAGGTTGTTCCATTTATCGCACTCATATCTGGGCAAGGGGGCAACTTTCCCTTCACTTAGTACAGGGGTTTGTATGTTTCTCTCATTTCTTCCTACATGTACAAAGTGATATAAACAACTGAAATCTTTTCGATAGAGCGTGGGAGACATTCATAGCGCATAAACAGAGAAATTTCAGGCATATTTGGAGTAAAGGTTAAGCATTTGGTCAATGATTCAGATTTTCCCCATAGACGACATTATTTTCACCCCTTTGAGTCCCAAGTGTGAAATATGGAACAGCCACCGATGGACTAATCAGCGAGAAGAATCAAGACTTAGTGATGTCATCCCTTCTATGAGAATGCATGCAAAAAACCGAAGGCTAAAGAATATCACCATCAAAATCAATTATTTGCTGCCCAATCACCTAGACCACGGACAAGTATCTGATCAAGACTATGTATGAGTAAAGAAACATTATCACTTACCATTCGGCCATGGCATGCATGAACAATATACATGTACATCCCACATCATGTAGGCCTACATCATGTACATATTTGTCAACTTCAGGGCTATTTATGACCTTTGTCATGTTTGTATTAAAGGAGGCTTAAATTAGCTTAATTAAATTGGGACAGTCCTAGTCCGAGTAACTTGGACTCAACAAATCGCCATTTTAAACATTTGGACATTGCACATCTAGTAATATTAGGCCTACTAACGTTAGTACTATCGCCCGACAATGGAGGAATTGAGAACACAGTCATGACACCGAGTCTCAACTTTCAAGATTTATTTCATTTTCTACAGCATAATAATCACACACGGTAATAAAACTTTTAATAAATATATAAATATGATTGAATGATACTACAATATACTTTAGACATGTTAGAAAGGATGCTGTACTAAGTGTAGAAGGGTACCCAATGAAAGCAATGCTTGTAGATTTGTAACATTACTTATTAAATTTAACTTTACAATGCATGACTTTACAGTCTGCAGTATAACCACGGAGGAAGGAAGTATGGGGCCTTTACTGCCATGACTGCAGACAGATCTTCATTATCAGGCCTAGGCCTATGTTTTATTAATTATTACCGCAAAGACTTTCGCGCTTTTCTCAAGCTCCACAAATGACTCGACTCCTTGCGCTCCATTGGCCTACTGAACATTGACGTTACTTAGGCCTAGTACTAGTAGTACAGTACGCCTAGCTGGGCTAGGCATATCCAACCCGGCAAGTGGGAAGGTCCCTAACTTTGAAACTGTGTCCAAACATCTGACGGGGAGTAATAACTAATATTTCAATGCTTGTAGTGGTTCACACTAAACACATTCATGTATATTGATTGGCTTAGATGTACAAGCCCTTTGCATTTCAGCCATTCACAGGCCCTGTTAGAAGCTATATACGTAGACAACCTGTGACCTCACTGCACACGATCCAAAGGTCAATTTGAAGTATCTGGCAGATGTCTGGGTTGGGTGAAGCCCCTCTTATTTCTTTATTTAGGAGGAATTTACCACGTTGGTCCGTCTGATTTTGATCACTGGTGAATTTACTACAAGACTAAAATGTTCACTTCATCGAGACTGGTTGCGATTCCCGTGTTAAGGGTTTCTTCGAGATATTTCACGACGGCAAAGTTTGCTTGCCCAAACAATTGTGTGTCTACTCGAGCTCGCTCGGTACCGCACGTACACGTAGGCCAGTTAGCATGGTTAGGCAACATGCATGACTTGAGCGGTTCACGAGTAGGCCTATTGAGTTCTTTTGCAGCTTTTCGAGCGTATGCTACCGGAAAAGAAGTCGAAAAAATACAAGAGCCCCAGACCTCGAGAACAGGGACTGGTAAGTTTTAGAAACGTTGTGCCATGTTCATGTTGTGCTGCAGGTGCCAACAAAACGAAAATTTCCCACCAACTACACACCTTTTTTCATTTGATTGAGGGGGGGGTACTTCTAGTAGTAGGCCCTAGTACTCAAAAGTCAAGGCAGATAGACCATGTAGAGCCGGCACTCTACCGCCGTTCACTTAGGCCTATCACATGTTTTTTTGTGGAAATCCTAAATGTGTTTGTATAAACCTTACAGTTCTGGCATGTCTGGAAGTAGAGTGCTGGTATGGTGTTCTGGAGGTCACAGGTTCCCGCTCCATTCCATTTCTTTGTTCATCTTGATCATGTTGATAATTAACATCATGAACTTGTAAGCGCCTAGTTGGTTTCCTGATGTGGTTTGTTCGATAATGTATAAAATGGAATTGTATGTTCTTACCAGAAAGTTCAACTTCGTCCGAGAGTGCAACCGTACGTGCCAGAGCACCAACCAACATAGAACGAAAAATATTTGTGTGGACGGGAAAGTACAAGACGGTGGATGAAGTGCCTGAACTAGTCTCGTAAGAGTGCAGAAGAACTTTTTAAAGATTCAGTCCCAGCAATTACTTCTCAGAAAAGTCCAGTACAAAAGCACTCGCAGGCCTCAACATTAATGGTTGTCCGATTGCCTGGGAAAAGCAATTTCTTTTGGGCAAAAAAATTAAGAACAATTTGCCCGATGGACAGGTACTTTTTTCTTGAAATAAGAGCGTCTGTTTTTCGTGGCCAAGAATAACAGTCAGCAAATTTACCTTTGATTTTGTTTTTTCCTCTTCACAAAAGCTTATAAAAAGTGGTAAAATGTAACAGCTTCTAGTACAGTAGGTGGTGTACAATAATTTTTTGCATTGTTACGTACTTGTTTGCACAAACTTGCACGCATTAAGCACGCTGTACATTTACAAATGTAGATGGGCACCTTTCCACTCAAGGGAAAATGCGTACATGAATAAACTGTAAAATACATGTACATGTATTCATGTCGTATTGTGGTGAAGAAGGGACTTACTGTCCCAGGAAGCAATGAGCAACTAAACCAGGTTAGGGCAAGTAAAATCTTACCTTGGGCAAGTAATTTTTCAATGCTACTTGCTCGATGGACAAGTAGGTTAAAAAAAATTGATGTTGCGGCCTGTCCAGTTGACCCAAATGTTAAGGTATTTCACTGTGTCAGCTAATTTTAGAACAGTTCTAATAAACCTTGTCACCGTCCTCCACCCAGGGTTCTGTCTATGCCCTGTTCACTGTAACAGCATTCAACAGTTGACAGATTTTATGTACAAGTCTACATGTGTACTGGACCCTCACAGCACTACATGTAACTCCTCCCATTTCAATATAATTTTACACACAAGCAGATTTAACATTGGAGCTATACGTTGTGTGTACCGGTATGTGTATCCCAAGGCCCGATTAGCCTCAGACTTTGGATGTGAGATGCTATACCATATGATATTCTAACTTGTTATCCTAACTCCTTACTTAGTTGGGCTACATGTAGGGCTCCTATCAAAGGCAGAGAATCCAGCAACAGCACATCAAAGCTCCGTTTGATTCCAACATGATTGGTCTTTTATGTCCCTGATACACCTGACCTGTGTAATTTGGACAAGAAAATATCACTGAAATTGATTTCAAACTGTTTCTATTTGTTTGGAAGGTAATTTGCATCAATTCTCACTCTTGGAAATTAGAGAGTGAGTTTTGAACTTGCAAAATCATATGTCAGATGTGACAAGGACATGGAAAAAATGGGACCCCTAATTTATAGAATGACCTGCTTGCATCATCAGGATGCTTGAATCAAATACAATCTGCTGACTTGTGGCTGTTGTTAGAATTAGAAATACATGTACGTGTAATGTACGTACATTACATGTACCTTCTACTGTATGTGCCTATAGGACTCCACTGACTTTTTTCCTGTGTTTGCTTTAATACAGTGAGGCTGCCCTTATGAGCTCTAAGACCAAATTCCGCATCTACATCAACCTGGGCATGGGTGCGGCCACGCTCCTGGCAGCTATCTCTATGATCATCATGGGCCGGTCTCGGGCTAAGAAGGGCGAAAGCGTATCGGGGATGAACATGAAGCGACACCGGGAGATGTACAGCCGGACGGCTGCTGCGGAAGATGCCCAGAAATAAACGAGACTCTTTAGAAGAGTTTGCTTGCGTACTTCTGTTGTTGCAAGCAGCTGAAAGTGAAAAGTGTGACCGATTGTGCACTGCATTGTGCTGACTCATCTACGTTGTCTTTTTAAAAATAGTTAAGCTATTAAAGGTGTGAGCACTATCTCATCAGATTCATTTTTGCCGACATGACACTTTCCACCAGAGGTGTGTGTAGCAATATTATGAGATAGTAGGATTCAAATGCAATGAAGGACTAGCTTTCATCAAATGCCAGGTCTAGATGATGGCTGTCCAACTGTTTTTGAACAGACCAACTAGATCATGTTTGCTAGCATGGTAACCAGTAGATTGTACTGCCAAACTGAGCCAACTGTTCCGGTGCAGGCATTCCAGTGTGCTGAGAAAATGTTTTTGTCTGCAGAAGCATCTACATGCATTAAAGTAGGGAGGTTTTGTGCAGGAGGAGGGTGGCTCATTGTACTTTAATTTTAGCTTGCAGCTGAACTTGCGCAATGCACATGTATGTGTGGGATTGGTTTCCCGTACACCCTCAGTGTTGTAAATAATGAAGCTTAAGTGATTTATGTGCCAGGCAAATAAGCCATTGGTTTCAGGGTGTGTTTTCTAAATCTGGGCTTCATCTCCAATGCGGCATCAGGCTTCAGTTTTTGGGTTTATTTAACCCAATAGAAAACATGTTGAGACACTGATGGGTATCAAACATCAACGAACATGGTGTAGTTCCATAGCTAAGTGTGTCCTAAGTGTTGTTTACCAAAAATACAGCCGATTTTTGGTATAGTGCTCAGAACATCAGTCGGATGCGGAGTACTGTACTGACCATCTGCTTTACTTTTGGTAAATGATACTTGTACACACTGTGCTATTGGAAGACACTATGTTTGCTGATGTTTGATACCCACTGTAAGTCATGTGACCTAAAGGGCACACTCGATCTGTTGGGTGTTGTATGACTAGTCACTGATCTGCTATTGGCCTGCCACAGAAGCTAGCCAGTCACACCTCCTTGGACAACAGACAACTTTCCTTCCAGATAAAGGGCATTATGAAATTGCGACCTCTCCTATTGATTTTACACTGCAGTGTACAACATTCTATAGCCGATGAGTTTTCAGTAGCCCTCCAAAAAATGATTTCATTTTCAACCTCCTAGAGAGGGAATGCAGCATGTTTTCAGTCTACCCTATGGTGAGCCCCAAACCCCTTACAATGCTCTGATTCATCATTAAGCTATGTTCAAGACTCCCATCGGGAATCTGGGTCCTTTTTTTTTTCAGAGCAAGTAATAGAGGGATTTCATATTAGCGCCGTCTGTGCATATTTGCATCGAAACCGAGGCTCTCTGTGTTGAACTTCGTCGGGCGCGCCCGCAGAGTCCACACAGTACATGGAGTATCCGGTTCGTAAGTGTGACGCCACTTCATTTTAAACCACGCCCACTGTACAAGATGCAGGGCCACCACAGGTACGTTAATTCGCGGTCAATTGTCGTTATTTTTTCTTTTGATTTTACGTGTCGAGTCATCCTGAAAGACTCTTCCACAAAAGTTTGCAGCCTGAAAAGTCGGAATTTAACATACCGTTATGTATTTTGCGTCTTGACTCCTTACTTTCAGTCGTTTGATCGTATTAAGAATTGAAGCTGACACATACAGCCTCGTTTTCAAATGCGGAAGTGCGCAGATTGACGCTAAAAGCGTCGTATTGGGATCCCTCTATTGTTTTTTAGTGCTTCCACAGGGGTGAATCTGTGCTTCACTGATGGCCATTACTGTGAGGATAAGACAGCCCTGGGGTAAGGGGAATAGAATAAATAATACAGTACCGGTAGATGAACTACAACTAAAAACTGACTCAACACATATTTAAATTTCTGTAACCGAATGGATTTTATTGATCTTTTTATATCACTTGACAATAAGATTCAAGTATCCCGATGTGACGCCCCTTAAAATTTTGTATGAAATGGTGCGTTAAAAACCACAATTTCTTAGATTTTTGTGATCAATAAAACATCATTTCTGGAAATTATACTGTTTATCAAAATTTGAATATATATAATAAATTCTTTGAAAAATTTCAAGAAAGTAAGCGTTTTGGAGTCTTGAATGTTTATTTTAACTGGACCTAACTGATCAAACAACATGCCTTCAATAAACATGCAGTAACCCACCAGTTATACATTAACCAGAAATTTGAAAATAGACTAAAGACATTTGACAGGACTGTTCATTCTCATTTCTGCTTTTAAAGATATCACCACTGAAATTAATGTTACAAATCCTTTCACAGATGATAACTTGAAGTCCACAAAATCAGTTTTAGCTGAGAAATACATGTATCACCATGTTTCTGGACTGTGAATTACATGTACATGAAAATAACTGCCATGCCCCTGCATAGCCTAGTCGGAGTGTTATGAGCATATAGTTGCTGTATTCAATAAACTACAGTATGCACATCAGTCCGTGTGCAATATACATATATGTGTATGACCATAGAGCTAGGTTTGTAGCTCTATGGTATGACTCCCTGACCAATTTGCTGCCAGGTAACTTGGGCAGTGCAGTGTACAATGAGCTGAATAACCTTGACAGTAAAGTAACTGATGGATTAGCAACCTGGTCATTTACAAATCCCCCATCCCTAATGATCACCTCTTAACCATAAATGCTTGACATACTAGTGGGAATGACCCGAAGTAACACCCTCATTACCCAGTTTGATATTCCAACAGCACATGCCCCAACTGAAACCTGCCAGAGGTCATTTTGGGAAACGGCAAGTTGCATGGATGCTTTGTTCTCAAATGACTGCCTTTTTGAAATACCGGTATCAAACAGGCTCATTCGTTCTGTATTATAAAATCCCCCTCCCCCAACCATTTTTGGGGTGGCATATTTCTTGACCCCAAAGAGAACTGAGGCTGGGGAAAGAAGGGGCCAATTCCTGCCACCTCAGCAAACATCATTTGAGAGATTTGTAACATTAATTGCAGCTATGTCAGAATTTTTCCTTCAACATTTTTCTAATCTGCAAAAGGAGAAATACGAGGTGAGAGGAAGTAAACCTCTAGTCCAGAATATTGCTAAAGACCTGTTAGCCCAAATCTCCCCTTTTACATATGCACCGGTAAACATAACCTGTCATTTTTCACGGTAACTGTAACTATATATGTTAAATTCCTTTAAACAAGTTAACAGTTATCATGCTATATACATGTACACAGTGTTAGCGTTTGCGCTCTGTAGAAGTCTTTTCTTCAAGTTCTGGGTGACTGTTTCATGTCTGTTACTGTGAGGATTGTTGGGTAAAAGTGTTGGGTATGAATGTTGTGTTTGAACTATGTGAACGTGCAATGTTTTATAGCTATTCATAGTTGAGTGTGGTTGAATGTGAACTTTTTTGAGAGCACTGTAATGGAAACATTTGTGTCAATGGTGGCAAATTTCATGTTTGTAGAAAATGGAAGCTGTGTCAATACTATGCATAAGTGTACAATATCCAGGCTTACGAACTTTTGGCTTTCAATATAACTTCTGTGTCTGGCAAAATTGTGGCTTCACAAAACTAGTCAGATTTCATAACCACTGGCTATCTCCGCACCTTGTCCAACACCCACATGTAAGTGAAGATTTTACGCAGAATAGTACCCAAAGCAAATTTAGTACAAGTTTTTCAGACTTGAGATCCACGATGATTCTGAATTCAGATTTATCCTGTCAAAAGTGATTGAAAAAAGTTTCAGCCCACATGTAAAAAAAAAAAATTCCTGTTAGCCATGACAATCACTCCAGAACTGAAATGAATATCAGGCAAAATACATACAATATAAACGCAAACTAAACACAAAACAGAGAATTTCACAGGAAAGTGGAGTTACGATTGTACACAAATGCATAGCAGGACTGTGCATGTACAGTATGTTAGTTCAGCGTAAACCTTACATACCCAGTGTAGACTTGTGAACAAAAGATGTCCACAGGATACAGAAAAGAAAAAAATGTTCCGTGGACTCACCCACATCCACAGGACGTTTCCCCTTCTCCTGAGGGAAATTTTGAGGCCTTTTGGGTTACGGTTATCATAATAAATGAAGAGGAACAGTCAGAGAAACATTTTATGAAAATCGTGTTCCCAGTTTAAGAAAAATTGAGTATTTTTACCGAGTTTTTAACTGCAAGACAAAAAGGGATTTCCACACTAGGTATGTAACATACACGTAAGTATACATGGGTATTGTGTATGCAAGGTAAGTATGAGTGGAGTGGTCAAATGCGTACATGTATGTTTGCAACTTTATGTGTTTAATGAGTAGGTAAAAATTTAAAAAAAACGGAAGTGTGTGTCAATTTCCATACAACAATCTGAAATGTTTTCCATAATTCCCCAACTCTAAAGTGTGAATATTGCATTTTGTCAAAAAAAATTTCTGGGCCAAAATAGGTCATCTGCATATCATTACAGCTATGGTCTTTGCAAAAATAAATAAATCATACAATTGATGGCGAGTTTTTTCATTTATAATACTGGATTATTCTAAGGTTTCTAAAATAAACAAATCTGGATTTTTTCAGAGATTGAAATAAATGAAAACACAAATATTAGGTTTTGCAGCTTAATAGTTCACAAACTGAAGGGACATAAAGAGACTAAGGAACCCAAGGCAGGACACATAAAAAAGCAAAAGAATGACAACTGGTTGTGAGAATTGTTTACAACTGCTTCTAATTTTCAACACAGTAAAAAGCTGCCTTTCCATAACCCAAGCTACAGAAGGAATCTTATGGGGGAAAATGTGTCAATTACTTAATGGAAGCACAAAAACAGCAAAACCCTATAAAATATTTGAATCTTATGGTAATTTCTTGTTTCAATAAAACTTTATATTTAATTGCAGCTCCTCTTAATCAGAAAATGAGCTGCATAATGATAATTTTGAGTTTACACTTCTAATTTCATCAATTCTTAATTTTTGTTGATCAAATTGCAAGGTATTACTAAATTCGGAGTACAATTGACTTTACCTGACAAATATATTTCTGGTACTTTTTCAAGCTCCCAACAGATAGAAAAAAATGTAGAAAGACATGTTTTCCTTCAAAAAATCAGTTACTGTTTTCACCCTGAAAAGGCCAAAAATGGAATGAATATTTATATTTCCTTGCAACTGTGTCAAGTTAGAGAACTAATACTTGGTGTGAAACAAGACTCGTACTTGCTGTTTTGCATTCAGTCATTCCGATAAGGCAGTAATATTCCGATTACTTGAGTGCAAATCTGGTGCACTTATACTGTGTCAAGCACTTCCCAAAATTAAGTGCGAGGCGCGTTCAAGCATAATTACAGCAACCAAACCATTTTCAATAGGTTTTTGTATTTTTTTCAAGTAATCACAGGTTGTCTGTAACGATACACGTGAAAAACAATAATTATCCATCAAAATAAGAAAGGTACACAATTTCATCTAAAGTGTCTTTGTGAAAGCAAGTCCAAAAAGAAGTCTAGATTGCACTTTAGAAATGGAAAAGTTTACTTTTCAGCTATCACTTGTAGACTTTGTCTAAATTGGTTTTACAAAAAGTGATTCAAGTAGAACTTTTTGCACAGATGTTTGCAAACTATTCTTTACAGGCACTCATTTTTTCAACAAATAATTCAATTATTCTGCAGTTGAAAGATTTTAATTTAATGCCTGAATGAGATTTTCTTTCTAGAATTAAATTATAATTTACAAAACAGACTTTAAATATTTTGCAAACATCTGTAAACATTTGCCAACTTTGCCAAAAACACAAAAACCAAACAAGCCATTCTTGACCTTAACCCTGCAAAAACGCCCTCTCGTTCTTTACAGACTGTTTTGAGTGATGTCTTCAGCAGTATTGTGTAAGGTGAGGATCTGTAGAGAGCTGTGTCCAAAATTGACTGGGTGCAACGTGTCCGCGGGACTAGATTCAAAGGCGAGCCACTGGCTAGCCGTAAACCCAACGCCATTGCAAGCCACAGCCGTAACATTCAGAAACCTAAGCCATATTTCTGAATCCCTAGGTGAGGCTTAGCCTCAGCCTGAAGCCCTGCTGGGAAATGAGTTTCCCTTTTTCCAGTCAGGGAAAGTCAGGGAAGTTAAGAAAAAATGACTCACGTCTCAAGGAAAGTCAGGGAATTTGGCCCAAACGAGAAAGTGGTCAGTCTGTTTGTGTTCATGTCCATCACTGAAGAGGTGTACTACTGGACACGATCAAAACATTTATCCTGTTGAAAATTTATCACAGAAAACTCTGGGAAAACTCTGAGATTTCTGTGTACATGATATGCCGAACCCTGATTCCACTTACATGTTCAGATCCCCAAAGCATTCCAATTGGACCAGGCATTTTTGTTTAGGCCAAATTTTCTGGCAGATTGCCAGGGATCTGAGAGGACTGGCCCTAATAGGGGCAGTGACACTGATTTCTTGTTACACCTGTAGTCAATTGATTGAATCATTTTAAATTCACGAATGCAACAAAATATTGATCTCTCTGAAGAGCTTCCTGAGGAGAAGAAATGTATCGATATGAGAAATCATTTTGAGGTAAGTAGTAGAAATATGTGGTCTGGGATAGCCAAACAAGTTTGTTATCTTATTACTTTTTGGTACTTATCTCTACACAAAGCTGCGATGAACTAGACAAACAAATCTGAAATGATACTTGGAACTTGCATAGGATTGTGTTTATATTTACTTAATGGTTAAAAAAAAAGGTATTCTGGCCCAGATGGAAAAATACTGAAAAAAAAAAGGACACACACTTTTTTGCTTCTGTATTTCAAGTCATGCTAGGTGGCATGTTATGTCGTCACTGGTACAAAAACAAAGAAGAACATTGTGCCAAAATATTGCAAACTTTTATAAAATGTTCAGTGATGTTGTAATGTTGTGACAATCAGATGTTTTAATATATTTAACAATTTCAATTTTTCTTTAAATTCTTGCACTCATTTTTTGTAACAATATATTTAAATGCATGTAGGCTTGTAAGCGTTTTCTTTTTTTGTAAAAAATAAAAAGTATGTCATTTCATGGTGTGAAATGTACCATTTAGTATGTACATGTACACATATCAAGTACTATGTATAATCAACATGTGTATTAAGTGGTATACAAACATTTTAAGTTGTTGACATGTCTTTATAATTTTAACATGTGTTTGCATGTTTTTTTGTCTGTACACACATTTTGCACATATCTTATAACATTTATTCTAGGCATATGCAGCCGGTTAATTAAATTCTCTACACTACATACATAGAATGTTGTGACCAGCCGCAAGGAAATAAATTTCTTGTAACTCTTGATTCTTTCATTTTCTTTTTGGTAATTCACTCAAACCAGTTGAATGACTACTGTGTGAACAAAAAAATACAAGAATAACATGTTCTTGAGCTAGTATGTAGTCTATATTTCAAAAAGAAATTAATGGGCTGGTCACTGGTCTTCGTAGTTAAACTTTTTTTTGGCATTCCAAAATACATGATTCCTTCTAAAACCTTGAGGTACCCGTAAAAAGAGCATGTTCTGTATATGAGCATTAAATCATTTGCACACTGCAATAGTGGCCATCCATGCATCGGACACAAAATATTCCAAACAGCAGTCCTGTTGTTTCTGTCCAAAAAGAGGTGTACTTCACCAGATACCGTTCACTCCCAAAAGCACTACCCTTGGCACATATTTTTTTTCTAGTGAGCTACAGTGAGTTTTTTTAAGGTACATGTACCTTTAAAGACAAAAAATTGCTTAGGCTTGTTTTAGACATCCACTTTCTTCTGGCAGACAAAAATGGCAGTTTAAGGAGACAGGATAACTTTATAATCTTGTTTCTTTTTGCAAAGGTACCTCAAGGCTGAGGAAATTAGACTCATGTATTTAGAATGATTTCCTTTATACACATCACTACCTACAATGCTGTGGCAAAAACAAATGTGAAAGATGGCACGTGATCTGGTGTAGTATGTCAAGTTAACTGAATTTTTTTTCCAACAAAAAAAAAAAATCAGACCAATCAATCGAAACAAAGTATTGATAAATCACTGGACAGAACTGAGTAGCATGAAAGAACAAAAATCACCCAAATAATGACACTGAGTAAGCTCAGACCATTTACATTCAACTCCACAATTGAAACAAACTGAAACACACCCTATGAGGAAAATGCTTTTCTTTGATTGGCGAGAAACACACATGTAGGTTTCTATACAACAGAAATGAGTGACATGAACAAATAACAGATTCAGTGGCATGCTCACTGAAATGGAATTAACGGGACAGCTGAAAGAAATAATTACGTATTTTGTTCATCAATCATACCATCAAAGAAAAGAGTGATTAAACTTATGTGAAGATTTAAGAACGACAGAAAAAAAGAACTGTTGGAACTCTATTCTTATGTAAGTTCTTTGAGAACCACACAAGACTACCGGTGACTTTAGAAAAAACATTTGAGAGGATTTTCAAACTAACAGGGGCTCCAGTTTTTCAGAAAATTACAGGTTATACTGTCTCTAATACAACAACTGGAAGTGACATGGCTCTTGAGACAAAGCAATACAAAAAAACACTGAGGTACATGTACCTTGAAAAATGATTAGTTTACTTTCTAAGCAGTGGAAGTTATCTTGCTTGTTTACTTCAAATTCAGCCAAGCTTCTGTGTTTTCTGGTGGGGGTATATTTTCAGCAGCTGCTTGGCAGAAAGTGTGACGTTGGAAATGGAGACAAACAGGCAATGCAAGGAGAAAAACAGGCAATCAAGAAAATTAAAGGGTAACATTTATTTAGTGAGAAAAGTTCTGCCAAGCAACTCTGTAAACATCGGACTGCTTTACATCAAAGAGGCAAAAAAGGAGGGGAACAAAGAAATCTTCAAGCAAAAATGATCGAACCATTTCATGCAGCACTTTTTAAAATTACACTTTCACATCTTCGCAGCACTCTGTCCATCATCCGGGGGATCTCCGTGTATGTTCTACATGTACATTCTTATCATTGCCAAGAGCCAAAGACAATGCCAAACATTTCATGCACAGCAACATGCAAGGTTCTTACAGCTTGTCATTGGTGGAGAAATACACCACCAGGGTGATGTGCTGTCACATATACAACTGAATGACACCTACCAAAACATTTTATGCACCCAACAGGTGTACATGTATATTTTGGCCCTTCTCCTGGGCAGTGTACATGTACCTCTCTCTGAGTTAATATATAAATCGGGCAAGATGTGCACGTGGGTGAAGTGCATGTAGCCAACTGGTGCACCATCCGCCATGTAACTAACCAGGGCGGCATGCAGCCCTCAGAAAATTTCTCTCTGTGTGCAATGCTCCGGGGCAATTTACGCACCGTGGCATCAGGGCAATATTCTTTATATGTCACTTCAAAACAAACCACAGGGGAAAAAACTTCATACACTTGACAACATGCCGTTACCCTAAGTTATCAACACAAACGACTGATTCTCATTACAGGTATCGGTACATCTTTAGACCAGATCTCTTTTTTTTTTTCTCTACATAAAATGCACAACACACTGTTTAACAGGAATGACACACTTACCAGTACGCTTACAAAAACATACAATCGCTCAAAATAGCTGGTTTGACCCGCATCATTAAAAACTCCTTCAACTCAGCTCCCCCACATCACACACTGTTGAATATTCATAATTGTATTTAATATTTCGTCAATTTTTTTCGGCTGGTTTTTAAAATGCTTTTTCGGCTTTTTTTTCATTTTCTTTTCTTTTTTTGTAAGTTATCTCTTCTCTGCTCACTTGAATGCTTT
Organism: Acanthaster planci; assembly: GCF_054643075.1. Lineage (NCBI taxonomy): Eukaryota > Metazoa > Echinodermata > Asteroidea > Valvatida > Acanthasteridae > Acanthaster > Acanthaster planci. Next base: position 4,404,701 of record NC_141791.1, on the reverse strand, counting down.
GTTCTCAACCTTTTCACCTCAGTTTTTCTCAATTTTTTTTTTTAATATATTTTCAAGATTTTTTTATAAACTATCTTCCCACTCACATGCTAGATGAACCTGTAGATAGATTCCTGAAGCAGCATTTGTATGAAATCATCTTAATAAAAAACTCTCACCGTTTTAGAGATTGACTCTTCACAATGTATGAAAATCAGCAAAACATAAGCATCATAAAATTGACCCTGCGCACACAACAAAACTACGTGAGTGTTTGTCTGGAATATACAAACATCCCATGACTTGAAATGTAGTCATTACCCACATACCTGAAATGCAAACTCTTAATTCCATCAAGACTTCTTTATTGTCGTTTGGATTTGAAACAATTATCTGCTTGGGTTGCATGTCGCTTGAACAAGAATGACAACTTAAAAGGCTTGCCACTTGTTCAGCATTTATGCAAAATTATTTCAAGAAAGCACCCTGCCAATGGCCTGTCAAATTGGCTAGAGGCGCTGAACAATTTTTTAAAAAATAACTGCATTTTTTTCACACAAGGAATTTCAATGTCAAAAACACTAACAAAGAAATGTACTGAATGATGCTTTTCTGCACATTTTGGCAGAGACTGGTTCATGTAGGCAGTGAGTATGCTGTGCTTTCTTCTGATAATTGTTCAAGAAATTCTCACATACGGGGATGCGTTATGTCTTGCTGATGGAAATGGAGATCCAATTTATGAGGATCATCCATGGGTGGGAAGTCTGACGTGAGAGTATTCAAGGCCACTAGAGTAACAAAATGAAGGAAGTCAGGAGATGTAGCATCTTTAAGGACTTATGCATGTGTCTATTAAAGGTAATGATGCTCTCAACTTTTTTTCCACTTACAAGTGCGCTCAACTCTCACTGTCAACCCACTGTTCTATCACTCCACCTGTCACTGTCACCTGCCTATTCTCTCTGTGTCACACACACACACGCACTCCTCATTCCCAACTGACACGCATGTTCCAACTCGTGCCCCACATATCACTTCTAGCTCTTGCCCCAATGCCATCAACTCAAGGTGGCAAACACTCCTTGCTTCTTGGAAGTTCACATCTATCGCTACCAAAAGGCATCCAAGAGTAAGCAAACACTTTAATACTCGGATCTGAATTTAACATTCATTTTGTTTTTAAATCTTAACAACTCTGACAACCTGGAAATCACCAAAGTCAATAAACACCCATACACCATCAGGAACACGACAGGAAATGAAAACACTTCTGTTCACAAAGTGCCCTACTGTACTCGGCGCCTTGTGTTGTCTGGACAGAGATATAGAGCAGTTATCAAGGCATTTGAAGAAAATGTTTATCGCGCGGGAACACGTGTCGTTCATGGTAAATAGCCGACTTTTGGAAGGTAGACAGAACCACCATGAATGAGTTTAACTGTATTTAATCTGACCAAAGGAAACTGTACAGATATTGTTTACCAACATGGCTTCCAAGAGTAAATCTTGTTAAAGTCACTTGACAAGTTTAAGCATTATCAATATCCACTCACGTTACCTCCTCGGCAAAAGGGAAAAAACCCCTTAGTTAACACTCACAACTCCCGCAGTCAAACTCCACACCACTCCTCCCACGGCACGCGATGTGAGGTGTCTTTCAGAACTGCAGGTCTTCGATGTTTTCCTGTGGTGGCGCGAACTCAAAGACTTGGGCATTCTCAGCGATCTTGGGGGCCATCTTGTTGTCCTCGTCGTCCGAGCTGAAGTAACGCTCGATGATGTCAAAGGCCTTCTGGTAGATCTCCTGGTTTGCATGTGACTGTAGGAACTCTATCTTATCAACACCTGCCCGGGAGGGGAAGAAGCAGATTATAAAACCAGGGTCGATACTGGTGATGTGGCTTTGATCAATACCAATCAACTATGCAATACTTGGCTCAGGTCTCAAGTTTATCAAGATGCTGTGGGGAAGAAAATACATTTGCTGTACAGTGAACTGAAATAACTGAAATCAGCAGGGAATCGTCTGACAGTATTACCCCCCCTTAACGTTGTAACAGTCACTGACAGTCAAAATTTCCATTCCCTTCCCCATGCTACTCTCATACACAGGACAGTCACCAACAGTCAGATCATAATTCTGCTTGGCACCATGGCCAGCCTAATTCAGACAACAGACAAAAACAGGCAAATGGTAGACAAAGCTACAATCATTATCAATATCAAATGCTGTACTTTGACTGTCCGTGATTATCAATCACAGACAGTTAAAGTACAGCTATATCAAATTATATCAATAGCCATGGCCAGTCAATTCTGCTTCATGTAGGCAAAGGGCTCTAAGCAGTTGAAAACAGTCACCAGACTGGTTTTGACTGAGAGGACAACTTTGTCCAGAATGGATACCTGCATATGAGCTCTGAAGGTACTGTCCATTATTTGAGCATTACATTCCTTTGAGATAACAGAAGTGCTCAATATCTAAAGGGTGTTTTACAGGGTTGGATCTGAGTTGAATATTCTGTATTCGGAGAAAAACAATATTCTCATTTCAAACCAAAATTGCAGAGTCATGTTTTGAATTGCGCCTGAAAAACACCACCCTGGACTGCCTACCTTGGCATTGTTCAACCATGAGGGCGTACTGGTTCTGCCCGTTTTGTCCATCCATGGACTTGGCATCCTGCTCGCCCAGCTTCAGGATGTTCTCCAGGCCGTTGAGGGCCACATGGACAATCTTGGGATCCATGACGTTAAGGAGGTCGCACAGGGGGGGAATGCAGTTATGCTCCACGATGAACCTGTGCAAATCAAAACGGATGTCTTTTAACTGATCACTGAGTGCCCACAAACAATTGATTCTGTCGGGGAAAAGTTGACATTCCTTATCAAAAAGAAACCTACAGTTAAAAGTGAGGGATACTCTATACGCTCTCTCTTTAGGCGTCATTTGAACACTCAGATCAGGCACTTTGCCATATCAAAGAGATCGTTGCAGAAAAGCTGAACTGAGAGGGCCAGCAATTTCACATGGAATCTAATGGCAATGCTTAAGTGTGCCTGATGTACAGTCAACTGAAGCTGCCTGCATGTATTTGCCAATCCAACCTACCTGATCTGTTCTGGGCTGCCCCCTGATGTGGCATTGGTGATGGCCCAGGCGGCCTCTTTTCTCGTCTTGAACTCCGCCTTTCCCAGAACATCGACTAGAGCAGGGATGATGTTGGCATCGATGACGCACTTTTGAGAAAGGAGAGAAAGCAAACATGCTTAGTACTTCAGAGCAGCACTGTGTAAAGCTTGTTAACTTAAGATGCATATTCATCAAACGGATGCATATTCATCAAAGAGATGCATATTTATCAAACGCGGTGGTGAATGGATGAGGACAATTACAGTAAAGTCTAAAGTGACAACCAGGGCAAGTTTCAAAGAGCTGCAAAGTATAGAAACTCCCTACGCCTAACAACTTCCCATATTGCCAGCCAAAGTACCACTCATTATGTGTCTGTTGTGACTGGTTGTCCGCTGATGTTTGCCAAACTGAAAAAATTTCCCAGGCAGAATTTGTGGCTGGGGAGTTCTGTGGAGACGAGTTCTGAGCTCATGGCTCGAGAGTGCCATGAGCAATTCACTACACAAAGGACGTGGGTGCAAATAGGGGGCTTTGTAGAAACACAGGAAAACAGGTTGAAAAGAAGGGAACTAGAGATGAACAGGTGCCCGGAAGGATTTCATGAAAAAGATGCTTGAAATTTACTCGAAGAGAAGTCATTTCAAATGTGCCATTATCCATGTTAAACTGCACTTTTTTAATATGAAAGACATTTGGGCAAAATCCAACCCAGGAAAATAAAGCTGGTTCAAAATGGAGCATGGTGAAAACAACACTCCACACCCACATTTTAGAACTCAAGAATAAAGCAATGTCTCCTACAAAGACATGAATTCCGGTGTGTGTGTGTGTGTGTGTGATGTTCCATACCTGGATCTGCTGTCTGTTTCCTGCAGTGATGTTGGATATTGTCCAGCAGGCTTCTTTCCTGATGGATTCCTTGGGGCTACTCAACAGGTGCAAGAGGTAGGGGAGGGCCGAACAATTCAGGATGATCTGAGCAAAGAGGAAGGACCACACTCTTACAACTACTACTGTCTTCTAAAGGCAAGCATGCATGCCCACCCAGTTTGTCTAAGCATGAGTCAAGATGTACATGTACATGATACGCAAGTCTATCAGCATGTAACATTGAGTCTGCAAGTTTTACGGATGCTATTTCTGGGATGCCGTGCAACAAATACATGTACACAAAATGGATGATTTTGATAGAAACATTGTGTGTGGTAGCCATCTTGGAGGTTTGAGTGTCTCACTACATTATCTTCAGGTAGTAAAGTATTTTCAGGTACTTTAAGACAGCTGTTAGGTGCATGAGGTTTTCTCTTGTAACCCCAAGTCCCATTTTACTAACTTATTAATGTGCATCTTCGGTCTGCACAGCACAAAGTACACATAACAGGGTTTCTACACCTCAAGGAAATTAAATTCCATGACTTTTCCACGACCAAATTATGAAAATCCATGATCCAATAAATGCAGTTTCTTGGACTATTTAGAGCTGCTGGAAATTGCCAACAGTTTTCACTTGTCAATAGCAGTGGAAATCTGTCATTGTTTTGAACGATTATAACACTGTTTGTGGCATTCAGCACGTGTGGATTACCACCGGGGACAAAAGCACTCCAGCATTCCACTGATGAGCGATATAATACTGCTGCACGCTTATCTGGCCCGTACTGAAAAGACGCCAGCACTGCACTGTGCCAGTTTCAGGAACAAAAGAAACTTATGTAACACCACACAATTTGGGCTCTTTTTATAAGGCAACAGGCCTGGTTGAAATACTCTGGCATCAATAGATGTTGTATGTCAGATTAGAGTAGCCACCAAACAGTCACTCCATGGGGTTCAGGCATTTAAAAAAAAAAATGAATTTTGAAGATTTTGAAAACCGAAGATTTTGAAAAATTGCCCGTATGTAGGCAATGCCTTTTTAAAAGCACCCGGCAGGTAATGGTTAGCAGAAGTCCACACACAGTTTGAAAAATTCCATAACTTTTCCATGACTTAAGTCGTTTTACAAAAGTCCATGACTTTTCCAGGTCTGGAAAATGACAAACAAATTTCCATGACTTTTCCGCGACTTTTCCTGGCCGTGGGAACCCTGTGACAATAGGGTACCAGTACAGCTAAACTCTCCACAGATATCTACAGGCACAGGTACCTGATACCGGTAAATGGCAGAACTGGTAGGCGACAAATTATGGTGGCTTTGCACAACTGCCTGGAGGAAACTACATGCAAAGAAAGGTGGCTTATGGCTCTCAAGGCAGACTGGAATAACAGATTGTGGCTCCAAGTCTAACCAGTCGTCCTGGGCTTTGTCTTTTCAAGCAAGATGCTTTATCACTACTTGATACACTCTACACGGGGATTCCATTAGACCACGCTTGAGGTGATGAGGGAACTATTTACCTGCGTTTGGATGTCATCGCCTGTGACAATATTTCCTACAGCTCGCAAGGCTGCAGACACAACATTCAGTGAGGCATTCCTGTAAGAGATTATCACAAATAAAGTGTTTTTCAGAGGGCAAGTCAAACAAAATGACATTTTTCAGTTCCCAAATTAAATTATATTTGCTTATTTTTATTTGTTAACAACGGCAGAGACTTTAATCTCTTTGAACAAGACTCACATGAGAAGTTCCACTAGTCTCCGACAGACCCCACTGTCAATGACAGCCTGAATCTTCTCATTGGGTCCGTCTGACAGGTATGAGAGGGCCCAGCAAGCATCAGCCAGGACATCGTGATCATTGTGGAATAATAGACGTGACAGAACTGGCAGGCATGTCTTCACCTGAGGAACAAGTGGGTGGAAACAGGTAACCAGACTACACCCTGTACTGCATGGATTCTGTGCCTTCCTGATCCTAATGGTATCGTTCCATTTTATTATTGGCTTTTCCCCTGATCGTTTCTTACCTTGTCAAAGTTCGGTGGGGGATTCTTTCCTCTGCAGAGATTGGACAGTGCCCAGACAGCATTTCTTGTCATGGACAGCTTGCTTGATTTAGCCAGTAATCTATCAAGGACACATCATTTATAGCATCATTATTAATGTGACTAACAACTACCGCATTTGTCACAAACGAAGTTGACAGGAAAACACCGCTCCTACCTTGATCCTAGAAAGGACCCACCTCCTTGAAAGAAAAATCAACAGAGCATGCAATAGGAGGTTTGAACAAAGCAAGACAATTTTAAGGTTTTTAAGACTTCATACAGCAATTTAGCTAACACGATATTTAAAGGAATAGAAATAGAAAGTCAGCCATTCCAAGGAAAGTCCAGGCATGACCAAACACTGATTGGTAAGCTGATGTGTTGATCCTCGATCACAACGTATAATTTTTTTCTGCTGGTCTACCACACATACCCCTCTACATGGAGTGCGACGGGGAATTAAATACTTGAACATCTGAAACTCCTATTAGAAGGGCCGGACTAGGTGTTAGAAGATATCAGAGGCATCTCATTGCTTATCAAGAGCTGCTTTCCATCCTGGCATATCTACAAGCGCAAGGCTGCTAAACCCTCACGTACCATGGCAACTATCGAAGGTGAATGCTTCTCGCAAGACGCACTGTCTTACAGCAGACATATACAGGCCACTTGAGAGCTTTAGCAGAGCAACAAGGGTTTTAAGAGATAACACGCCACATCAAACAGTACTTACTGCAGCAATGGCATGATGATTCCACTGTCAATTACAAAATCTCGGCAGTCAGGACAGTCCCCTGCAATGTTACCTAGTGCCCAGACAGCCTGTCGACCAAAAACAACCGGATGATGGCAAGGATCGTTCAACAGTTTCATGACTCCTTCTGCTCATTTCTCCTGTTTTAAGCTTCAGTCAAATCATGACATTTCTCATTTTACAACTGTCAAAACTGTGGCAAACAGTAACCAAACAGCGTCCTCTAAAACTAAACACTGTTCAGGGAGCAAACCAGACTTTTTAGAGGTGTGACTGCGCCACTGACAAGCCAACCAATGCTTGGCCATTCAGGCCTGTATCTTTCTTGACTTAACCCTATTCTACGTTACAACAGAGGTGTTAATTACATGTATCAAGAAGGTCAGGCCTCTGGATGGCCTGGCCAGATTCAAGTCCCTCCCCCCTCACTTGAGTTTGTTCCATTCAGTGTTCAGGCAACTCATACTATCAATGAAATCAGTGGGAGAAATGGTCAAGTACAGAACAAAGGCTGGTATTAGCCTATTTTTCAAAGTGAAGAAATTCAAAAGTCCGATGGTCCCTGCTTTGCTCAAGCTTAACAGAGAGGCTATTCAATGACAAAACGTGCCCACTGGTTCCAGTTTGGTCTCCCTGATGCTATCCTCTAATGCATCTTACGTCTTGGAAACTTGGGGCAACTTTTTTCAACATTTACAAGACTAACTTTACAGAAAGCTCTCCTTCAGCTTTATTCAACAACATTTCTGGAAATTTGGCCGTCACTGGGGTGGAAGATGATGGGAAACTGTACTGACCTGTTCTTGTACATCTTCAAATTCTGAGTTGAGTAACATGATGAATAGTGGGACGGCTCCCGCTTCTATAACACATCGAGTCTGTAGTGAAGTTCCTGATGCTATGTTGGTCAGCACCCAGGCAGCTTCAAACTGACAAGAAAAAAACCATACATCGTAGAAATGAAAATCCTACACAGGAATCCAGTGGCACTGGCTTCAATGAGCATTTTGGGACCAAGGCTTCCCCTTTCGTGGGTAGAATTTTAAAAACTTGAAAACTTGGAAGGTGCGCTGAAAGAGTTCTGCAGTCACACTGAACATCAGTCACAGTTAGGATACATGTAATTTGCCTTCCTCGTGCTGTGTCATCAAAGTTAAGTCATCGACAGTTTGTTGAGGAAGAGACACTTCTGAGGAATGGGTTTACCTGTAAGGTGCTGTTGCTGTTGTTTTGTAGGAATTCAACGAATCGGGGTACAATTCCAGTATGGATGACCTCATCGATGGGAGGGTTAGGCTCTGTGAATGAATCATTCATGAACGTGGATGTGACCCCACCTATTTTAGGGAATGCATCTGAACTACTTAAGAGCAAAAAATATGACATGTCGACTGCTTAGAATGATCCTTTGCCTACCAGAAGTTGCAGAAATGAGATGTCCTTTATGTTAAAATATTAAAACTGCCCTTTTGGCTACCTGAATACACAGTGCACTTCTACGGGGGCAATATTAGTTATTTTTTTTATGTTCACAAGCAGCAATGGCTGTGGTAATTTATGTACCTTTTGAGAGTAGTTTCCTAAACTTTTGTGTGGCAGCCAGTTGCTGGGTGACATCTTCGCTCATGAGGGCCTGAACCATATCTGGAGTAACAAAACCCTGAAAGAAAGATTGCAGCACAGGTGGTAACGGAATAAGCATAACAAGCTTTGTGGTAGAACTGGCTAGGACAACTGCCTGGTTTCTGCCCCTGTAACGGACCAACTGCACCTGCTAAGTCATGTGACCTGTAGTGGGTACCAAACAACAAATATGGTGTCCTTCCATAGCAAAGTGTGTCATAAGTATCATTTACCAAAACTAAAGAGGACGGTCAGTACAGTACACAGACTACTGATGTGCTGAGTAATATACTGCAAATCAGCTTTATTTTGGTTAACACTGAAAACACACTTTGATATAAGACGCCATGTTTGTTGATGTTTGATAGCCACAACAGGTCATGTGGCTGGGCAGGCACAACTGGTCTATTGCTTACAGTTCGGAATGAAAGTGAAGGGACAGGAAACAGTCTACTCTTCTACTCTGGTACATGTACATGTAGGCACAGTTCCGGTATATGTAACAAATGAGGAGTAGCAGGCATTAACCAAAAAAGAACAAATGCTGGCAACTGGTGATGACCGAATTGGACATTACTGCTAGAGTCAAAAACACTTCTGGCTGGGACACCTGACATCAAGTGCTGACATTTACCAACATAGCCAAGATAATGCACACAGGAATCTTGTATCCAGTTTTATTAACTACTGTACATGTACCAAATGTTTCACACCATGTAACAACTCAGTGATCACAATCTTCCAAGAAAGAGTTGTGCCGGTAATCACATCAGTCAAAGGTACAGGGACTGAACACTGTTGACGGGAAAAAGGGTGATCATAGCTTTGATTATAACACACCTCTTGCTGGTTGTTTATCCTGCTCAGCTGAAACATGGTCAAACAGGATTTGCTATAAAGCTAGTGCATGAAATTTGCATCAGTATGAACAAGACACACGTGAAAACATTGTGTATGCATAATTTCCAGGGTTACAGCGCCCTCACATGATGTGAACAGTAAACAGCATCTCAAAGGCCGAATCTAGGGAAAATGAATGCATTCCTTTAATTGTTGAACTGCTTGTTAAACTGCTGATGAGTTAATTCTTTAACCCTCCTATGCTGAAGTCACTCTTTGGGTCATTTGGTGAACACCTCAATGAAGCACAGCTGTGTTGTGTTGTGCACTGCACCAACTGTCCCTCACAGGAATATCAGATTACACTTTTGTGCTGCCCAACAACTGTGCTTCACTGTTTCATGTGCATAATTGTGCAGTAAACCAAATGCAGTGAAGAGGACTGCACAAAAGACCCTGGGTCATTTTGTGCCGGCAATCTACTGTGTACACACTGAACCTGTGCATGTTTGAGTTCCATATAGAAAATACATGCTCACCAGTGACTGTGGGCATTTGTGCACATTTGTGCTGTAAAACCAAAGGAGGGTTAACCCTCCTCCAATCATGAAACATTGAAAAGTTTCATTCTTAGTTTAAATTTTCACAGAGGTGTATTGCAAAAAGATATGGAGCTACATGTACATGTTCGTTCCCCTTAAGGCCTGTGAGCAGTGAGAAGACCCGCCCTTTTTCTTCTGGTAAACCACAGTCCCTCAGGGGTGAATATATGTACACTGGCGGCCTAATTACTAGTCCATACTGTACATGATTGTTTGCGACTCGATCTGAGACTGGGTGATGTGTGGTTGATTGGTCAGGGACTTGTGATGACCTGATTACATCTTTGGCATGATTACTGCATGTTCTTAAAATCTCCATAAGCAGCTGGGCCAAATTTCATGGCACTGCTAAGCAGCTACTCCTGCACAGCAGATTTATCATGTGTAAGCAAAAGTGACTTGGCCTCACGTACATGTACATGTATTAAACTTTGCCAGGCACTTTGCCTTGAAACCTTTTCTTGGCTAAGCACATATTTTTCATGCTTAAGTAAACATCTGTGTCGTGAAGCTCTATGAATATGGCCCCTGTCCTACATGTGTCTTACTTGTGTCGTGGTGATGATGTTGTCTTGAAGGGCAGATTCAGTCTCAAGTACAACGTCTACATTTCGCCTCTTGAAAAGCTGGTGGTATAAACAAAGGATTAAAAAACTCTGATGTGGCTGTTGTTCCTTTACAAAGGATGAGACAAGAAAACCTTATCTTCATGGAACAACTTAACTGTTTCTGCTTCTACTCTTTGTTGCTCTTACGGAGAACTGGGTCTGGTCAAACCAAAACTTAAGTTTTTACACTGCCTGATTCATGCTACCACCACGGACACTGGTAACAAAGGTTATAAGATTTCTCCTGCTGTCCTTCCTATTAATTTCAGCTTGGTCACTTGACCAACCTGAAAAATCACCGGACCAGGTACCCTTGATCTGTAACACAGGCCATGCTGTTATTAATTGGCTGCGGCTTCAAATTACACACGAGTCTTTGATAATGGCTACAGCCTCTGCCCATTGAGTCACGTGTCATTTTCAGCTGTAGTTGACACAGCCACACATGTACCTGCTCTTCACGCTTCTGCTTGCGGAGCTGAACACCTTCTTCTTCCCTCCGCTTTCGCAGCTCATCCAGGCCCAAGGCCTTGTTCTTGTACATGTGGAAATGTCCCTTACTTTGCTGAGAACTTGCCATTTCTGCTGAAACTGAACATGTGAGGGGAAAACATGGCAGTTTGTGATTCAGTGAAATAAAATGGTACTTGTCAGGTGTGTTTCAGAGTTATAAGCCCTTACACTATATGTAACTTCATAGACTGGAAATACAAGTAGACCTTTGCACTAATGCTGCCGCACTTTGTTTACGTGTGTGCTTTCATTATGGTGCTCAGTGGACCGTGGCCCCCCAATGGTTTCTCCAGGAAAAGTGCACACGTGTCACTAGTGTCCACTGGGCTATTCTATCCACATTATATGTAAGTCAAACTGGGTGACCAAAAAAATACAGTTGAGAGTTTTGTCATTTCACACAAGAACAACTTTTATGTATAACTGTATTAACCCTCAAAGAGCTGGGGGTCCTCTCCTCCCCTCAACAGCTTTTCCGGATATCTCCTCCCATTGGCTAGTATGCATGTACAGTAAAATCTCGATAAGTCAAAGCTCAGGGGAATGGACGAAAAGTTCGAGTTATTCGACGTTTATCGAAAGTTACACACTTCAGTGCACATGCAACCTTACTGGCTTACGGCAGCTGGCCTGCAAGCTAAGTCGAACACGAAGTGGATTTTAGGCTATCCCTACTGTGCAAGTTTTCCTCAAACATCATCATTAAACATGTTTTTATGTAGTACATTAATAAACAATAAACCAATGAAGTTACATGTATGTACCGGTACCTATGTCTACGTCTTGAGAATTCATTCATTTGCTTTGCTTGATCGGGCTGTTACCACATAACGCAGCGCGCGGGCCAGTCGGTCAGGGTTTCCGTGCTGGGTCACGTGATACACGTACAAAGCGCTTGAGGGTGCATCATTCATGCCTGATTTAGGCTGCATCCGAATCTTTTGTCTAGAGCTAAGTCTTGGTATTCACTCCATTGGAAAAATATGGAGACGCGCAGACAATAGACCTAGCCGTAGCTCTTAAGCCTGTTTCGGACACGGCCTTTACGGGTGCGGTTGATGCCCACCCAGTGCTTGTCGACATGACAATGGCTGCCCGTGTGAACATGCTTGGCTCATCAAAGAAAAGCCGTACGCGTGACAGTAATGACTCATAATGAAGGCAAGCGCTCTTCTGTCACTTTTTATTCATCATTCTTCAGTTGTTTTATTTGATTGGCCTGCCAAAACTGCAAGATGAGCTGCTTTAGTGGTATTGACGTTTCAAGTTACAGATAGTTTATTGTACATAAAGGCCTATTCTTTTGTCTGGAATACAGAAAGACGTTGAGGTAAACGGAGTTTCGACTTAACAGGCTTCGACTTATCAAGATTTTACTGTATACATGTAGCCTTCAACACCAAATGACTAACAACAAAACTGTTCATTTGATGGACTTCAAACTCCACATTTTGTAATAAGGAGTGTCTTTACATGTATACGTAAGCCAAGTTTTTAAAAAATCAAGCATGGTACAGCCGAGTTCTTTGTGGGAGGGCCGAATCCATCTCCACCTAGCGGTGAGATGGGACAAAATAACTCGGCTCTTTGAGGATTCGGGCACAATGTGACTGCAAAATAATAGTAATAGTTTCAAATCAATTCCGCTAATATTTCCATGTCAAATAACAAAGGTCACATACATGTACTAACAGGGGCATGAAAATGTCACACTTTTGAACTTCTAATTTCTGGAATTACCCAATAGCAAAGGAACAGTATCCAACACAGTCCCAAATGTCTTTAACAGTATGGTTAAAAAACTGCTAACTTTCAATGCATATCATAGAGACTTTTAGATGGAATTGACGACGTACAGTCAATTTTCCTTTATATTGTGCCAAAGAACAATTTCAGGCAGTGCCAATTTACGGGATGGGCAAGCTCATAACATGAGTTAAAACTGGTTGAATTTCAAATGATAAACGATCAGATCACTTGCAATGTACATGTATGTACATATAAGCGACTGATAACATGTTCTTAATGAAATCACATCAAAGATACATACCCCTATATTTTCTAGTGGAGATTGCTATCTCCTGAGGAAATTTGGGAGTTGATTCTGAAAAGAATCATGACCCACGAAGTGAATGGAATCAAATTATTTCTACAACACTGAAAGTCGGCCATGAGATGAAACAGTCCACTTAATCTGAATACCCCCTATGCACTCTGCTCTTATGGGAGGGGAGGGGGAGCCTTTCCCTAGGGCAACAAGGCAAACCAAACATACACTGCAAATGTCACACCCATATCAAAAGCAAAAAGAACCACAGGACAAAAATTTCTGGCATGTGCAGCACATGCACATGTATAGTAGGCTCTAAATTAACACACATGCATGGAAATTAGCCTTTCCTAAAAGGATCAGGAGAGTTGAGTTTAAATGAAATGGTCCTGGTCTTACACTGTACAGTACATGTATGTATACATGTGTACACACACGTAAGTTAAAGCTTTTTATTTGTTTTGACAACCGGTAGGAGGCTAATAAAATTATGCCAGAGTGCAAAATGGAACATGGCCTGATTTAAATAGAGATGAAACTATTTAACAAAGTAACACAAGTAATTGTGATCACAAAAGCATACATACATAGTGTGGAACGTGCCGACTTAACTATAAAACAGTACTGAACAACACTGAACAAAATGTGTTCTGCTTTGGCATATTTGGTAGAATTACATGTACATGTACCAGTACATGGAAGGAGAAATACATGTACATGTATTGTACAAAAATTGTGTACACTATTTAATCTTCAAACTCATGCATGTATTTTGGAGCACTTGGTAGGAGTACATGTAGGCACGACAAACAAACACAAAAACTTAACACATAATTACCATTATTCCTTGCAATTTGTATATGTACATGCACACTGTTAATTGGTTCTCATTCCTGTGACACCATAACATGTACAGTGAATGGTCAGTTGCACCATAGCGGACTTCCAACTACGTACAAGATACCGGTATGCCTCTCTATGAACACTGAGTCACTGCATGACACATACTGTACAGGGGCTTAAAATAGTCTCTCTGGCATAACCACAAGATGATTCAATGCTTCCTCGGAGCAACGTGATGAAACTGGACCACTAGGGTGGTTCAGTACAGCAGACCACAAATCTGTGATCCAAAATTGAATAACCACAGCCATTGTCATGTGCAATATTATTATCCACTGAAAGCCTACACGTCCATACACATCTTTCTGCTGGATCAAGAGAAAACAAATTAACTGTCAGAAGATGTGCGTTCACAAAGGAATGAGTACACTGTATCAAACGAATTCAGCTCTCTGAAGAATCTATAAGATATTGACACTTCAGTATAAGAGATATTCAGAGTAAGGGCTTTCTAATGAAAAAACATAGGCCCACACTACTTGTTCACTTCAACCAACCCTGCCTCATAATCTTGACCAACTAATGTTCCCACAAGTGCAATGTTTGTACATTTTCCACAACAATATAATGTACATGTAAACTGCACATAAACTTCTCCTGCAAACTGCCAAATTTTAAGCATGACATACCGTACACAGTTCATTACTGTTTTGCAGTGGTAATAGTGTTTGACAACAAAGCATACACAACTGTACCGGTACATGTATGTTCAGCCCTCTCAATTTTCCAAACCAGGAAATATGGAACAATTTCACACTGTTCTCTTGGTTAAAATGCATCATGAATAAAAAATAATAAAAATTCACACTCCTTTATGAACCCAGAAGGTGAAATTCACAGTACATATTTTGCTAGACAGAAAAGGTGTGTATGGTAGGTACGTGTACACGCGTACGTTCAGCATGACGATGTGATTACTAAACCATATACCTGTATCACAGCACTGCACTCACATTTTTTCAGATTCAAACAGTTTTATTAAACTGAGCATAAATTTATTGCACAAGATGGTGTAATCCATGTACATGTACCGGAGCATGTCTGGTATGCATGACAACATTTCCACATAATGTGAACTTTTCCATCCCCTGCCAGTTTGGAAAATGGATGATTTGGATAGACACGGGTAGAATGTACTGCCTTATACATGTATGAACCACAGGCTGTTACATGTTCATGTATATAATTTTTTATTATAAATCAAATTGCTTTTAGCTTCACTGGTGCACACATAATGGGGAAGCTGGGCTTCATTGTGGAGGGAACTGGTGCTAGACATGACCAAGTCACAAACCATGTGCAATGTGTACACTGTGCAAGTACATGTACGAGTACACAGATGGATTTGAGTGTTAAACATGGTGTCCTCCAGAGGAAGTCTAGATGCATTTTCTTGTCAATAACCTTGAGACCCAGTTTGACTTTTATCCATATTGGATAGTTTAATTTTCTATGCCTTGTACAAAACTAGACATCCTATGAACCTGAATAAATTTTCATGTTCACGCATACATGTACAGTACAGTACATGTGGGTCTTTCTTTTAAATAGGAGGCCAAATGTGTGACATGGTGGCCAAACTTTCAAAACTGTCAAAACAAATGTAATTGATAATACATTCATGCAATAAATGTAAATGATTTTTGCTTTGAATAACTACATGTACTTGATGTGTACAGGCTCAATTTGAGCAGTGGTGCAGCAAATTATTTGACGTGTAACAGAGAAACCAAATCTGATGGTTCTATGCATGTCATTTTTGGGTAGTAAAGGTACATGTATCTTTGCAACTGTTGCCAATTTTTCAAGATGTATTTTTGCGTTGGGGAGATGTTAATTATATATAACGGTTTGCCCGTACCCAACGTATATTAATAAGCACTGTATGCTCAGTGCTTGTCCGAGAGCTTGCGAAAAAAACCTCACAAGCTTACTCGGGTGGGACTCGAACCCAAGACCTCCTGCTTACTAGTGCAGATGTCTTAACCACTCGACTTTTTGCCAATTTTGTTTTGTGTACATACCATGTATTCTCATCTCAAGTTGTTTTTTCTAGAGAAACTGGTTTCTCTGTTACACATGGGGAAAACATTAATTTAAACTGGGAACTGTACTAGATTTTGTTTAACAATTGCAACAAATTTCATGTCTGCAGTCAATGAATGGTGATCTCAAATAAATTAGGAATACAAAGATACACTGAAACCTGTCCATATTTCCGATGAATGGAAATTAATGCGAAGCAATTGTCATAAAGCATTACAATTGTCACCAAACATTGCACATATTGCAGTGGGCTCAATATCTATGAGTAAAAAGGAAACCTTTTATAATGAGAATAAAGAAAAACTAAGGATTGGGGGTAACAAAAATTCTTCTTGAAGGACATGAAGGAGAATCTTATATTTAAAGTGCTGTTTTTAACGAGGTTTAACTGTCAGACTGAACGGGTATACAAATTTGTCACGCACCCACTAATGGTTAGGCCTTCTCGAAAGTTAAGAACATAACTTCTGTCTTTACTGGATAATGAAGAAAATTCAAAGAATTCAGAGTTGCAGAAATGCATGTACTTACATGTACATGTAGACGCGGGTTCACATTTTTATGCAAGTGGAATACGAAGAAAGTTTGATGTCACGAAGCATTTATGCCAAAAAGTTCAACAAAATCCCCACTTCCAATTTTTGTGATTTGAGCTGTACCAGCATACAGAGTCGACGCGGCACACTGTTTCCCAAGAGGGGTAATATGCATTGCACTGTTTCAATGTGGGAACAGCCACCGAACCTTCCGCTGCTCACAAGACAGTCAAGCGCCCGTGTACCGACTTGACACAGTACACTGTGAATGGACTGCAAGGCCGGCGTGGCGTGACATCATTAACGGACATTAGCATACAATTAAACTAGCGAAATGAAAAAATGGTGACTTCCAGCTCGACAACAAGCGTTTCCGATTCGAAGGGGAAAAATGTTTCCTTTCTTCCAAACGCTCATTTTTATTGTGAGTTTCTAGTGGTTATCATGTTCTTTTTTTTGGCAAATACAATGTACATGTACATTGAGTTTGAGGTAAATTTTACCTTCATGTCTCGAGAAGAAACCCGCACCCCATAACTTTTTGTCACAGCGTAACGCGTGAGTGACGAAATCTTTGATCAAAATTCCTCAATGATGAAGGAATGGTGGGAACTTGGCATGTTTGTGTCATGTGACGATCACATGACAGCGCATGCAGGCGCATATTCTTAAATAAACTGAATTATCTATGGCCTCATTTTCAGTAGTTGAAAGTTTGACTAAAATCCTGCATGAAGTAATATTATGAAGAACTCTGAATGCAGGGCTTCTGTTAGCGTGCGTATCGGCGTATTTTAAACAATGAAAATGGAGAATACGAAAATAAATTCACGTAAAAAATGTAAAAAACATTCATTTTTGACCCTAAATACTTAAAAAAGGCTATGTTTTTACTGTAGGACGTCAAATATGTTGTAAGGGCAACTGTTTAGCTGTATCATGCCACTCAATCATGCTGATACTTCGTCCTCACGGCTTGGTGGCAAGCCTTCCACTCGCTCGACCGAGCACTCACTTGATGTCGCTCAGCGAAAAAGCATGGCGATGTGCATGATGTCTCACTATAGCGTGCGTGTACGTGTACATGTGCAATACGGTGTGCTGCAGCTGTTCATGTAAATGGCGCCTGTGCGGTGTGCACTTCGGATTCAATTACATCAAATTGGTACTGATCAAAACATTGTTACGCCTTTCGTGTAGCACAGCCCAGAGCAGCATGCAGCGCCGTCCGATGCATTGATAAAGTGATCGATCGTTCGAAAATAGCCCTCTTGCAGCGCACGCGGCGGAATTAGTGTTGTCATAATGGCGTACAGACAACTTAAACTGTCGGAGCTCTTCCGCAAAACTAGCCATGACATCGACAACGACTCGCCTTCCAATGTCGTCAGGAGCATCCTCGCTGATCTTATTGAGAAGCTGCCCTTGCAAGCACTACCTAACTTGTTTTATGTTTAAGATGACAATGTAAACCAAACCTCATGTACTAAGTTTGATTTCATACATGTAATCATTTATTAGAAGACATAAAAACACTCCTTGCTTTCACTCCATGAAGTGAAACACTTCCAGATTTCTTACCTCAGGAGTTGCAAATACTCCTTTCTACAAAACAAGTGACTATAATACTCTTTTGTCAAAAAAGTTAATGAAAGCCCTGTGAATGTCACCGAAGCAGCAGGAACGTCATCTGCAAAAAGGTCGGATCAGGTGTAGTAAAACTTATGTCACCAAAATTTGCACACATACACTGAAAACGTCATTTTATGGGGTATCAGTAATGTGAAAAATCTGCCAGTTACATGTAATGTCTCTTGAATGAGGAATTATGTTTTGCATTAATGACTTTTGTTT
Source organism: Acanthaster planci (assembly GCF_054643075.1). NCBI lineage: Eukaryota > Metazoa > Echinodermata > Asteroidea > Valvatida > Acanthasteridae > Acanthaster > Acanthaster planci. The sequence continues at coordinate 4,386,324 of NC_141791.1, read as the reverse complement.
AGTTTATACAGTTTGAGGAAAAAACACTTTTATTTGCAATAGCTTGACTTTCCATCCCTTTCACTTTTTGTTCTCCTAGATTTCCATTTTTTTCAATGTACATGTACGTTGAAAATACGAAGCGCGAATTTTTTACTCTTTTAAATAAATCATAATTAGCATTAATGTGAGTTATTTATCTGGATATGATAAATTTTCTCTTTCTCTGTGTATTTCTGAAAAAGTCACAAAATACAGTGCCACCGAATCCACGCCCGTTATCGCCAATGGCGATCTCAAAATATAAGGTGCGCAGTATTTTTCAGGGTCCATATTTTTGATGACGCCCTCAATAGTTGGCAAAAGTTGATTGAAGTCGTCATTAGCACCTGTATTGGACATCTCACATCGATCGTGAATGAACAGCACTCATTTTTGTAGGGTTTATTTTTGTATTTAGTCTGTAAAGTAGGCTAGGCCAGTATGTAAAGCATTACGCTCTGTTGACATTCTTCCCAAATTCTCCCCGGAAAAACTTTAATTCCAAATAGGCTAACTACTAAAAGAAAAACATCAAAGTGACAATCGATCATCAACAGTAAATTAACGTCAGTGCACAATTTCGTTGAAGAATTTCACCACGAGAAAGTTGGATGCGCGAATATTTGTATGCGCGAATTTAGGGTACTCCAGCTCCACGATATACTGTACATAAAAAGCTACATGTACATGTATGTACCCACCTTACTGTGTACAGGCACACATGCGCATGTCGGCGCAGCCTGAATGTAATAACGTAACGTGGTCACGATATCGCGTCCAGTGTATTGCACAGACTGGCATTCCCCTGACGTTTGTAAAGAATTTCAACCAACGTTAAACATACTCTTATGACTCAAATAGCAAACTTAAAAACAAACATCTGATACGTGATAATTTTAAAATCAATATCAATCAGAAAACTCCCAAAAAATTACCTGTCTTGCTCATAAAAGCCACAAATGAAGTATTTTTCCGGAAGAACGTGTCAGTCTGGCGCACGACTTTTCAGCGACGACAAGTGGCTATTTCAAAAGAACAAGTATTTCGGTGGCAGAGAAAAATACAGCCCGCAAGTCATAGATGGACCAAAAAATCTCTTTTATCAATGTTCAACAGTACTCGACCATGGGAGTGACAAAATAAGTTAAACGTTTGGTAGAATTTACAAATAAAGACTTTAAAAGAGTTGTCACGATATACACGTTTATATTTCAACAGTTAATATCGTCGTCAGCTGCTGTGAATTCTCTCGGTTTCTCGTGAATAATGCTTAGAAAGTGCTCAGGGATTCCCTTGACATGTCATTCTTTTAGGCCTCTGGAATTGTATTTTAAGGTTTGCATCGAGTGAAAAAACCAGTGTGCACTTGTAAGCTAACTGCTTTTGGACTTTTTATCTGCTGGAGTTTGGGCATTTATTCCAAAATCATGGCATTTGTAGTACTCAAACGTGGAACAAAGTTTAGACTTACACAAGTTTTTAAATTTTTTTTAGCAAAGATAGAGGGTTTCTTTTCAGAAGGGCCCTGCCATTTTAATGGTGAATGAAACGGCGGGGCTCATTCCATTTACTACATGGTAAGCAATATCATTGTTCATTATAAAGGTAGATGAGAGAGACCTTATTATTAATATTAATTTTTTAAGCACAATGAATTACTTGAATTAATTATTTTGTGGAGAAATACAATGCCAGAATAAAACAGCCTACAAAGAAGGAATATGTCCACCCCTGCAGTTTAATGAGACAGTCGATGATTATTCAACATGGCAGCGAACATGGATGAGAGCGTGCTTTGCGAAGATTTTCTGAGATTTCAGGTATTTTGCACCGGGTTCTGACATGTTCTTTCAAATTTACTTCGGCTTCGTAGTTTAAAAAATGCACGGGGGAAATGACACTTCATTCACATAGTATGAGCCCAAACTTTGACGGAAAGCGGTCAGTTCAGTGCCGGTAACGGGTCAAGGTCGTCGTTGCCACGCCAGTGACAAGTTACGAGGCCCATACTAATACTACAAGCGTAACGTTAAATGTACATGTAGTCAGTTAACATACCTGTGGGGGCGCTCTTTATGATTTAATGCTAATCCTCGACATGCTCAAGCAACGCCTGCATATCTCTTCCGAATCTGATTCTGAGTCATAGGCCTAGTTGGCAAAGCCTCCATTATGTCAGGAAACATCACATGACACCAACATGGGTTAGTTTGGGCTGTGGAGCTAGCTAGCTGGCTAGACGTGTCTTCGGTAGCTTATTTACAAGAACTAGGCTCTAAACAATTTAAAAATTAAAAGTTCATCACATGATGTAGGACTATTGAAGACTAAGGCCTACAGTCAGACAGTGTGGTGATAATCCAAGGTGAAGATCTTGGATGCTTCTTTCAGCTCAGTGGCTGAAAATCAAAAACATCATGGTTGAGTTGGAAACTCAAGGTGGCGGTTCCCAGGCTTATCTAGGCCCCATGCCAGCCAGCCATACAAAACACAGATTTGGGACAAAAATCCACCGCAAACGGCACAAAACCCAACATCAACAGACCACACATATAACACTCCACAACAAAAACAAATACCAAAAGAAGAGCGTACACAGGTTTAAAAACACACAACACATGGGAAATAAGAGCTAAACGAAAACACGTCCGTCTTAGTTATGCCCTAGCACCATGCCATGTCATTATATTAGGATTACAAGCATATGCACTTCAACTAACAATCCAGAGTTGTAAATCTAGAACTCTAGACTAAGATAATGAGGAACTATAGCAGAGTCCCCTAATGTGGTGCACTTTGATGTTCACTTGACTTTCCTCACACAGCGTTATCAAACTTCTTTCTTGAAAAACTTGAAACTCTTGGTTAAAAACTGGTACTTTATGATACATGGTATTGAACCTTCATGAACAATTTCAGAGTCATGAAATTCCTTTGGAAATCCAAATCTGTTAGCATCCAGAAATTTGGCTCAAATTTGAGTATTCCCTAACGTGATGCACTTGAAAAAAATCACAAAAATCCCATGGTGCAAGTTTAATTTGAAACACAAATTTGAACTTCCGAAAGTAATGGAGATCAGTGCAGACACATTTGGCCTTCATTAATTTCATGGAATTTACTCGAGCCTGTTTGTCCCTATAACATGTTGTGATATTTCTGAATTATTTACAGTGATATCGATCTTGTTAACCGGTCAGTGAGGGGCCTATTTAGTGGATTGGCATGATCATGTTGTGCTATCAGTCATGCCAGTCGATTAATGCTGTATGCAATTTCTGACTTCCCTATTTCGAAACAATCTCCTACAATTGTAAATTGGAAAGTAGAGGCAGTTGACCGATGGTGGAATTATTGGCAAATTGTTCATTAAATCAATAGATCTTGCAATGATTTTGCATTGTAATCAGGCAGATTGGCCAATTGCATACAACATCAACTTTCTTATGCATCCTTCAACTGTGCTGATATTTCCCCAGCCTGGAGTAACTGGCTAAGTAAATCAGTTACTGGGGCCTGGTCCAAGTAAGCACAAGATGGCACATGAGTGTCAAATCAAATGCAGTTGCACTTGCATATGCAGAGGGAAGTAATTGAACACACTGAAGGAGGACTTGTGAGATGGTGCTTAGCAGGAAAGTTGAACTGAAGAAAAAGATTAGCTCGAAAATTACTAATTCTATGTTACACACTGCATGTTATTTTTATAACATTTGGTTAGAATCTGTGATTTTTTACTTGAATGTAACTTGTGGAAAAGGGTGTAGCCTGTTATTACTTGTAGCTGTGTGCATCCCTGTATTCTGCAGAATTTTAGTTGTTAAGGTGGGAAAGAATTTCATGTACGGACGTTGCTAATTTTTCCCTACTGTGACCCATGCAATAACCATCTAAGAATAATAAAAGTCCTACAAAGTCAACTTTAACAGTGAAAATATTTTTAGGTAGAACACTTCCTGAATTTTTCAGACCAGTCTCATAGAGTTTGTGTACGGGTTTTCCAGCAGTCTCTGTACATGGAATTCTTCCATAAATGGAAGCAATTTAAAGTAGGATTATCCGATAAGATTTATGCAGGCTTATTAATCTTTCAACTGTCAATGATGTGGCCATGTTACCTTTACCTCCCAGTATTTCTGCCATTTACTAAACCCTATTTCCAAGCCCCATTTCCAACTCCACTACCCCCCCCCCGGGAAGGTATATCATATATTATTTGTCTTTCGTGCCCACAGTGTCTTGGAGTCATACATTTACCTCCAAGTTTATCATCAATTCAGTCAGCTGTTGAGTTGCTGGGCCATTTTAAAGTGAAAATTTTGTCTTGTGTACGTATGTAGGATGTGTTAAAGAACATGCGCACCATCGATGACAAAATTATCTATGCTCTGAACACCACTGTTCCCACCCAGTCTTTTGCGGGCCAAGTTGATGCCACAGAAACCTGCAAAGATTTACACTTCCAGGTATGGCTATAACTCAGAGTGGAATGGCCACTGTACATGTACATATATGATGCCAGTCATCTTCTTTCTGTCTCATCATTATGAAATTGATCATTTTTCACTGATTTCATCTTTGTTTTCAAAGTCATCTGTTCGTGGTCTGTATTTTTGCCAGTTTGTTTTATTTTATTCTGTCCTTTTTCCTTAATATAACCTTTATAAACTAAAATGTCTTTCTGTTCTCAACTTCCCCTTCCATTTCATGCTCTATTTTCATCCACTGCATCATTTTGTGTTGCAGGTCTGAAGCCATTCTTTTTACATTGTAAATGTGCCACTCCAAAATATTTCACCATTCGTCGCGTTGAATTTTGATGCATGGATTGTGTTCTTCTTGCCCTAACTTTATTTCAGGCTTTGATACTACGCACTGCCAATAATACATCTACCGTACACTGCACAGGCATGCATGTTATACAGCATACTTGAAAATATCAAGGGGGAGACATCAGAACCTCCTTCTATGGGTCTTGATGGACAGCTAAACAGTTCCCTTCTTCACTGAAACTTCTTGCTGACTTTTTTTTCTTAAATCGAGCTGGAAAGAGCCTACAGCGAGCGGGAGAATGCCATCCGGCGATGTATATCCCATGTCTCAACAACAGTGAATAGATTACTTGATGAGAGAACGAAAAATCCAGACAGCATGGCTATCAACAGAGATTTAAGGAAAGAACGGACAAAGGTAAATTGGACAACATTTTTTGCCTGTTTTTGTAATTAGGCTGATTTTTTCCTCACATTCCAAAGTTTGGATTCAAACATTGCCGGGAAGAAAGTCATTACAAAAGTGTTGTGCATTCTTTTATGTTTCAGCTACAACAAATGCAGATGGAGCTCAACGTTGAAGAAATTGTTAAGGACAGGAGTCTGAAGGTTAGTGCAGGCTCCTTACTCCACTCATGGGAGTGCAGTCGGTTGATAAGAGCACAGTTGGTTGATAAGAGCACAGTTGGTTGATAAGAGCACAGTTGGTTGATAACAGTGCAGTTGATTGATGAGCGCAATTGGTTGATCAGAGCATAGTTGGTTGATCAGAGCGCAGTTGGTTGACAATTCCACAAGGGTCGATTCAGTAATTGAACGTGGACAGTAAAACACCGGTGGTGATTTCCTTGGAGAAGGAGTTGTAATAAACTTTAGTCAGTTTGAGACACAAACAGTAACTTTATTGTTTGGGTTTGGTTGTGTGCTTTTACTCATGTTAACCCCCTAAAGGATGTCTTATGTTACCTGTTAATTACAGATTTGTTTTTCAATTGGCAAAGTTATTTTCAGCGAGTAGTGCGATAATCAAATTTGGTTCAACTCAGGAATGTTCTTGTGAAGTAAACAGTAAAAAAAGAAAAGAAGTATAATGTTTTTGTTTTCTCAAACTCCAGGTATTCCACGAGCGATGTAGGAACCATTATATTCCACACAGCACTTCTTCATGACGACACATTCGCGATCCAAGATCTTCAAATTGAAGAAACCGGTGTAGAGAAGTGGTCATGATGAAAGGGCATTCTCTGATATTCTTAACATATTCTGAGTTTCGTCAGACAATTAGCAGTGGACTTGATTCATGGGGAAAAAGATTCTTAACTTGGGCGTGACAAAGCTGGAGGTAAAATCTTCTAGAAAATGCTGCCAACTTACCTTTTTCAGGGTTTTTTTAGATTGTATTTGGACGTGTCAATGAGGTAACCAATGTTCCCACGGTCGTGGAAAATCCTCGAAAAAAAGTTCTCCAGGAAAATCATGGAAAAGTCACGGAAGAATTGGGGAAGAATAGAGAGTCCTTGAATCCTATTGTCAGAGGGAAAAAAATTCATGGAAAAATCAAGATCCTTTTACATGTAGATAGTTTAGTCCTGGATAGTCCAGGAATTTGTTTTCCAGTTTTCTGTGGGAACCCTGGAGCCTTTGTGAAGTGCCAGTCCACACAAAGTCTGCTGGATACCAGAGGAGCTTCAAGCAACATGCACACAAAAAATGTTGATATTTTGAGTATGCTGTTATGCTGGGCAAGACAAAAAAATCACCCTATGCATGAAATACATGTAATTGCAATGTCAAAACCGGTCGTCCGGACACAATCCTTACTGCATCAAAAGTTTCAATTTAAAGTTTCATTGCACTGAGTTTTTCCCCAAATGACACGACAGCATTGTAATAAAACTCTGTTTTATTTCACTTGTCCCCACCACCCCCTAAAGCAGGGTCCTGGCATGTGCTACTTGCTCTTAATAAAGTCGTGTGAAGAAAGTTTACTTATGTACATTGACCCTTATTAAGAGAACTCTGTCCGCCAAGGGTTTGAAGAAATGATTTCATGCATCCTGAAGAAATTAACCCATTCGGGTACTCTGTGAGGGTCTGGGGACCAGTGAAATACGTCCTGTCAATTAGAACCATTATGATGAGACAACTTAACCCTTATGATGAGCATTCTCTTCTTTGGGAGATTATTCACTTTTTATGAGGCTTTTTTCCCCACCAAATTTCTTCCAAAATGATCATACATTTGTTTTGACTTGATGTTTGAATTCTTGTTTTGAATGTTTTTAAGGGCAAACACGAATAAAGGGTTTTCATTTTGGAGCAGTTGTTCCGTGTGTCGTCTCAGTTTGTTAGTTTTTGTTTTTTTGGTAAGACTTGAAGCAACTATAGGGGTGAACTGTTTTTTCGCATCTTTCCGAGTCCACGACATGTTTCCTAAATGGCTGAGATGCCCCCTCTGTTTTATCAGTAATATGCAAACTCTGAAAAAAGTGCTAAATTTGAAAAGTGTTAGCCAGGATATACAACGTTTTGAAAAAAAAAAATCAAACTACAGGCCAGTTTCCACTTCAAAGTCAAACTTCCCATAAAATAGTTTCGTCGCTGGCCTTGATTTTTTTGTTTTGTCGTGGGTTCAACGTTTGAGGTGATCCCTGTTGTACTTACTTTCATGCGAATATTTCGGTAAGCTAGGGAGTTCATTCTGCGCAAGCGCAGTTGGTTTGCAGTTTCGCGGCAAATTTGTCTTGCAGCAGTGTCTTACATGTCTTTATTTCGAGGTTACATTACGTGGTTTAGGAGATCTGTGTTTCGGCCTTAATTTTTTTCCAACCGAAGGGTGTGTTTGTGAATCTATTTCATCAGTCTAAAAGGGCGCACACTTTGATTACTGAGAAAACGGTATGTAGCAGCTGGTGTAATCCTTTGTTATTTCCCAATGCTAATTTTTAGGTAGCCCCACTGGTGTGGCACGGACTCTCACTCCCGATCCGTCCTTGGATCGGGAGTGAGAGTCCGTGCCACACTAGTGGGGCTAATTTTTAGGCCCCTTTCGTTCTGAACTAGGTGAACAGTGTCAGTGCGCCAGCCGGCCTAGGCCTAGCCCAGGTTGGACGTTGTCTTCATTTCATTACGACCCGTAACGTAGTACGGTCAGGGAGTCCACCTGGGTTACGGCCGGCCTAAGCAGCTAAGGAAGGGCAAGGCTAACCATGCTATCGCTACATGTGTTTGCCAACGTCAGTGTATACCATCTGTCCCAACTACAGCCTGATGAGTGATAGCTGGGACAGTCCCAACTGTAGTGCTGCAGTTGAGCTGACCCAACTGTTGTTGACCAATTTCTGTAAAAAAATTCTTAACCTCATCCAACAAGCTTATGCATCTCACACTTGACACAATTCATCTAAAATATGGCACTTCATCTATGGCATGACATTTGAGAATGAGAGTCATTGTAAACAATTAGGCTAGAATTTAGTTTGGCACATGCTGGGCTCATGCACACTTGACCTCTGTGCTGGAGTTGGGCCGGCCCAACTATATGCATGAGCACTCTAGTTGGGACGGGCCCAACTATAGTTGGTCTGACTGATGCTGTAATTGGGGCCTAACATCATCATCATGATCATGGTCATGAATGTTGTTTCACTTGGCATAGGCCATGGCCCATGTGGGACTACAGTCAGACAGTACACTGGGCCTACATGTACCTGCCTACATGTACGTGTGGGCTTGGGCAACCCTACTGATTCAATGTTTGCCAACTCGATTCAGGGCAACTCAGCTGTTGAGACAACTGTACCAGCATGGCAACCATGACGACCCAACTGTCTGCATAAAATAGAAAAAGACAAATTGACAAGGTTGAGACAAGAAGTCCATTGACATGATTGATGGTTGACACATGGAGATCAACTCGACCTTGTGTGTTTGTGTGTGTGGATTAGCCAAAAGAACACAGAGATGTTGAGCGTGATTTGCCTGATCAGCTGATCTGCATGATCCCCCGATTGCTCTGTGTGATTGGTCAATTCTGCATAAAATTTCCAACATTTACTTCCCTTTTTAAAATAATCTTTCACAACCATCATACCATGGGAAAGAATTCAATATAACCTGTATACAGACATCGCTTGGCACCCGGTGCATTATTCCATTAATATTTTCACTCCTAACTTTGGCTAACCGGCTAGGCCATTTTAGTGATTTCAGATGGCAACTGCAAGGAAAAATACGTGGCAACCATATATGGAATTCTTTCCCAAGCGGGAACTGGAAAGAAAAGCCAATTGGCTGATGGTAAATTACCAACCTATTAATTATTATGCACTAATATCAACTGATTTTGCAAAGATTAAGCAATCGCACGTAGCGATCGATTACACCCAAAAGGGGCACCCACTTTTAACAGGCATCCTGTCATCTGCATGGTCATCGCTGGTCATGGATTTGAGAATTGACTCTAGCTTGGTAGTCAAAGTTTCATTAGAATCAGGTTGAAGATTTTTCACTGTGTTAATAGGGTTTGATCTTTATCCCACCCAAACACTTTGGGTATGGTTGCTTGAAACCACTGACCATCATTCAATGAATTAACACCAGCAGCTAACTAGTACTTGTAACTTATCATCAGTGCCGCCGGGATGCCTGTGTCTTGCCACCATGCATGCTGCCTCATCACACTGGTTAGGGTGGTCCCGGAGGCCACTGCGCCTCCCACTGGTTCCACTGGCTCCCCATGTACACTGTACATCATGTCCCTAGTCGAGTAACAAAGTAACACAAGATACAAAAATGCCGAAACACATCAACTGGCTATCTGTGTTGAAGAATTCCTGCTCTTCTCTAGCAATGTACATGTGCTTGGCTCGCACGGTCAAGTTATCTCACTAAAAAAGTTCAACTTTTGTTAGAGATTGGACTGTGGAGTACTGAAGTGTGATGTCATGTAGAACCAGGAAGTGTGGTACAAATGAATGGGGTACACGCGTGTGATGGTTCGTGTGATGGTCCTTGCGGCAATGTCTTTTACTCATATAAACGTGCACATGGCACATTCAATTCGAGCGGCATCCTGAAGGCAAAACGGCATTGAAAATGGCCAAAATGTGTTTTTGACAAATTTTAGTCTGACAGTGATAGCAAGATCTTTCCAGTTTTTGATGCATTCTTTGCTGCCTTTCAGAGATGAAGTTGGACACACCAGAGATTTCGTGGCATGGTCGGGAGCCCATCTACAGTGTTGACTTCCAGCCATGCAACTCTGGTGCCAGTAAGAAGGAACCTAGACGACTGGCCACGGCAGGATGTGGTACAGATGGCAACTTGCGGGTTAGTAGTGGCACTAGGGAAGAGGTCCTCCACAGTTTCTGAGATTCCTAAATGCAATATTTAGACTAGTGAGCAAACAGGCTTTATTGCCTTGGGGAAATAGCAAGAGCACCATCCCTCAACCTTTTTTATATTTGTGGTGTTTATGAAACCCAAAATTATTAAGTTCTGAGATGCAACCCTCTCCTTGAGACTGTAGTCACTGCAGTAGAGACAGAAACAAAATAGTAATGTTCACCATTGGAAGGGCACTTTCGGAATGTGACAGATTCCATGTACATATAAATGTGTTTAATTTTGCGTTGCAGAAACAGTCCCCTTAAAAATCTGTGAAGTTTCATATCACAATGATTTGGAACTGCTTGGCATTTTACAATGCAATACAAAGAAAGTTGCTTGCAATGCGCCAAGAATACGCTGTAGTTGTTTCCAAATTTTGGGTGGAATCGTGTCCATTTCATAGATTCATGCAGCCTGGAAAAGTCATGGAAATTTGTTTTTCCTTTTTTAGGCCTGGAAAAGTCATGGAATTTTGTAAAAATTACTAAAGGGAATTTTGTCAAGGAAGTCATAAAAACTGTGTGGTTTCTATTGTCAGAAATAAGCGCATAAAATCTGTGATTGTATTTGCAACCTAAAAGGCCAAAGAGTCCAAGAAATTGCATTATTTGGTTGTAGATTTTTATATTTTTGTCATGGAAAAGTCATGGAATTTAATTATCCTTTAGGTGCAGGAACCCTGTGTGTGTATTTCCTAATAAAACTGGAAGTGTGGATTGGACCCAAATTTAACCTTTTCCAATTGTCAAACAACTAATTCTCTGTCTTTGAAGGAAGTGCTGTTGTGATAAATTTACATTTACTTGTCAGGTATTCCATGATGTTGTCCTTTGTTAGCAAAAAAATGAACTTGTGCACTCACGTCTTTTTCGACCAGATTTGGTACATCAAGATCAACAACGATGGGAAGGCCATGGCAGAGTTTGCATCAAATCTGTCCCGACACACCAAGTCGGTCAACGTTGTGCGCTTCTCTCCCGATGGCCAAATCCTCGCATCTGGTGGAGATGGTTGGTTGACGGGTGGCATCATAAAAACATCCCACGTATTTAATTCTGGCCTGAATACATCTTTAATCTGTGTCCCACCTTGGTTACTTGGGCTGTATGTGCACAGTGCATATACAGTAATGCTTGTAAAAAAAATGCCAAATTGTGTTGTAAGGGAAGAGCTGATGACCTTTGCAACAAATGTAAGAACCAAATCTTTAGGTCTTTTGTTTTTTTGTTTTGCTTTGTGGTCTTCTTCACCTTAAACAGTGAGGAATAGGCAACACATGTACAACAGATCCAGTACATCGCATAACAGCACCCATGGCTTGGTTCTTGTCTAGAGCAACCACTCATTCCTTGATCTTTCACAGACTAAAGCCATGAGATAAATCAGTGTTTCCTTCCTGGCCCAATGTGTGATACCGCTCGTGTAGTTGAGCCTTCAGATTGTATCGTTTACTTGTCTTGTTCCTTTTGCCAAGACTGCCTAGTGATCTTGTGGAAGTTGACAGATACACAAGGGGGCAGCTCGGCCTTTGGCAAGGAGGACGAAGAGTGTAAGGAAGGGTGGACTGCATTCAAGATGCTCAGGTGTGTTGGATGATGTCTGTACCAGGCTAAAACAGGGCTAGCCAATGAACAGCTTACCAAAAGTGAAAGCTGGAAAAATTGAAACCTGTAGAAGATGATAAGTTGTACATATTGTAATTATTAATTAGTGCCGGTAATGACATCAAGGATTCCTCATAAGCGTCTGAAGCAACTTGTTCAGAGGAGATAATGAGAGGCACTTACACTTTTAGAGGTGGGAGGAAAACCCCAGGGGAATATTCTGAGTAAAACCCACAGAATAAGGTAGGGACTGAAAACCCAATCCACATGTGGACCAGGCCGGGAATCGAACCCGGACCACAGAGGTGATAGGTGAGGAAAAAACCACTACGCCTACTTGACTCCCCCAATGATAAATTGTATGTGCTGGTGCATGAAATACGGATGCATTGATTGTATTGCACATGAGTCAAATGACGGGGGAAACTAAAGGAATGCATGTAAAGCTGGGAATCCAAAAGACTAGATCATGAATTGGAGGTTCAAACTTTTCTACCTTTATCACTTTTGTTTGCTCAAAAGTTTATATTGAGCAATAGAGTTCTACAATGAGGCATGTTGCTGTTGTTATCATGTCATGCTTGTACTGCAGGGGTCACCTGGAGGATGTCTATGACCTTTCCTGGTCCCCCAATGGCAGTCGTTTGCTGTCCGGCTCGGTGGACAACAGCGCCATCATTTGGGATGTGGCCAAAGGTACGGTTCCTGTTGTATCAATTTGCGGACTTGGACTGTAAACAATTGGGGTTTCTTTGTTACATGGCTCTAGGAACAGGACAAGAGTAACTTTCAACTGAAAAAAAGCGGTCTGAAAGCGTCTTCATTTGACCAGTGGACACAAAATGGCAGCAGTTGGCTCAACCTCCCCTCTTTGTCACCAACGAAGGGGGCACTTCTGCTCAGAAAATGTTGCTTCAAGTGCTTGGTGCACCCATTGTTTTAGAACCTGAATTCCAAAATCCTTTTGACCCTTGAGTGGAATAGTTTTACAACATAAACTTTCTAACAAATGATTCTAGAAAGTGTTTACTTTTCAGGTGAGAAGCTTGTTATTTTCAAGGATCACCGTAGCTTTGTCCAAGGCGTGGCTTGGGACCCACTGGGAAAATACTGTGCCACTCTCAGCTGTGACAGGTGAGTCTGAATTTACTTTCCTTTTATGTAGTTTGAAGTAATACCAGACCCTTTAGAGGTAATCAAGGCAGTAACTGATTTAGGCAGTCAGGTTTGCAGGATTAGATTAGTTAAGTTTCATAGTTCAGTAGTGATTTTTCCTTACCCTCCACGTCTTCGGCTCAGGTTGGAATCCTGTCCAAGACGTACTCAGAGAGTGGGTTATCAGGCCGTGTTTGATTCCACGAGTTTCCAACACCTGAGATTTTGCTCCCACCTCTGAAACCAAACATGTTTTTCATTGGCAGTTCTCCCTTGGCCTCCTGGAGAATACCCTGTTTCACCACTCAAGTTTGTTCTGTTTTTTTTTTGGTGGTTTGGTCTGTAGGTCATTTCGTTTGTACAACCTTAACAACAACCGCTGTGCTTTCAACATCACCAAGATGTCTCTGGCAACTACCACAAACAGTGGCGAGGTAAAAACTACAACGGCGTAATTTGGGGTGACAAGCGAGCCTATTCTCAGTTGATCTCAAAATGAATGCTTTCCTGTCAAAATCTCTGAAAAAATGTGAAAGTTCAACAGTGCTTTGATAAAAAGTGCATGGAGCTCTGTCAGACAAATTTGTATAGAGGAGGTGACTGCAAAAGTAAACAGGCTAACAAAAGCTTAACACTTTTGCATCTAATTTTCACTCTCTGAGTAGCAAGTTCAGCATCTCGAGACTGCTTTTTGACATTTCTTTCAGGGCATCACCAAGCAGTGTCGTATGTTCCATGATGACAGCATGAGGTCCTTCTTCCGCCGGCTGACCTTCAGTCCTGATGGACAACTTTTGATTGTGCCCTCTGGTTGTCTGGAGATGGGCGAAGTATCACCCTCATGCAACACCACCTATATGTTCACACGGTCCTCAATTCCAAGGTGACACCACTGCACTCACACACCTAATTAAGCTATGTGACATTAAAAGCTTCTCCATAGCTCAGCGTCTGAAGTAATGTTTTTGCAATACTGTTGTATGCACTGTGTCAAGGATTGTTCAAATGTGACTCAACTAGCCAAGAGTTGTCAGTCACCAGAACCACTTTTGAGTTAAAGATCTTTGCAAGGATCTTGCGCAGTGAAAATCACTCAGAGCTCTCGACACATTTCACCTGTGTTTTTTTTCAGGATGCTCACTTTGTCCTTTCTAATGTGAGTTGGAATGAAATACTCATTGTTGAGGATTCCAGTCACAGCTGCACACTCAATGTGCTGAGCATGTGTTTTTTATTTTCAGACCAGCTGCGCACCTCCCTGGACCACCCAAGGCCACCCTGGCTGTCCGCTGTTGCCCTGTATTCTTTGAACTTCGTAAAGCTGACGAAGAGACTCAAGAAGCGACAGAAAATTCAACCAAGGAAGGCATGTAAACTGTAGTAAAATACAATGCCTACATGGGTGTTGCTGGTCGAAAGATGTGGTTTTGAAGCTGCATTTTGTTTCAAGAGTTCTGTTGTGTAGTGTTTTTTAAAGATGTTGAATAACCTCTTGGCCTAGTTAGGCTGACATACATGGGGCTGTCGCATAGGCATTAACTGCTAATTCAGAGACTAGGTCATGGGAAGTCCTGGAAAAAGTTGTCCCAGAAAGTCATGAAAAATAGGGGATCCTGGAATCCTGTCGTCAAGAAAAAAGTTATGGAAATCTAGATCATGCAAGGGGTGTTTTTGATGGGCTGCATTTGTTGTGATAACAGAATGATGATAAATATACAGGCTGCCCTTGTCAAGCTGTACCAGTGGCTATGGCAGTCTTCCTGTTCACAGTTAACTGTTCTATGTGATATGGCATTAAATGTCAGGAAAATTGTCAATCTTTTTTAGTTCTGAGAAGTCTTGGAAATGTCCTGGAATTTGTTTTCAGACTTTTGTGGGAAACATCTTTGGTGTAGGAGATGGTTGACCAGTTGGATGTCGTTACACTCAGCAGGTGTCACATTTAAAGTGCATCAAGGAGATTTTCATAAGCGTGTCTGAGAGTTGATTTGAGACCCTAATCTGACAATGCATGTATGTTATGCAGAAAGAATGGACACTTCAGAGGTCACAGGCCCAAACAAAGATCCTGTAGAGGCGGAGAAGGCTGATGCAACCAAGGAGACAGCATCCTCCGCAGAATCGGTCCAAAACAGCAAAGAACCTCAGTCTCTGTTCAGGTAAGATGATGGCCAAAGGCGTACATAGTCTATCCCAGAACAAGATAATTACCTGACAACTGTCAATGTCTTGCATTTTTTAGCTCTCAGTGACCAGCTTCTGATCACCCACACGCTGACAAACCAAATCAGGAGCAAAGACTGCTTATGTGTGTTCAGAAGGACATTTATCTTGTTCAGATTTTATATCAACTGTTTATTTTCAAAACATTTGTGTGTGATTTCCAGACAAACTGTAAACAGCCACCACATCTGTCTATGTCAGTGTTGCACGGTGATGTCACAGTAGGGTGAACATTAGCCACAAATGAGCAGACGTATGCTTGTTCACATACACCTATGTGTGTATGATATGATTATATCGTATATGCTGCAGCAGCTGCCCAGTGAAGGGTCAAGCTGGTTTGGGGGGAACAATGGAATTTGGTCACATGTATGCTGTGCATGTATTGGTGTCAACCTTGTTGATAAGGGCTCTTTGTAGACACGCTGAAGCTGTCCGAATGAACTGGCTACGTCTGAAAATGACACACAAGCCTATGTCCCTCACCAGCGGCTTCAATAGCGGCATATGTGAACTTCCAGTCACAGTCATTACATGTGGTTGCAGTTTTAGAGTGAATTTGACTCTCTTTTTGACCTTGCAGCCTGCCATATAGAATCGCCTTTGCTGTGGCAACGGAGGACAGTATTCTTTTGTACGACACTCAGCAGACTATTCCATTTGGGTTGATTTCCAATATCCACTACCACCAACTGAGTGACGTTTCATGGTTAGTATGCAGTGTCTTCACCTTTGATTGGTCAGTGCTGGGTGACCCGAGTCAGGCTAGCTTTTATTGGTCACAATTGTGAATTTAAGAAAGATTGAGTAGCTTCTTAAATAGTAATTATTTTAGAAAGTAAAAATTTTCTTTCTTTTCAGGTCATCTGATGGCCAAATCCTGGTTGTCTCCTCGACAGATGGTTACTGCTCATTAGTCACTTTTGAGGAAGGTGAGATTGGTGTGCCCTACAAAACAGCACCAGTGGTTCCCGTGGCAACGGTGGGGTCAAATGTCACTGCAGCAAGTGAAACGGCATGTGGTAAACCGCCAACCAGTGCAATTCCAGCTAGCCAGGCTTCATTTGGCCAAGCCAAGCCAGTGACCAGTGAGACACTGGCAGGGATGAATGTTCATAAAGTGACGGCAAATCAAGGAGGGAGTGCATCTGCTGTTGCTAAGGTGGAGCCAAGGAGGATAGCTCTCACAACACTTGGTACCAGCACAGCCCCCAAAACAACAGGGTAAAGCACTTTTACGACGTCAGAAACCTGATTGTATTCTGGAATGAAACTAATAAGGTTTGCAGGTTTACCTTTTATTTGATTTTGAATAGGCCTGTGTACTGATGACACCAGTCATTGTTTACATGTGCACATTCCTATGGAGCCAGTGGGGGCCCACAGTCCACTCGGTACCATAGGAAAGCACATAGGTACTAAGAAAAAGTGTGGCGTCCTTTTGTACAGAGGCCCATTTAAGTTTCCAGTCCTTCAAATTCTTAAGCTTTTTCCTTACAGCTCACAACCGAGACGCATCTCAACCACACAACTGTCTAGCCCTCCCTCGAGTCAATCAAATCCATGCCCTACAGTATCAACCAATCAGAATCCAACAGCCACTGGCTACAGCACACCAAACTCCCAGATGCAAACAGTTCATAAATCACCCCAAGGTATGTTCTAAACATTTTGAGTGTAATGGGTAACTAAACCCTCCGAAGTTGTGAGCTCTGGAGACACGACCACATATTATAATGTTGTAGCCGACTAAAATTCCCTGTAGGTCTTGTCTATGAAGTCTTGTCTTGTCTTATGAAAGTCCTTTCATAACTCCGGTCACAAGTAACCAGATGAACAATGACAAAGGTGTGCTCTGAGTAGCTTATGACTTGGATTGAGATGGACTTGCAGGGACTTGTGATGGATTGGACAATGCCACATAGGCTATAGAGTTCCAAAGTGTGACTTCATTTTGAACCAGGAAGTGTAGTACAAACGAATGGAGCACGTGCACGTGTTGGTTCATATGCTAGTTCTCTCACTAGTGCCTTTTTACACACAATTGAAAAGACACATTAATACTATAGAGAACCAAAGTGAATACGTCATGCACACAATTGTGTGTGAAAGGCGTTAGTGAGACGACCAATGTGTGAACCATCTCGTGCGCATACTCCATTTGTTTGCACTGCACTTCCTGTTTCAAAATGACGTCTCACTTCGGTACTCTATACTGGCACATCTGCAGATGCAAACTTTATGCACATTGCCTTTTCCCCCAACAGGTGTACAACCAAGACGTATCCAGCTTACCACGCTGTCAATTTCAAAGCCTCCAGTCAGTGAAGTATCTCCAACAAACAAATCTGTTGCCATGGTGACTACTCCTGTGTCGACCATTAACCAGATGCCCTTAACAACCGACATCCAAGGCACTCAGTCCCTCAGAAAGGGAATGGCAGAGCCCGTTTTGGACAACAAAAAAATTGAGGCTATTAATGTTCCAGAGGGGGACTCTCCAATGGAGGGTGTGACCGAAATTGCTCCTAAGAGCCAAGACAAAGACGTCATGTTGACTACCTGAAGAAAGTTTGAGAAAAAAATTTTGCTAGAAAGCTTCATTTATTGAACAAACTGTACAAAGGTATGTGCTTCAAATAGATGGCATACAAGATAAACTATGATCTCTTCTGGCAGACCCATATATGTTGAGTTTTTCAGCCAACATGTTTGCACAAACTATTTTGTTCTTTGAGTCACAAAATTTCCTTTTGGTCGAATTAACTGACAGCCTTTTTTTTAATCCAGCACACTTATTCTGCAAAAGACAACACCCCCAAACATTTTGTTACAAAGACAACAGCAATGAACAATTGGGCTTTAGTTTCTAGTTCTGATCTCTCCAAGTGTGTCAAATGGGATATGGATCAGATCTATTGCTGAATATGCACCCTAGCCAATAAATTATTTAAGGTCTATGTGTTCATGTCAAAGCAAAAGATTCTCAGTGATAAGGGAAAATTTGACAGTTTTACAGTAGGATTTTAATTGCTAATGAAAGTATTAAAAGAATACACTGGTGGTTTCCATAAAAGAAAATCATGTTTGATTTAAAAGTTAGTTGATTTTGATACCAAAGTAAACTAAAAAGATGTGTAAGTTGAACGTTTACTTACAGTGTAGGTAGCAATTCTGCCCATATTCCACTGTTTCAATTTATTATGCCAATAATAAAGGTATTCAACATTGGACCTGAAGACTGCATTCTTTACTTGTTGGTCGTTGAGAAATATTAGTTTGATTCAAGGTAATATCAAATGTGAAATATCACATATCTCAGCAATTTTTACATTGCCCGAACACAGAGTTGAGAAAGACTACAGCAAAAAAGGCCACAAACAAATCTGATCTGCACATTCGCAAAAAGTACAGTGCTTGCCTTGGAAAAACATAGTTGCCCAATAAGTTAATGTCCCACGGAAAAAGCATGCCTTTTGGAAGTAAAAAGTCAGAAAAAACAAGAGTTGCTCTACAGGACTTGGTACACATTTTAAATCCCATGTTTCCTTCAACTCCTTCACAGTTGTTTTCTTGCGATAGCAGCCCCCCTCCCATTCAATCATTTTCAGTGACTGATGAAGTCTGCACTTGGCAGATGCTCTTCCTGCTAAGAATTGCTTCCTTTGCGGATCATCCCATCTCTTTATCTTTGCAATGACTATCCAAAAGATTACTCCCAGCCAGCCCTGATTGAAGACAGCTTAGACAGCGATAAACTTCCGATCTTCGCATCCAAAGGGGAGCCCCAGTGGCATGGCGGGCTCCCAGATATCCAGTAACCGGACGGATTCAAGCTCTTCCTTGTGATTACGCCTCCTCTCCCTGCTTTTGTATGGCTCACTAGGAGAGGAGAAATATTTTCAGAATTGGGTTTCAGTGTCAACTCCTAAATGTGCATGTATGTTTAACCACTTGCTGCCTGGTGCTTTTAAAAATGTATTGCACACATACGGGAGATTTTCAGGTTTCAAAATTCTTCAAAAATTCATCATTTCATTTAATGGACGCTTACACACACATGAGTGACTGTTTGGTGGCAACTCTAAGCTGACAGGTACATGTAACCTTCAATGACTCCTGAGTATTTCAGCCAGGCCCGCTGCCCTTTAAAGAGAGCCCAGAACTGTGAGGTGTTGCATAATCACCTTTGTCCCCAGTGAATGCGAATGGGGTCTTTTCAAACGCGGCTGGATTAGCATAAAGCAGTACTGTGTTGCTTATTAACCACTTCGTGCCGGGGCATTTTTCAACGTTGAGGATGCTGGGCCGGCAGGACTATCATTTTTTCCGTTTTAAAAATCCTTCAACAATTCATCATTCCATTTAACAGTCGTTTATAGCCGCACAGAGTAATCTTTAGGCACTACTCTAAGTTGACAGGTGACCTTCATTGACGCCCGAATATTTCAGCCAGGCCTGCAGCCTTGTAAACAGAGCCCAGATTGTGCGGTGTTATACAGCTGTCTTTTGTTCACGAACCTGGCTCAGTGCACTGCTGACCTCTTTTCAATAGGGGCCAGCTTAGCATGCAGCGGTGCTGTGTGGCTCATCGCTGCGGTTGTGGAGAGCTTTTGTCCCCGGTGGTAATCCGCTTGCTCTAAATGCCCCCAACCCTGGTATACGGTTTCAAAATAACGCTGGATTATCACCACTTTTGAGAGTGAAAAATGCCGGTAATGCCCAGCAGCTTGGTCTTTTGTTCGGTGTGGTCGGAGACCCCGGCCACACATATAAACCATACAGCTCCGATTTCGGAGTCCCCGGCTGGTAGTGGTTAATGGGCCCTGGAGCACTTTTGTCCATGGTGCTAATCCGCCAGCGCGCTATGCCCCAAACAGTGGTATACTGTTTAAAAACAGTAACGGATTACCTTTGAAAAATGCAAGACAAAAAATGATGGCAATTCCCAGTAGCAGGTCTTTTGTTCTGAATACGGTCTTTTGTTTCACGGACCAGCTCTTTTGTCCCATTTCGGGCACCTCGGCTCTGCATATAAGCCCATGTCGCTCGAAACGGGGTTCCCCAGTAGCAAGTGGTTAAGGATGCAAGATGAACAAATATTTGTGGAAGGAGGGGTGTCTTTCAAGGCCATGTCAGACTAGTGTGTGAAATACGACTTGCCATCAAAATCTTGATGTATTTTGACTTTTTGTCCAACAGCTGTTGCTGGCTGCTTTTAGGAACCCGCGAGCTCATCAATACATGTATTTTGTGATCCCACAGTGACTTGCAATAAAAGGCACCACAATTGGGAGCAACTGTGCGTAGAAAAATTTCTATAAATAAAGCATTTGGGACTTGTGGCTACCAACTTGGAGTACAAGTATTTTGTTCTCAAAATCCTCCTACTGGAAGGCCTACGCTGCAAAGAGGCAGGTGACTACATTCAGACTTGAGCCCAGGGTTTGACTACTATTTAAGGGGTATTTTGGGGAGGGGAGGATAATTTTTTTGGGGGGGGGAGTTGGCTGACACTCGTGGAATTGAACAGAAAACTGCCCAAGTGGACATAATCTTGAATTTCTAGCAAAACACACAAGGCCACTCTGTTCCTGAGCATCACCAGGCAGTGTTATTTCTCTCAGATTTTGCATTCTTTGCTATGAGTGGGTATTTAGTATAGTGCAACCTTAAGCATGTTACGCCAAATATCTGTTGGTCAAATGTGTTTTTCCCCAATCTTGTTGAGACTTTCTTTATCAAACTTTGGACTTCTCATGTGCCTTGAAATAGATCAACGCATTTGTTTTTCTGTACTTAGGGAACTTTCTATGAATTCCTTTGTATCAATGACATGATTATGCAGGCCAGAAAACATTAAAAAACTGCCAAGTAGAGATGTAATAAGATTGCATTCAAACACAGTGAGCAAGCTGATCCCTGCCTTTTTTTCACCTCAACTTACCAGGGGTATGGTGGAAGCTCCTGCAACGGAACAAATGTGTCGGGTTTCCTCTTGGGCGGACCACTAAATATGAACAATGTGGGGAAAATGTCACACACAAATTAAAAAGTGGGCAACACAAAATGGTCACATTATCTAAGATTAGTATCAAGGCCATCTTTTTTTTCAGTTGTATCTTACTCTAAATTAAAAAGAGTTTGATTCAGTTTGGCTTCCTGATGAAACCGTGCATCATGTGGATGAAAACAGACATCATATGGATGAAAACAGGCATCATGTGGATGAAAACGGGCATCGTGTGGATGAAAACAGGCATCATGTGGATGAAAACAGGCATTATGTGGATGAAAACGGGCATCATGTGGATGAAAACAGGCATCATGTGGATGAAAACGGGCATCGTGTGAATGAAAACGGGCATCGTGTGAATGAAAACGGGCATCATGTGGATGAATAATGTTGAGAGTTCCAGTAGACTTGTAATCGGTGAGGTTCTCATAAAGGCCTTTTACAACTCAAAAAGTGGCTGGAGTAACTTGTGACTCATGATGGGCCTGTTTGATTGCGATCAGTGCTCCGACGTTGGTTCACTGGCACTAGAACATGCCAAGTGGATAGAGCAAACAAGCTTTGGGAAAGGCCTTTCATTCAGCTGCCTCTCTCCACACTCTTGCAGTGCACTTTGTACTTTTGAACACTAGCTTTCCTGTTTTAATCTCACATTTCTTTGGAATCTTGGGAATGATCACCAGAATCGTCATAATTTGATTGTATAGTTGTGGATATTATCCTTGTTTGAAAGGGTGAATGTAATATTTGTATATTATTTTTTATTTTTACAGTGGTTGAGGTTGTGAGTTTTAAACAGTTTTGTGGTCTGTTGTTCAAATTGCTTATTAATTGCAGCTTGAAACTTTTAATGTTAAATTTTACGAAATTTGATGGTACATGTATTGTAATTTGTTCCTCGTAAGTGCTGGGCATCAGTTGAAAACAGCTTATGCCGATAGGTTATGATAGGTTCTACACCTATCAGAATAAGAAATTCGCTTAGTTAGACAGGGGTTAGGAAGAAAAATAAATAAAAATTGCTTGCATTTCTGGAAAGTTAAAGAGTTATTAATCCCTTTTGTGAGTGACTCAACTTACCCAAAGTTGACAACCGGCCTGGTAGAGCCGAACGTGTGGAACTTTGGAGAGTATTCAGAAGCCTGGTAGGATTTGTCGCCAGGGGACGCTTGCGGGTAGAACCCTCTTCTTTCAAACATGGTTGGCACTAATGTGGGAGGGAGAGGCAAACATCACAGTTACATCAATAAATATGAAAGTTGTTGATAAATAAATTCTACGCCCTGGCTAGATCTAAAAGTACTTGTGTGCCGACTCACATTTTCGATTCATTCCCAGCATTTCGGAGTGAGTTACTTCGTTGGTTGAGGTAATGCTGGCGAGATGGTTCTTGTCTTCTGGCAAGGCGTCAGCTGGGAACTGGCAACGACGGCCAACATGGAACCCCTCAGGATAGAATGTCCATTCTTCGTATGACTTGGCATGACGTCCTGAAGTGACCAAATGAAGACAGTGATGGAAAGAAATGGCCATTGACAATGGCTTTGCACATGAGCTGTTGAGGGCAATTCAGTTCACAAACATTAAAGTATGATTGATCAAAGGTATGAGTGTGGCATAGCCATACACAAGTTGATGTCAGTGTCTGCATTACTTGGCTATGAGAACATCTATGCAGCCACTGGCTATCAGTTTTCAAACACGAATGTGCAATCTCTAGCCACAGCCAAGCAAATTGGACACAGCCAATGTGACAAGTGTCACCACAGGGCTTATGAGGTTACGACTTGCAACAGATAATAGCATGACGCATCTCGTAGTTCACAATTTCCTCCCACCCCCCTCGCCACAAGGGCAAATGCAATGTTTGCAACCAATGCCCAGGTAACCCATTAGCCGCATCGTACCTGGAAAACATCGAAGGGAAGGGAGTCGATAATCCTCCCTCGGTTCTGGTTCGGTGGGTGCAGGGATGTACCTTAAACGGGACGACCAATCAGGACCCTGCCTGGATAAACAAAACAGGTACATATTTATTGCGGCCAACCATTTCCAGGGAAGAGGAGGAGGGCAAACTTGATGTCCTAAAATGACACAAGGAACACCCATCCCCCATAAACTAAGAGGAACCCACCCCTCAATACATGTATTCTCCTGACCCAACAGGTCAAGCGGTCAATGGAGGCATTCGTATGCTGCAGCAGCGGCATTTCTCTGAAGTAAGGGAGATAAGATTTCAGGCATCAAGAGAATTAGGTCTTTCTGTCTAACGGACTCATGCAATGGGTTCAAAACTGCTCCTGTGTGTACAATGTGTTTGCCAGTTGGTTCAGCACTAACTATTGAGAATAAATATAAGTTGCCATGATTGATTAGTTTAAGTTTGGTTTTTCTTGAGGTTAATGCATTTTGTTTGGGTGGTTCTAAACTTTTGCAAATGACTGTGTGTAACTTTGTTCAAATTGCAATTTCAATTGTTTATGTATGTGAGGTAAATCATAAATACTGACTCGGAATATTTGACTTGCAGGCAGTGAGGGTGGGGCTGCCAGTCTGGTTCAGATCCCTGCCCATGGGGTATGTAACGGCGCCCTCGGACTGTGGACTTTTCGTAGCCTCGTCGCTCGGGAAAGTGACGTCTCTCACGCTCTGTGGACGAATGATGAACAAATCGGATTCAATGACGTCCAACAACATTTAGCATTAGAGAGTTATGCAAATGTTAATTCTTTGTTGGCAAGAGTTCCCTATACATGTGCATATATCCGGCCACCTTGTACAGCCGACTAATCACCAAATACAGCCTTGTATTTTAATTGAAAAAAGTCTATTCAGACCAGGAAAACTGAAATTGTCTAAGGAAAGGTTGTTCTGCATCATATTTGTCATGTTTGTTATTTAATTTGGTGTAAATGAAAATTGAGAACGATGATAGCCAGATATGTAACTCTTTCCTACTATTTTTGTTGAATATTACTTTTCTTAAAGCTGTTGGATCTGTTTTCTTTTTATATATCATGACATGATCCTTGAACATATTGCAAAATATTGTTGAACTGGTTCATTTGTCTAACGTTCCTTTAATTGTTTTAATTTGTAGGGCCTATTCATGCTACTTGTAACTTGGCTTGTAATGAAATTTTGTGCTCCCAATTTTATTGTCGTATTGTAACGTACATGTATCTATACTGTTTAATCTGTGTACAATTTGTATCTACCTGAAAAAAGTCTAATAAATACATGAAAGTAAATTAGGGAAGGAGTTACTCCATCTTCCTACGCCCCTTTTGTTAAAAAAATATTAGTTATTGTTATCAGGATGCGTCCTTTCTCCATGGCCGAACTAAAGTCAGAACGAATTTAGTTATGAACATGCATGAAAGTGGCAACCTGGCAACAGACACCGAACCGAAGAAATACACTGAATGAGCCCTTACCTTTTCGCCCTGGTATTCCTATCTCTGTGGTGACATGCAACGCCATCGTCAGCCGAACAGACAGGATAAATTATTGCGCTTTCTCGCGACTTTTCAAAAATTTTCTAGAGAAAACAACGACGGCGGTATTCTGTCAACAGGTCAACATGCTCAACATGCATGACATGCCAAGGTACACATTATTATGACTTTGACATAACAACTGTCGAAAGAGGGCGTTGCGAGCGTCAATCCATTTGTTGCTATGGCCATTTTTTAAAGTTTGGCTTTGTCACGGATGCGGCTTCTTTCAAGCTACAAGATAATCTGGTACGAACATAATATAAAATCAGTGCTCTGGAATATGTGATTGCTGAGCTTTCGGTAACTGAGCACCTTCTTCAAGGCAAGTAGGTTCAGTTTTGAATGAACGTGGAAAAATCTATTTTCATTCCCAGAGGATAAGCAGCGTTCCAAGTTCGAAAATGACGCGCTGCTCCAGTACCCTGTACTGTACATGTACATCAGATGACGCCCTCCGCAGAAAGCAGGCACTTACGTCACCGAGGTCGAGTTCGGGCGCTTGTTCTTGACACGGGTTCCTTGTTCTCGTGCTCGAACGGCGGGAACACGACTCAACAATACTGTTCTCGGAACAGGATCGCACACCACCTCCTCGTCAGGGTTTTAGCAGGAACAAATGGAAAAACTCGTGAAATTTTGATTTTTGAACAGCTGCAAAAAGTAGAGAGATGGCTTCCAAAGCCATAGACAATGGGAAGTTTTGCAAAATTAACATTAAATGATTAACTGTTTTCCGTAACACAGAAATGAATGTCCTGTTTATATAGAAAAGAATTCAGCCCATCCAAACATGAACTCTCGAATAACGTAGCCTACATGGACGCCGCGGCCATGTTGCATGTCACTAACTACCATCGGTAACCCGTTGTTTGTTCCCGGCGTTCGAGCGGCCGACCCACGAACAACAAATCGAGCTGTTTGTGAACATACGAGAACAAGCCGCGTGTTCTTACGTTTGTGCTCGACATGACCACTTTGAGTGTTTAAGACCGAATTTCATTTTTAACTTGAGAAAACGGCCCGAATCATCTGAATACTGTGCGGCTGGCAAAGGGCTTCAAAGGAAGCCACGGTAGAATATTAGCGGGTCCTTTCCCCAAGGGAGACGTGTACGCCCGCGTCTGCAACAGGCAAACTACCAAGTTATTCATAGCATTGGACTATAGGCGGTGTCCAAAATGGGGGTCCCAAGTTAACACTCCATTTATATCCATTTTCGCAGATGATGACACATAGCTGCATACACAAAATGTGTCTGGCAGCGGCCACGCTACTCCTGCCGAAATATAAAGATATCGCTCTTTATGTGTATGAAGAAAACCAAATTGTGTTACAATAAGCACGGAGAGTTTTACTCACATCCAAGCTTTTCAGCATTTATAGTCGGAGGACTTTATTGAGTAAAGAAGTGTTTCATGCAGAGAGAAACCAGAGCAGCTCTAACGTTAACGCCTATAGTAAAGTTGTGACTTGTTCACAGCTCAAAATATTCTGTGTAAATTATGCCCCGTGGCCAATAAAACTGGCATTAAAGTTGACTCAGATGTTAATGCTGAGCACAGCTAATGACTGCCAAAGAAAAGAGTAGTTTTCGTTTGATGTGTAATAATGGTGATCTCGGAGTAAGTGTTTAATACGGACGCAGTGTTC